>NC_060178.1:96188670-96488670 GCF_021184085.1 Oncorhynchus gorbuscha
AAGTCAGAAGAGAGAGAGAGAGAATGGGTAAAAGTAAGAAGAGAGAGAGAGAGAGAGAGAGAGAGAGAGAGAGAGAGAGAGAGAGAGAGAGAGAGACTGGGTAAAAGAGAGAGAGAGAGAGAGAGAGAGAGACTGGTAAAAGTCAGAAGAGAGAGAGAGAGACTGGGTAATAGTCAGAAGAGAGAGAGAGAAATGGTAAAAGTCAGAAGAGAGAGAGACTGGGTAAAAGTCAGAAGAGAGAGAGAGAGAGACTGGGTAAAAGTCAGAAGAGAGAAAGACTGGGTAAAAGTCAGAAGAGAGAGAGAGAGAGACTGGGTAAAAGTCAGAAGAGAGAGAGAGAGAGAGAGAGAGAGAGACTGGGTAAAAGTAAGAAGAGAGAGAGAGAAAGAGAGACTGGGTAAAAGTCAGAGAGAGGAGAGAGACTGGGTAAAAGTCAGAAGAGAGAGAGATGGGGTAAAAGTCAGAAGAGAGAGAGAGAGAGAGAGACTGGGTAAAAGTCAGAAGAGAGAGAGAGACTGGGTAAAAGTAAGAAGAGAGAGAGAGAGACTGGGTAAAAGTAAGAAGAGAGAGAGAGACTGGGTAAAAGTAAGAAGAGAGAGAGAGAGACTGGGTAAAAGTAAGAAGAGAGAGAGAGACTGGGTAAAAGTCAGAAGAGAGAGAGAGAGAGAGAGAGAGAGAGAGAGAGAGAGAGACTGGGTAAAAGTCAGAAGAGAGAGAGAGAGACTGGGTAAAAGTCAGAAGAGAGAGAGAGACTGGGTAAAAGTCAGAAGAGAGAGAGAGAGAGACTGGGTAAAAGTCAGAAGAGAGAGAGAGACTGGGTAAAAGTAAGAAGAGAGAGAGAGAGACTGGGTAAAAGTAAGAAGAGAGAGAGAGACTGGGTAATAGTCAGGAGAGAGAGAGAGACTGGGTAAAAGTCAGAAGAGAGAGAGAGAGAGAGAGACTGGGTAAAGGTCAGAAGAGAGAGAGAGAGAGACTGGGTAAAAGTCAGAAGAGAGAGAGAGAGAGAGAGAGACTGGGTAAAAGTCAGAAGAGAGAGAGAGAGAGAGACTGGGTAACAGTCAGAAGAGAGAGAGAGAGAGAGAGAGAGAGAGAGACTGGGTAAAAGTCAGAAGAGAGAGAGAGAGACGGGGTAAAAGTCAGAAGAGAGAGAGAGAGAGACTGGGTAAAAGTCAGAAGAGAGAGAGAGAGAGACTGGGTAACAGTCAAAAGAGAGAGAGAGACTGGGTAAAAGTCAAAAGAGAGAGAGAGAGATGGGGTAAAAGTCAGAAGAGAGAGAGAGAGACTGGGTAATTGTCAGAAGAGAGAGAGAGACTGGGTAAAAGTCAGATGAGAGAGAGAGAGAGACGGGGTACAAGTCAGAAGAGAGAGAGAGACTGGGTAAAAGTCAGAAGAGAGAGAGACTGGGTAAAAGTCAGAAGAGAGAGAGAGACTGGGTAAAAGTAAGAAG
Organism: Oncorhynchus gorbuscha; assembly: GCF_021184085.1. NCBI lineage: Eukaryota > Metazoa > Chordata > Actinopteri > Salmoniformes > Salmonidae > Oncorhynchus > Oncorhynchus gorbuscha. Next base: position 96,190,118 of record NC_060178.1, read on the forward strand.
AGAGAGAGAGAGAGAGAGAGAGAGAGAGAGAGAGAGAGAGACTGGGTAAAAGTCAGAAGAGAGAGAGAGAGAGACTGGGTAAAAGTCAGAAGAGAGAGAGAGAGAGAGACTGGGTAAAAGTCATAAGAGAGAGAGAGAGACCAGGTAAAAGTCAGAAGAGAGAGAGAGAGAGAGAGAGAGAGAGAGGGTAAAAGTAAGAAGAGAGAGAGAGAGAGATGGGGTAAAAGTCAGAAGAGAGAGAGAGAGACTGGGTAATAGTCAGAAGAGAGAGAGAGAGAGAGAGAGACAGAGAGAGAGAGAGACTGAGTAAAAGTAAGAGAGAGAGAGAGAGAGATGGGGTAAAAGTCAGAAGAGAGAGAGAGAGAATGGGTAAAAGTAAGAAGAGAGAGAGAGAGAGAGAGAGAGAGAGAGAGAGAGAGAGAGAGAGAGAGAGAGAGAGAGAGAGACTGGTAAAAGTCAGAAGAGAGAGAGAGAGACTGGGTAATAGTCAGAAGAGAGAGAGAGAAAGGGTAAAAGTCAGAAGAGAGAGAGACTGGGTAAAAGTCAGAAGAGAGAGAGAGACTGGGTAAAAGTCAGAAGAGAGAAAGACTGGGTAAAAGTCAGAAGAGAGAGAGAGAGAGACTGGGTAACAGTCAGAAGAGAGAGAGAGAGAGAGACTGGGTAAAAGTAAGAAGAGAGAGAGAGAAAGAGAGACTCGGTAAAAGTCAGAAGAGGGAGAGAGACTGGGTAAAAGTCAGAAGAGAGAGAGAGATGGGGTAAAAGTCAGAAGAGAGAGAGAGAGAGAGAGACTGGGTAAAAGTCAGAAGAGAGAGAGAGACTGGGTAAAAGTAAGAAGAGAGAGAGAGAGACTGGGTAAAAGTAAGAAGAGAGAGAGAGACTGGGTAAAAGTAAGAAGAGAGAGAGAGAGACTGGGTAAAAGTAAGAAGAGAGAGAGAGACTGGGTAAAAGTCAGAAGAGAGAGAGAGAGAGAGAGAGAGAGAGAGAGAGAGAGAGAGAGAGAGAGAGACTGGGTAAAAGTCAGAAGAGAGAGAGAGAGACTGGGTAAAAGTCAGAAGAGAGAGAGAGACTGGGTAAAAGTCAGAAGAGAGAGAGAGAGAGAGACTGGGTAAAAGTCAGAAGAGAGAGAGAGAGACTGGGTAAAAGTAAGAGAGAGAGAGAGGTAAAAGTCAGAGAGAGAGAGAGAGAGAGAGAGAGACTGTAAAAGTAAAAGTCAGAGAGAGAGAGAGAGACTGGGTAAAAGTCAGAAGAGAGAGAGAGACTGGGTAAAAGTCAGAAGAGAGAGAGAGAGAGAGACTGGGTAAAAGTAAGAAGAGAGAGAGAGAGACTGGGTAAAAGTAAGAAGAGAGAGAGAGACTGGGTAAAAGTCAGAAGAGAGAGAGAGAGAGAGAGAGAGACTGGGTAAAAGTCAGAAGAGAGAGAGAGAGACTGGGTAAAAGTCAGAAGAGAGAGAGAGAGAGAGAGAGACTGGGTAAAAGTCAGAAGAGAGAGAGAGAGAGACTGGGTAAAAGTCAGAAGAGAGAGAGAGACACTGGGTAACAGTCAGAAGAGAGAGAGAGAGAGAGAGAGAGAGAGAGAGAGAGAGAGAGAGAGAGGGTAAAAGTCAGAAGAGAGAGAGAGACTGGGTAAAAGTAAGAAGAGAGAGAGAGAGAGAGAGAGGCTGGGTCATAGTCAGAGAGAGAGAGAGAGAGAGAGACTGGGTAAAAGTCAGAAGAGAGAGAGAGAGAGAGAGACTGGGTAAAAGTCAGAAGAGAGAAAGACTGGGTAAAAGTCAGAAGAGAGAGAGAGAGACTGGGTAACAGTCAGAAGAGAGAGAGAGAGAGAGAGACTGGGTAAAGGTCAGAAGAGGGAGAGAGACTGGGTAAAAGTCAGAAGAGAGAGAGAGATGGGGTAAAAGTCAGAAGAGAGAGAGAGAGAGAGACTGGGTAAAAGTCAGAAGAGAGAGAGAGAGAGAGAGACTGGGTAAAAGTCAGAAGAGAGAGAGAGAGAGACTGGGTAAAAGTCAGAAGAGAGAGAGAGACTGGGTAAAAGTAAGAAGAGAGAGAGAGAGACTGGGTCAGAAGAGAGAGAGAGAGACTGGGTAAAAAAGAAGAGAGAGAGAGAGACTGGGTAAAAGTCAGAGAGAGAGAGAGAGAGAGAAAAGAGAGAGAGAGAGAGAGAGAGAGAGAGGGTAAAAGTCAGAGAGAGAGAGAGAGAGACTGGGTAAAAGTCAGAAGAGAGAGAGAGAGAGACTGGGTAAAAGTCAGAAGAGAGAGAGAGAGAGACCAGGTAAAAGTCAGAAGAGAGAGAGAGAGAGACTGGGTAAAAGTCAGAAGAGAGAGAGAGACACTGGGTAAAAGTCAGAAGAGAGAGAGAGAGAGAGGGTAAAAGAGAGAGAGAGAGAGAGGGTAAAAGTCAGAAGAGAGAGAGAGACTGGGTAAAAGTAAGAAGAGAGAGAGAGATGGGGTAAAAGTCAGAAGAGAGAGAGAGAGAGAGACTGGGTAAAAGTCAGAGAGAGAGAGAGAGAGAGAGAGAGAGAGAGAGAGAGAGAGAGAGAGAGAGAGAGAGAGAGAGAGAGACTGGGTAATAGTCAGAAGAGAGAGAGAGACTGGGTAAAAGTAAGAAGAGAGAGAGAGAGAGGCTGGGTCATAGTCAGAAGAGAGAGAGAGAGACTGGGTAAAAGTCAGAAGAGAGAGAGAGAGAGGCTGGGTAACAGTCAGAGAGAGTAAAAGAGAGAGAGAGAGAGAGAGAGAGAGAGAGAGAGAGAGAGAGAGAGAGAGAGAGAGAGAGAGAGAGAGAGAGAGAGACTGGGTAAAAGTCAGAAGAGAGAGAGAGAGACGGGGTAAAAGTCAGAAGAGAGAGAGAGAGAGAGACTGGGTAAAAGTCAGAAGAGAGAGAGAGAGAGACTGGGTAACAGTCAGAAGAGAGAGAGAGACTGGGTAAAAGTCAGAAGAGAGAGAGAGACTGGGTAAAAGTCAGAAGAGAGAGAGAGAGAGACTGGGTAATAGTCAGAAGAGAGAGAGAGACTGGGTAAAAGTCAAAAGAGAGAGAGAGAGAGACGGGGTAAAAGTCAGAAAAGAGAGAGAGAGACTGGGTAAAAGTCAGAAGAGAGAGAGACTGGGTAAAAGTCAGAGAGAGAGAGACTGGGTAAAAGTCAGAAGAGAGAGAGAGACTGGGTAAAAGTCAGAAGAGAGAGAGAGAGAGACTGGGTAAAAGTAAGAAGAGAGAGAGAGAGAGAGAGACTGGGTAATAGTCAGAAGAGAGAGAGAGACTGGGTAAAAGTCAGAAGAGAGAGAGAGAGAGAGAGAGAGAGAGAGAGAGAGAGAGAGAGAGAGAGAGAGAGAGAGAGACTGGGTAAAAGTCAGAAGAGAGAGAGAGAGAGACTGGGTAAAAGTCAGAAGAGAGAGAGAGAGAGAGAGAGAGAGAGACTGGGTAAAAGTCAGAAGAGAGAGAGAGAGAGACTGGGTAAAAGTCAGAAGAGAGAGAGAGAGAGACTGGGTAAAAGTCAGAAGAGAGAGAGAGACGAGGTAAAAGTCAGAAGAGAGAGAGAGAGAGAGAGAGAGAGAGAGAGAGAGGGTAAAAGTAAGAAGAGAGAGAGAGAGAGAGAGAGAGAGAGACTGAGTAAAAGTAAGGAGAGAGAGAGAGAGAGATGGGGTAAAAGTCAGAAGAGAGAGAGAGAGAATGGGTAAAAGTAAGAAGAGAGAGAGAGAGAGAGAGAGAGACTGGTAAAAGTCAGAAGAGAGAGAGAGAGACTGGGTAATAGTCAGAAGAGAGAGAGAGAAAGGGTAAAAGTCAGAAGAGAGAGAGACTGGGTAAAAGTCAGAAGAGAGAGAGAGAGAGACTGGGTAAAAGTAAGAAGAGAGAGAGAGAGAGAGAGACTGGGTAAAGTCAGAAGAGAGAGAGAGACTGGGTAAAAGTCAGAGAGAGAGAGAGAGAGAGAGAGAGAGAGAGAGAGAGAGAGAGAGAGAGAGAGAGAGAGAGAGAGAGAGAGAGAGAGAGAGAGAGAGAGAGAGAGAGAGACTGGGTAAAAGTCAGAAGAGAGAGAGAGACTGGGTAAAAGAGAGAGAGAGAGACTGGGTAAAAGTCAGAAGAGAGAGAGAGAGAGAGACTGGGTAAAAGTCAGAAGAGAGAGAGAGAGAGACTGGGTAAAAGTAAGAAGAGAGAGAGAGAGAGACTGGGTAAAAGTCAGAAGAGAGAGAGAGAGAGAGACTGGGTAAAAGTCAGAAGAGAGAGAGAGAGAGAGACTGGGTAAAAGTCAGAAGAGAGAGAGAGAGAGACTGGGTAAAAGTCAGAAGAGAGAGAGAGAGACTGGGTAAAAGTCAGAAGAGAGAGAGAGAGAGAGAGAGGGTAAAAGTCAGAAGAGAGAGAGAGAGAGAGACTGGGTAAAAGTCAGAAGAGAGAGAGAGAGAGACTGGGTAAAAGTCAGAAGAGAGAGAGAGAGAGAGACAGGGTAAAAGTCAGAAGAGAGAGAGAGAGAGAGACAGGGTAAAAGTCAGAATAGAGAGAGAGAGAGAGACAGGGTAAAAGTCAGAATAGAGAGAGAGACAGGGTAAAAGTCAGAAGAGAGAGAGAGAGAGACAGGGTAAAAGTCAGAAGAGAGAGAGAGAGAGAGACTGAGTAAAAGTCAGAATAGAGAGAGAGAGAGACTGGGTAAAAGTCAGAAGAGAGAGAGAGAGACAGGGTAAAAGTCAGAAGAGAGAGAGAGAGACAGGGTAAAAGTCAGAAGAGAGAGAGACAGGGTAAAAGTCAGAAGAGAGAGAGAGAGAGAGAGACTGGGTAAAAGTCAGAATAGAGAGAGAGAGAGACTGGGTAAAAGTCAGAAGAGAGAGAGAGAGACAGGGTAAAAGTCAGAAGAGAGAGAGACAGGGTAAAAGTCAGAAGAGAGAGAGAGAGAGACTGGGAAAAAGTCAATAACAAATGTGGGAGAAGACGTGAGATGGATTCAGTGTCGGACCAACTGACAGTTAAAGTTTGTCTTTCCCAGGCACACCTCAGTATTCAGCAGTATAGGTTAGAATCTGGATGAATAATTCATACACCTCACAATGCTTCTGGATCTGACCGCCTGGCGTCTTGAAATATGAAACGCTAAATGACAGACACGTTTCTCTGTGGTGTGGAGACATTCTATTTCTTTCTGAATTATCCTCCGACTGAACTCCTCCACTGAATGGGACTTGGCTAGGGAATGTATAATGATGACAACCTGCTACTTTGAGACGGGCTGTAGAAAAGGACGGCTTCATTTAGTCATCATTTTGACAAACTGCTAAATCAGTCCACTCTCTGGTACTTCCTAATTTGGACATTCATGGTTATCATCGTTTTGACAAACTACTAAATCAGTCCACTCCCTGGTACTTCTTTAAAAGGACATTGATGGATATTATCATCTTTTTTTAGCATGTCATGATTTGATTTCTTGTCCTCGTTTGACTTTCAGCAGTGTTCAGTGAGAGACTGGCCTTCAGCGGTGTTCAGAGAGAGACTGACTTTCAGCGGTGTTCAGAGAGAGACTGATCTTCAGCTGTGTTCAGAGAGAGACTGACTTTCAGCGGTGTTCAGAGAGAGACTGATCTTCAGCGGTGTTCAGAGAGAGACTGATCTTCAGCGGTGTTCAGAGAGAGACTGACTTTCAGCGGTGTTCAGAGAGAGAGACTGTTGCATCGAGTCGTCAATCATGCCAGACTGAAATTAACTTCACTGCGGCAGCTATCACTCCAATACGCTGATCATAATATCAAGAGTTGAAGAGCTGCTTTGGGCTTTTGCCAAACATCAAGCTCTGTTGCTGAACTGAAGCTGAATGGTTGTTTGTTGCTGCATCCCTAGTGCGCCGGTAACACCCAGACGCCTTACGAGAGAAAGATGAGATGAGAGCAGTGCCTCCAATAAACTCGGAGGGATAATCAAAGGCATCAAACAGGCTTTTCTGTAGCAAAGCTTTACTCTGCATCTTTATCACTGAGAAAGAACGACAGGCCCCCGATCTCTCCTTTATACAGACTGACACTCCTCCATTACTGAACACAGATCTGTCTCTTTGAACCAGCCTGGGACTCAGACGACTCACCAGATGCTGACATCCCCTGTTCTATGATCTGAAGATTCTCTTGTCTGCACTTTACAGCCATGAATTACATCCCAAATGTCACCCTATACCCTATATAGTGCACTACTTCTGACCAGAGTCCTATGGGCCCCGGTCAAAAGCAGTGCAATAAATATGGAATAGGGTGCCATTTGTGACATAACCATGGGCTGTTTTATGATAATAGGAAAAGCAGGTCATCACCCTGAGGATAGAGCAGAGCAAAACAGAGACTATGGCACCATATTGTTCAGAGGGGAAAACATTCACAATCCACGATTTCACCTTCGATTCGTAAATAGTTACAACGCTATACATTTGTTAACTCAGGATTCGCTAAGTGGATGGTTATTCGGTGGATTTGAACCTTGCAATTTAGTAGGTAGTTCAAGTGACCCGAGGATAGAGAATCTGACACAAAGAGATGGATGTGTGGATGGGAGGCGTTGACCCATAGGATTGAGATCTCTTGACCTCAATTCAGCACTCCTAATAGGTACCTCCAGTGGCCACACGCACACACGCACACACACACACCTTATCTTCCAGCTTCACAGAGATGACCGCTCAATCAGAGTCTGACCAGCAGCATGAAGGGGCTCCATCCATCTTGATTTGTCAATCATTACAATTGTTAATTACACTTGCGTACTGTCAGCCTGACAGGCTGGGTGGGGACCAGGGTAATTGCTGTGTTGATGGGTGCCAAGGTTTCCCCCTCTCCTTTCTTCCCTCCTCGTCCTCCTCCTTCTCCTTTTCATCTGGAGAATATAGACCAGGGCTAGGCTTCACCTGCAGGCTGACCACCGACCACAGACTGGTAAAATAATAGAGGTCTCTTTGTATTTAACTATGATGCTGGAGTGCCATTTAAAAGAGCATGTGTCCCATTGTTACTGCAGAGCTATAGGGTTGAGCATGAGAACCAGGGATCAGGGATCACTAATTTACCAAAGTGTGACAGTACAAATGAGGGAGAGAGGTTTTGAGGTTGCAGTCAACGAGCCTGATGACTCAAATTCCATTCTTCCTCTGCTATGTTGTTCTGTACAGACTTCAGTCTGAGGCAGCCATCGTTGAAGTCGTTTGAGGTGACGAGGGGCACAAGGGGTGTTGTACAAAACAAAGTCATCAGTGATTGGGTCAGCTCTAACCAAAGCCAATTACGATTTTTCAAACCGCCCCTCTGCTAAATCAAATCAAAGTTTTTGTCACGTGTGCCACCTTACAGTGAAATGGCTCTAACCAATGGTGCACCAATATGTGTGTGTGTAGATTAGTAAAGAAATAAAACAACAGTTAAAAGACATTTTAAAAAAGAGTAGCAAGGCTATATACAGACAGCTGTTAGTCAGGCTTATTGAGGTAGTATGTACATGTAGGTATCGTTAAAGCATCGTAGGTATTGTTAAAGTGTGTATGTTGACCTGTTTAAAGGTCTTACTCACGTCGGCTACGGAGAGCGTGATCACACAGTCGTCGGGAACAGCTGATGCTCTCATCCATGCCTCAGTGTTGCTTGCCTCGAAGCGAGCATAGAAGTGATCTAGCTCGTCTGGTAGGCTCGTGTCACTGGGCAGCTCGCGGCTGTGCTTCCCTTTGTAGTCTTTAAAAGTTTGCAAGCCCTGCCACATCCGACAGGCTTCGGAGCTGGTGTAGTATGATTCAATCTTAGGTCTGTATTGACACTGTTTGATGGTTGGTCGGATGGCATAGCGGGATTTCTTTTAAGCTTCCGGGTTCAGAGACCCGCTCCTTGAAAGCTGCAGCTCTGCCCTTTAGCTCAGTGCGAATGTTGCCTGTAATCCAGGGCTTCTGGTTGGGGTATGTTTTTATGCACATATTGATGAAGCCAGTGACTGATGTGGTGTACTCCTCAATGTCATTGGAAGAATCCCGGAACATGTTCCAGTCTGTGATTGCAAAACAGTCCTGTAGTTTAGCATCTGCTTCATCTGACCATTTTTTTTATAGACCGAGTCACTGGTGCTTCTTGCTTAAAAAAAAAAAAAAAAAAAAAAAAAAAAAAAAAAAAAATGCCATTTAGCAGACGCTTTTATCCAAAGCGACTTACAGTCATGTGTGCATACATTCTACGTATGGGTGGTCCCAGGGATCGAACCCACTACCCTGGCGTTACAAGCGCCATGCTCTACCAACTGAGCTACAGAAGGAAGCAAGAATAAGCAAGAATTGTAAGCAAGAATTAGGAGGATAGAGTTGTTGTCGGATTTACCACATGGAGGGCGAGGGAGTGCTTTGTATGCGTCTCTGTGTGTGGAGTACAGGTGATCTAGAATTTTTCTCCCTCTGGTTGCACATTTAACATGCTGATAGAGATATGGTCGAACTGATTTAAGTTTCCCTGCATTACAGTCTCCGGCCACTAGGAGCGCCGCCTCTGGGTGAGTGGTTTCCTGTTTTCTTATTTCCTTATACAGCTGTCTGAGTGCGGTCTTAGTGCCAGCATCTGTCTGTAGTAGTAAGTAAACAGCCACGAGAAGTATAGCTGAGAACTCTCTTGGCAAGTAGTGTGGCCTGCAGTTTATCACAATATACTCTACTTCAGGCGGGCAAAATCTAGAGTCTTCCTTAGATTTAGTGCACCAGCTGTTGTTTACAAATATGCACAGACCGCCGCCCTCTTTTTACCGGAGTGTGCTGTTCTATCCTGCCGGTGCAGCGTGTATCCCGCTAGCTGAATATTCATGTCGTCGTTCAGCCCAGATTCCGTGAAGCATAGGATATTACAGTTTTTGATGTCCCGTTGGTAGGATATTTGTGATCGTATGTCCTGTTGGTAGGACATTCGTGATCGTACCTCTAGTTTATTGTCCAATTATTTGTCACGGCTGTTGGAAGGAGAGGACCAAGATTCAGGGTGGTGAGCGTACATTTTCTTTATTTTAATCAAAATGATGCCAAACAAAACAATAAACACTGCAAACACCAACTGTGATGCTCAAAAGCAAAGTGCTCTAAACAAAGTCAACTTCCCCCAAACACAGGTGGGAAAAAGGGTACCTAAGTATGGTTCTCAATCAGAGACAATTAAAGACAGCTGACTCTGATTGGGAACCATACTTAGGATCTTGCATCCTGTAGCACAAACTCAAAAAGCTCTTGGACACTGTAAAGTACATGGAGAATAAGAGCACCTGCTCCCAGCTTCCCACTGCACTGAGGCTAGGAAACACTGTCAACACTGATAAATCCATTATAATTGAGAATTTCAATAAGCATTTTTTTTTACAGCTGGCCATGCTTTCCACCTGGCTAATCCTACCCCGGTCAACAGCCCTGCACCCCCCACAGCAACTTGCCCAAGCCTCCCCCATTTCTCCTTCACCCAAATCCAGATAGCCGATGTTCTGAAAGAGTTGCGTAATCTAGCCCCCTACAAATCAGCTGGGCTAGACAATCTGGACCCTCCCTTTCTAAAATTATCCGTGGCAAATGTTGCAACCCCATTTACTAGCCTGTTCAACCTCTCTTTCGTATCGTCTGAGATACCCAAAGATTGGAAGGCTGCCGCGGTCATCCCCCTCTTCAATGGGGGAGACTCTCTAGACCCAAACTGTGACAGACCTATATCTATCCAACCCTGCCTTTCTAAGGTCTTCGAAAGCCAAGTTAACAAGCAGATCACCAACAATTTTGAATCCCACCGTACCTTCTCCGCTATGCAATCTGGTTTCCGAGCTCGTCATTGGTGCACCTCAGCCACACTCAAGGTCCTAAACGATATCATAACCGCCATCGATAAGAGACAGTACTGTGCTGCCGTCTTCTTCGACCTGGCCAAGGATTTTGACTCTGTCATTCACCACATTCTTATCGGCAGACTGAACAGCCTTGGTTTCTCAAATGACTGCCTCGCCTGGTTCAGCAACTACTTCTAAGATAGAGTTCAGTGTTTCAAATCGGAGGGCCTGTTGTCCGGACGTATGGCAGTCTCTATGGGTGTGCCACAGGGTTCAATTCTCGGGCCAACTCTTTTATCTGTATATATCAATGATGTCACTCTTGCTGCTGGTGATTCTCTGATCCACCTCTACGCAGACAACACCATTCTGTATACTTCTGGCACTTCTTTGGACACTGTTAACTAACCTCCAGATGAGCTACAATGCCATGCAACACTCCTTCCGTGGCCTCCAACTGCTCTTAAATGCAGGTAAAACTACATGCATGCTCTTCAACCGAAAGCTGCCCGCACCTGTACGCCCGTCTCGCATCACTACTCTGGACGGTTCTGACTCAGAATAAGTGGACAACTACAAATACCTATGTGTCTGGTTAGACTGTAAACTCTACTTCCAGACTCACATTAAGCATCTCCAATCCAAAATTAAATCCAGAATCGGCTTCCTATTTGGATTGCCTCCTTCACTTATGCTGCAAAACATTCCCTCATAAAACTGACTATGCTACCGATCCTTGACTTCGGCGATGTAATTTACGAAATGGCCTCCAACACTCTACTTACCAAATTGGATGTAGTGTATCACAGTGACATCTGTTTTGTCACCAAAACCCCATATACTACCCACCACTGTGACCTGTATGCTCTTGTTGGCTAGCCCTCACTTCGTATTTGTCGCCAAACCCACTGGCTCCAGGTCATCTATACGTCTTTGCTAGGTGAAGCCCTGCATTATCTCAGCTCACTGGTCACCATAGCAACACCCACCCATGGCATAATCTTCAGCCAGTATATTTCACTGGTTATCTCCAAAGCCAACTCCTCCTTTGGCAGCCTTTCCTTCCAGTTCTTTGCTGCCAATGACTGAAACGAATTGCAAAAATCACTGAAGCTGGAGACTTCAATCTCCCTCACTACCTTTAAGCATCAGCTGTCAGAGCAGCTTACCGATCACTGTACCTGTAGACAGACCATCTGTAAATAGCACACTCAACTACCTCATCCCCATATTGCTATTTATTTTTTCTCCTTTCCATGCCTGTATCTCTACTTGTACATCATCTTCTGCACATCTATCACTCCAGTGTTAATGCTAAATTGTAATTATTTTGCCACTATGGCCTGTTTATTGCCTTACCTCCCTAATCTTACGACATTTGCACACACTGTATATAGATTTTGCTATTGTGTTATTGACTGTACGTTTTCGTATCCCATGTGTAAGTCTTTGTTGTTTGTGTCGCACTGCTTTGCTTTATCTTGGCCAGGTCACAGTGGTAAATGAGAACTTGTTCTCAACTGGCCTACCTGGTTAAATAAAGGTGAACTAAATAAAACATCATCCAGACGTCTGGTAAACAGAGCCCATGTAGATGTCCAGGGGAGGTATAGTTTAGCACTGACTGTTTAACACAAACAAGCAGTTTGACACGACACCAACCAAGCTCCTACAGGTCTCTCTATCTCTTTACAATCTTCCCAACTGGCCTACAGATATGTTCCGTGTTATCCAAGGTCATTCAATCCAAGAGGCTTTGGAAGTGATGGACAAGGGTGAACAGAAACAGGCCGTGCGTCCATATTTGACAGACATGCTGTTTTGGTATTGGGGCTACTGTGAAAGAAAAAGAAACATGCCAAGATTTGAATTCCTGTACAGCTTGTCCAGTCAAACACCAACCTTGTATTTGAAACGAGGGGGTTTGAGGGGCAGTTTGACCGGCAGCTATGATGCCAGTGGGCTGTAAACTGTCCATCAGGTACTCTGCAGGTAGCAGGTAGGAGAAGGCATAGGCCATACCAGTTGAACCAGCTGAACCAGAGGGATTTTGTTCTGAAGGCTGCTTCATATCCTTCTGTCTCCCCTCCCTATCCACCTCTCTCTCTCCCTCTTTCTCCTCCTCCATATCTACCTCTCTCTCTCCCTCTTTCTCCCCCTCCCTATCCACCTCTCTCTCTCCCTCTTTCTCCCCCTCCATATCTACCTCTCTCTTCCTCTTCCTCCCCCTCCATATCCACCTCTCTCTCTCCCTCTTTCTCCTCCTCCATATCTACCTCTCTCTCTCTCCCTCTTTCTCCTCCTCCATATCTACCTCTCTCTCTCCCTCTTTCTCCCCCTCCCTATCCACCCCTCTCTCTCCCTCTTTCTCTTCCTCCATATCTACCTCTCTCTCCCTCTTTCTCCCCCTCCCTATCCACCTCTCTCTCCCTCTTTCTCCTCCTCCATATCTACCTCTCTCTCTCCCTCTTTCTCCCCTCCCTATCCACCCTCTCTCTCCCTCTCTCTCCCCCTCCATGTCTACCTCTCGCTCTCCCTCTTTCTCCTCCTCCATATCCACCTCTCTCTCCCTCTTTCTCCCCCTCCCTATCCACCTCTCTCTCTCCCTCTTTCTCCCCCTCCATATCTACCTCTCTCTTCCTCTTTCTCCCCTCCATATCCACCCTCTCTCTCCCTCTTTCTCCTCCTCCATATCTACTCTCTCTCTCTCCCTCTTTCTCCTCCTCCATATCTACATCTCTCTCTCCCTCTTTCTCCCCTCCCTATCCACCTCTCTCTCTCCCTCTTTCTCCTCCTCCATATCTACCTCTCTCTCTCCCTCTTTCTCCCCCTCCATATCTACCTCTCGCTCTCCCTCTTTCTCCCCCTCCATATCTACCTCTCGCTCTCCCTCTTTCTCCTCCTCCATATCCACCTCTCTCTCTCCCTCTTTCTCCCCCTCCCTATCCACTCTCTCTCTCCCTCTTTCTCCCCCTCCATGTCTACCTCTCACTCTCCCTCTTTCTCCTCCTCCATATCCACCCCTCTCTCTCCCTCTTTCTCCCCCTCCCTATCCACCTCTCTCTCCCTCTTTCTCCCCCTCCATATCTACTCTCTCTTCCTCTTTCTCCCCCTCCATATCCACCCTCTCTCTCCCTCTTTCTCCTCCTCCATATCTACCTCTCTCTCTCTCTCCCTCTTTCTCCTCCTCCATATCTACATCTCTCTCTCCCTCTTTCTCCCCCTCCCTATCCAGCTCTCTCTCTCCCTCTTTCTCCTCCTCCATATCTACCTCTCTCTCTCCCTCTTTCTCCCCCTCCATATCCACCTCTCTCTCTCCCTCTTTCTCCCCCTCCATATCCACCTCTCTCTCTCCCTCTTTCTCCTCCTCCATATCTACCTCTCTCTCTCCCTCTTTCTCCTCCTCCATATCTACCTCTCTCTCTCCCTCTTTCTCCTCCTCCATATCTACCTCTCCCTATACCTCTTTCTCCCCCTCCATATCTACCTCTCCCTATCCCTCTTTCTCCCCTCCCTATCTACCTCTCCCTATCCCTCTTTCTCCCCCTCCCTATCTACCTCTCCCTATACCTCTTTCTCCCCTCCATATCTACCTCTCCCTATCCCTCTTTCTCCCCCTCCCTATCCAACTCTCCCTATCCTTCTGTCTCTCTCTCCATATCTACCTCTCCCTATCCCTCTTTCTCCCCCTCCCTCTCTCCATCTCCCTCTCCCTCTGTGTCCCCCTCCCTATCCACCTCTCCCTATCCCTCTTTCTCCTCCTCCATATCTAACTCTCTCTATCCCTCTGTCTCCCTTCCCTATACATCCCTCTCTCCCTCTCCCTCTGTCTCCCCTTCCATATACATCCCTCTCTCCCTCTCCCTCTGTGTCCCCCTCCTTATCCACCTCTCCCTCTGTCTCCCCCTTCCTATCCACCTCTCCCTCTGTCTCCCCCTCCCTATCCACCTCTCTAACTGCTCCTCCCTCTGACTCCCCCTCCCTATCCACCTCTCTAACTGCCTCTCCCTCTGTCTCCCCCTCCCTACCCACCTCTCTAACTGCCCCTCCCTTTGTCTCCCCCTCCCTATCCACCTCTCTAACTGCCACTCCCTCTGTCTCCCCCTCCCCTACATCCCTCTCCCTCTTTCTCCCCCTCCATATCTACCTCTCCCTATCCCTCTTTCTCCCCCTCCCTGTCTACCTCTCCCTATCCCTCTTTCTCCCCCTCCCTATCTACCTCTCCCTATACCTCTTTCTCCCCCTCCATATCTACCTCTCCCTATCCCTCTTTCTCCCCCTCCCTATCCAACTCTCCCTATCCTTCTGTCTCCCTCTCCATATCTACCTCTCCCTATCCCTCTTTCTCCCCCTCCCTCTCTCCCTCTCCCTCTCCCTCTGTGTCCCCCTCCCTATCCACCTCTCCCTATCCCTCTTTCTCCTCCTCCATATCTAACTCTCTCTATCCCTCTGTCTCCCCTTCCCTATACATCCCTCTCTCCCTCTCCCTCTGTCTCCCCTTCCCTATACATCCCTCTCTCCCTCTCCCTCTGTGTCCCCCTCCCTATCCACCTCTCCCTCTGTCTCCCCCTCCCTATCCACCTCTCCCTCTGTCTCCCCTCCCTATCCACCTCTCTAACTGCTCCTCCCTCTGACTCCCCCTCCCTATCCACCTCTCTAACTGCCTCTCCCTCTGTCTCCCCCTCCCTACCCACCTCTCTAACGGCCCCTCCCTTTGTCTCCCCCTCCCTATCCACCTCTCTAACTGCCCCTCCCTCTGTCTCCCCCTCCCTATACATCCCTCTCCCTCTGTCTCCCCCTCCATATCCACCTCTCCATCTCTCTCTTCCTCTGTCTCCCCCTCCCTATCCATCTCTTTCTTCCTCTGTCTCCCCCTCCCTATCCACCTCTCTAACTTCCTCTCCCTCTGTCTCCCCCTCCCTATCCATATATCTCTCTCTCTCTCTCCCTCCGAATCCCCTTCCCAATCCACCTCTCTATCTGCCCCTCCCTCTGTCTCCACCTCCCTATCCATCTCTCTCCCTCTGTCTCCCCCTCCCTATCCACCTCTCTAACTGCCTCTCCCTCTGTCTCCCCCTATCCACCTCTCTAACTGCCCCTCCCTCTGTCTCCCCCTCCCTATCCACCTCTCTAACTGCCTTTCCATCTGTCTCCCCCTCCCTATCCATCTCTACTTCTCCCTCTGTCTCCCCCTCCGTATCTACCTCTCCCTCTCTCTCCCTCTGTCTCCCCCTCCCTATCCACCTCTCTAACTGCCTCTCCCTCTTTCTCCCCCTCCCTATCCACCTCTCTAACTGCCTCTCCCTCTGTCTCCCCCTCCCTATCCATCTCTCTAACTGCCTCTCCCTCTGTCTCCCCCTCCCTATCCACCTCCCTAACTGCCTCTCCCTCTGTCTCCCCCTCCCTATCCACCTCTCTAACTGCCCCTCCCTTTGTCTCCCCCTCCCTATCCACCTCTCTAACTGCCCCTCCCTCTGTCTCCCTCTCCCTATACATCCCTCTCCCTCTCCCTCTGTCTCCCCCTCCATATCCAACTCTCCATCTCTCTCTTCCTCTGTCTCCCCCTCCATATCCACCTCTCCATCTCACCTTCACCTTCGATTCGTAAATAGTTACAACGCTATACATTTGTTAACTCAGGATTCGCTAAGTGGATGGTTATTCGGTGGATTTGAACCTTGCAATTTAGTAGGTAGTTCAAGTGACCCGAGGATAGAGAATCTGACACAAAGAGATGGATGTGTGGATGGGAGGCGTTGACCCATAGGATTGAGATCTCTTGACCTCAATTCAGCACTCCTAATAGGTACCTCCAGTGGCCACACGCACACACGCACACACACACACCTTATCTTCCAGCTTCACAGAGATGACCGCTCAATCAGAGTCTGACCAGCAGCATGAAGGGGCTCCATCCATCTTGATTTGTCAATCATTACAATTGTTAATTACACTTGCGTACTGTCAGCCTGACAGGCTGGGTGGGGACCAGGGTAATTGCTGTGTTGATGGGTGCCAAGGTTTCCCCCTCTCCTTTCTTCCCTCCTCGTCCTCCTCCTTCTCCTTTTCATCTGGAGAATATAGACCAGGGCTAGGCTTCACCTGCAGGCTGACCACCGACCACAGACTGGTAAAATAATAGAGGTCTCTTTGTATTTAACTATGATGCTGGAGTGCCATTTAAAAGAGCATGTGTCCCATTGTTACTGCAGAGCTATAGGGTTGAGCATGAGAACCAGGGATCAGGGATCACTAATTTACCAAAGTGTGACAGTACAAATGAGGGAGAGAGGTTTTGAGGTTGCAGTCAACGAGCCTGATGACTCAAATTCCATTCTTCCTCTGCTATGTTGTTCTGTACAGACTTCAGTCTGAGGCAGCCATCGTTGAAGTCGTTTGAGGTGACGAGGGGCACAAGGGGTGTTGTACAAAACAAAGTCATCAGTGATTGGGTCAGCTCTAACCAAAGCCAATTACGATTTTTCAAACCGCCCCTCTGCTAAATCAAATCAAAGTTTTTGTCACGTGTGCCACCTTACAGTGAAATGGCTCTAACCAATGGTGCACCAATATGTGTGTGTGTAGATTAGTAAAGAAATAAAACAACAGTTAAAAGACATTTTAAAAAAGAGTAGCAAGGCTATATACAGACAGCTGTTAGTCAGGCTTATTGAGGTAGTATGTACATGTAGGTATCGTTAAAGCATCGTAGGTATTGTTAAAGTGTGTATGTTGACCTGTTTAAAGGTCTTACTCACGTCGGCTACGGAGAGCGTGATCACACAGTCGTCGGGAACAGCTGATGCTCTCATCCATGCCTCAGTGTTGCTTGCCTCGAAGCGAGCATAGAAGTGATCTAGCTCGTCTGGTAGGCTCGTGTCACTGGGCAGCTCGCGGCTGTGCTTCCCTTTGTAGTCTTTAAAAGTTTGCAAGCCCTGCCACATCCGACAGGCTTCGGAGCTGGTGTAGTATGATTCAATCTTAGGTCTGTATTGACACTGTTTGATGGTTGGTCGGATGGCATAGCGGGATTTCTTTTAAGCTTCCGGGTTCAGAGACCCGCTCCTTGAAAGCTGCAGCTCTGCCCTTTAGCTCAGTGCGAATGTTGCCTGTAATCCAGGGCTTCTGGTTGGGGTATGTTTTTATGCACATATTGATGAAGCCAGTGACTGATGTGGTGTACTCCTCAATGTCATTGGAAGAATCCCGGAACATGTTCCAGTCTGTGATTGCAAAACAGTCCTGTAGTTTAGCATCTGCTTCATCTGACCATTTTTTTTATAGACCGAGTCACTGGTGCTTCTTGCTTAAAAAAAAAAAAAAAAAAAAAAAATGCCATTTAGCAGACGCTTTTATCCAAAGCGACTTACAGTCATGTGTGCATACATTCTACGTATGGGTGGTCCCAGGGATCGAACCCACTACCCTGGCGTTACAAGCGCCATGCTCTACCAACTGAGCTACAGAAGGAAGCAAGAATAAGCAAGAATTGTAAGCAAGAATTAGGAGGATAGAGTTGTTGTCGGATTTACCACATGGAGGGCGAGGGAGTGCTTTGTATGCGTCTCTGTGTGTGGAGTACAGGTGATCTAGAATTTTTCTCCCTCTGGTTGCACATTTAACATGCTGATAGAGATATGGTCGAACTGATTTAAGTTTCCCTGCATTACAGTCTCCGGCCACTAGGAGCGCCGCCTCTGGGTGAGTGGTTTCCTGTTTTCTTATTTCCTTATACAGCTGTCTGAGTGCGGTCTTAGTGCCAGCATCTGTCTGTAGTAGTAAGTAAACAGCCACGAGAAGTATAGCTGAGAACTCTCTTGGCAAGTAGTGTGGCCTGCAGTTTATCACAATATACTCTACTTCAGGCGGGCAAAATCTAGAGTCTTCCTTAGATTTAGTGCACCAGCTGTTGTTTACAAATATGCACAGACCGCCGCCCCTCTTTTTACCGGAGTGTGCTGTTCTATCCTGCCGGTGCAGCGTGTATCCCGCTAGCTGAATATTCATGTCGTCGTTCAGCCCAGATTCCGTGAAGCATAGGATATTACAGTTTTTGATGTCCCGTTGGTAGGATATTTGTGATCGTATGTCCTGTTGGTAGGACATTCGTGATCGTACCTCTAGTTTATTGTCCAATTATTTGTCACGGCTGTTGGAAGGAGAGGACCAAGATTCAGGGTGGTGAGCGTACATTTTCTTTATTTTAATCAAAATGATGCCAAACAAAACAATAAACACTGCAAACACCAACTGTGATGCTCAAAAGCAAAGTGCTCTAAACAAAGTCAACTTCCCCCAAACACAGGTGGGAAAAAGGGTACCTAAGTATGGTTCTCAATCAGAGACAATTAAAGACAGCTGACTCTGATTGGGAACCATACTTAGGGATCTTGCATCCTGTAGCACAAACTCAAAAAAGCTCTTGGACACTGTAAAGTACATGGAGAATAAGAGCACCTGCTCCCAGCTTCCCACTGCACTGAGGCTAGGAAACACTGTCAACACTGATAAATCCATTATAATTGAGAATTTCAATAAGCATTTTTTTTTACAGCTGGCCATGCTTTCCACCTGGCTAATCCTACCCCGGTCAACAGCCCTGCACCCCCCACAGCAACTTGCCCAAGCCTCCCCCATTTCTCCTTCACCCAAATCCAGATAGCCGATGTTCTGAAAGAGTTGCGTAATCTAGCCCCCTACAAATCAGCTGGGCTAGACAATCTGGACCCTCCCTTTCTAAAATTATCCGTGGCAAATGTTGCAACCCCATTTACTAGCCTGTTCAACCTCTCTTTCGTATCGTCTGAGATACCCAAAGATTGGAAGGCTGCCGCGGTCATCCCCCTCTTCAATGGGGGAGACTCTCTAGACCCAAACTGTGACAGACCTATATCTATCCAACCCTGCCTTTCTAAGGTCTTCGAAAGCCAAGTTAACAAGCAGATCACCAACAATTTTGAATCCCACCGTACCTTCTCCGCTATGCAATCTGGTTTCCGAGCTCGTCATTGGTGCACCTCAGCCACACTCAAGGTCCTAAACGATATCATAACCGCCATCGATAAGAGACAGTACTGTGCTGCCGTCTTCTTCGACCTGGCCAAGGATTTTGACTCTGTCATTCACCACATTCTTATCGGCAGACTGAACAGCCTTGGTTTCTCAAATGACTGCCTCGCCTGGTTCAGCAACTACTTCTAAGATAGAGTTCAGTGTTTCAAATCGGAGGGCCTGTTGTCCGGACGTATGGCAGTCTCTATGGGTGTGCCACAGGGTTCAATTCTCGGGCCAACTCTTTTATCTGTATATATCAATGATGTCACTCTTGCTGCTGGTGATTCTCTGATCCACCTCTACGCAGACAACACCATTCTGTATACTTCTGGCACTTCTTTGGACACTGTTAACTAACCTCCAGATGAGCTACAATGCCATGCAACACTCCTTCCGTGGCCTCCAACTGCTCTTAAATGCAGGTAAAACTACATGCATGCTCTTCAACCGAAAGCTGCCCGCACCTGTACGCCCGTCTCGCATCACTACTCTGGACGGTTCTGACTCAGAATAAGTGGACAACTACAAATACCTATGTGTCTGGTTAGACTGTAAACTCTACTTCCAGACTCACATTAAGCATCTCCAATCCAAAATTAAATCCAGAATCGGCTTCCTATTTGGATTGCCTCCTTCACTTATGCTGCAAAACATTCCCTCATAAAACTGACTATGCTACCGATCCTTGACTTCGGCGATGTAATTTACGAAATGGCCTCCAACACTCTACTTACCAAATTGGATGTAGTGTATCACAGTGACATCTGTTTTGTCACCAAAACCCCATATACTACCCACCACTGTGACCTGTATGCTCTTGTTGGCTAGCCCTCACTTCGTATTTGTCGCCAAACCCACTGGCTCCAGGTCATCTATACGTCTTTGCTAGGTGAAGCCCTGCATTATCTCAGCTCACTGGTCACCATAGCAACACCCACCCATGGCATAATCTTCAGCCAGTATATTTCACTGGTTATCTCCAAAGCCAACTCCTCCTTTGGCAGCCTTTCCTTCCAGTTCTTTGCTGCCAATGACTGAAACGAATTGCAAAAATCACTGAAGCTGGAGACTTCAATCTCCCTCACTACCTTTAAGCATCAGCTGTCAGAGCAGCTTACCGATCACTGTACCTGTAGACAGACCATCTGTAAATAGCACACTCAACTACCTCATCCCCATATTGCTATTTATTTTTTTCTCCTTTCCATGCCTGTATCTCTACTTGTACATCATCTTCTGCACATCTATCACTCCAGTGTTAATGCTAAATTGTAATTATTTTGCCACTATGGCCTGTTTATTGCCTTACCTCCCTAATCTTACGACATTTGCACACACTGTATATAGATTTTGCTATTGTGTTATTGACTGTACGTTTTCGTATCCCATGTGTAAGTCTTTGTTGTTTGTGTCGCACTGCTTTGCTTTATCTTGGCCAGGTCACAGTGGTAAATGAGAACTTGTTCTCAACTGGCCTACCTGGTTAAATAAAGGTGAACTAAATAAAACATCATCCAGACGTCTGGTAAACAGAGCCCATGTAGATGTCCAGGGGAGGTATAGTTTAGCACTGACTGTTTAACACAAACAAGCAGTTTGACACGACACCAACCAAGCTCCTACAGGTCTCTCTATCTCTTTACAATCTTCCCAACTGGCCTACAGATATGTTCCGTGTTATCCAAGGTCATTCAATCCAAGAGGCTTTGGAAGTGATGGACAAGGGTGAACAGAAACAGGCCGTGCGTCCATATTTGACAGACATGCTGTTTTGGTATTGGGGCTACTGTGAAAGAAAAAGAAACATGCCAAGATTTGAATTCCTGTACAGCTTGTCCAGTCAAACACCAACCTTGTATTTGAAACGAGGGGTTTGAGGGGCAGTTTGACCGGCAGCTATGATGCCAGTGGGCTGTAAACTGTCCATCAGGTACTCTGCAGGTAGCAGGTAGGAGAAGGCATAGGCCATACCAGTTGAACCAGCTGAACCAGAGGGATTTTGTTCTGAAGGCTGCTTCATATCCTTCTGTCTCCCCTCCCTATCCACCTCTCTCTCTCCCTCTTTCTCCTCCCCTCCCTATCTACCTCTCTCTCTCCCTCTTTCTCCCCCTCCCTATCCACTCTCTCTCTCCCTCTTTCTCCCCCTCCATATCTACCTCTCTCTTCCTCTTCCTCCCCCTCCATATCCACCTCTCTCTCTCCCTCTTTCTCCTCCTCCATATCTACCTCTCTCTCTCTCCCTCTTTCTCCTCCTCCATATCTACCTCTCTCTCTCCCTCTTTCTCCCCCTCCCTATCCACCCCTCTCTCTCCCTCTTTCTCTTCCTCCATATCTACCTCTCTCTCTCCCTCTTTCTCCCCCTCCCTATCCACCTCTCTCTCCCTCTTTCTCCTCCTCCATATCTACCTCTCTCTCTCCCTCTTTCTCCCCCTCCCTATCCACCTCTCTCTCTCCCTCTCTCTCCCCCTCCATGTCTACCTCTCGCTCTCCCTCTTTCTCCTCCTCCATATCCACCTCTCTCTCCCTCTTTCTCCCCCTCCCTATCCACCTCTCTCTCTCCCTCTTTCTCCCCCTCCATATCTACCTCTCTCTTCCTCTTTCTCCCCCTCCATATCCACCTCTCTCTCTCCCTCTTTCTCCTCCTCCATATCTACCTCTCTCTCTCTCCCTCTTTCTCCTCCTCCATATCTACATCTCTCTCTCCCTCTTTCTCCCCCTCCCTATCCACCTCTCTCTCTCCCTCTTTCTCCTCCTCCATATCTACCTCTCTCTCTCCCTCTTTCTCCCCCTCCATATCTACCTCTCGCTCTCCCTCTTTCTCCCCCTCCATATCTACCTCTCGCTCTCCCTCTTTCTCCTCCTCCATATCCACCTCTCTCTCTCCCTCTTTCTCCCCCTCCCTATCCACCTCTCTCTCTCCCTCTTTCTCCCCCTCCATGTCTACCTCTCACTCTCCCTCTTTCTCCTCCTCCATATCCACCCCTCTCTCTCCCTCTTTCTCCCCCTCCCTATCCACCTCTCTCTCTCCCTCTTTCTCCCCCTCCATATCTACCTCTCTCTTCCTCTTTCTCCCCCTCCATATCCACCTCTCTCTCTCCCTCTTTCTCCTCCTCCATATCTACCTCTCTCTCTCTCTCTCCCTCTTTCTCCTCCTCCATATCTACATCTCTCTCTCCCTCTTTCTCCCCCTCCCTATCCAGCTCTCTCTCTCCCTCTTTCTCCTCCTCCATATCTACCTCTCTCTCTCCCTCTTTCTCCCCCTCCATATCCACCTCTCTCTCTCCCTCTTTCTCCCCCTCCATATCCACCTCTCTCTCTCCCTCTTTCTCCTCCTCCATATCTACCTCTCTCTCTCCCTCTTTCTCCTCCTCCATATCTACCTCTCTCTCTCCCTCTTTCTCCTCCTCCATATCTACCTCTCCCTATACCTCTTTCTCCCCCTCCATATCTACCTCTCCCTATCCCTCTTTCTCCCCCTCCCTATCTACCTCTCCCTATCCCTCTTTCTCCCCCTCCCTATCTACCTCTCCCTATACCTCTTTCTCCCCCTCCATATCTACCTCTCCCTATCCCTCTTTCTCCCCCTCCCTATCCAACTCTCCCTATCCTTCTGTCTCTCTCTCCATATCTACCTCTCCCTATCCCTCTTTCTCCCCTCCCTCTCTCCATCTCCCTCTCCCTCTGTGTCCCCCTCCCTATCCACCTCTCCCTATCCCTCTTTCTCCTCCTCCATATCTAACTCTCTCTATCCCTCTGTCTCCCCTTCCCTATACATCCCTCTCTCCCTCTCCCTCTGTCTCCCCTTCCATATACATCCCTCTCTCCCTCTCCCTCTGTGTCCCCCTCCTTATCCACCTCTCCCTCTGTCTCCCCTTCCTATCCACCTCTCCCTCTGTCTCCCCCTCCCTATCCACCTCTCTAACTGCTCCTCCCTCTGACTCCCCTCCCTATCCACCTCTCTAACTGCCTCTCCCTCTGTCTCCCCCTCCCTACCCACCTCTCTAACTGCCCCTCCCTTTGTCTCCCCCTCCCTATCCACCTCTCTAACTGCCACTCCCTCTGTCTCCCCCTCCCTATACATCCCTCTCCCTCTTTCTCCCCCTCCATATCTACCTCTCCCTATCCCTCTTTCTCCCCCTCCCTGTCTACCTCTCCCTATCCCTCTTTCTCCCCCTCCCTATCTACCTCTCCCTATACCTCTTTCTCCCCCTCCATATCTACCTCTCCCTATCCCTCTTTCTCCCCCTCCCTATCCAACTCTCCCTATCCTTCTGTCTCCCTCTCCATATCTACCTCTCCCTATCCCTCTTTCTCCCCCTCCCTCTCTCCCTCTCCCTCTCCCTCTGTGTCCCCCTCCCTATCCACCTCTCCCTATCCCTCTTTCTCCTCCTCCATATCTAACTCTCTCTATCCCTCTGTCTCCCCTTCCCTATACATCCCTCTCTCCCTCTCCCTCTGTCTCCCCTTCCCTATACATCCCTCTCTCCCTCTCCCTCTGTGTCCCCCTCCCTATCCACCTCTCCCTCTGTCTCCCCCTCCCTATCCACCTCTCCCTCTGTCTCCCCCTCCCTATCCACCTCTCTAACTGCTCCTCCCTCTGACTCCCCCTCCCTATCCACCTCTCTAACTGCCTCTCCCTCTGTCTCCCCCTCCCTACCCACCTCTCTAACGGCCCCTCCCTTTGTCTCCCCCTCCCTATCCACCTCTCTAACTGCCCCTCCCTCTGTCTCCCCCTCCCTATACATCCCTCTCCCTCTGTCTCCCCCTCCATATCCACCTCTCCATCTCTCTCTTCCTCTGTCTCCCCCTCCCTATCCATCTCTTTCTTCCTCTGTCTCCCCCTCCCTATCCACCTCTCTAACTTCCTCTCCCTCTGTCTCCCCCTCCCTATCCATATATCTCTCTCTCTCTCTCCCTCCGAATCCCCTTCCCAATCCACCTCTCTATCTGCCCCTCCCTCTGTCTCCACCTCCCTATCCATCTCTCTCCCTCTGTCTCCCCCTCCCTATCCACCTCTCTAACTGCCTCTCCCTCTGTCTCCCCCCTATCCACCTCTCTAACTGCCCCTCCCTCTGTCTCCCCCTCCCTATCCACCTCTCTAACTGCCTTTCCATCTGTCTCCCCCTCCCTATCCATCTCTACTTCTCCCTCTGTCTCCCCCTCCGTATCTACCTCTCCCTCTCTCTCCCTCTGTCTCCCCCTCCCTATCCACCTCTCTAACTGCCTCTCCCTCTTTCTCCCCCTCCCTATCCACCTCTCTAACTGCCTCTCCCTCTGTCTCCCCCTCCCTATCCATCTCTCTAACTGCCTCTCCCTCTGTCTCCCCCTCCCTATCCACCTCCCTAACTGCCTCTCCCTCTGTCTCCCCCTCCCTATCCACCTCTCTAACTGCCCCTCCCTTTGTCTCCCCCTCCCTATCCACCTCTCTAACTGCCCCTCCCTCTGTCTCCCTCTCCCTATACATCCCTCTCCCTCTCCCTCTGTCTCCCCCTCCATATCCAACTCTCCATCTCTCTCTTCCTCTGTCTCCCCCTCCATATCCACCTCTCCATCTCTCTCTCCCCCTGTCTCCCCCTCTGTCTCCCCCTCCCTATCCATCTCTCTCTTCCTCAGTCTCCCCCTCCCTATCCATCTCTCTCTTCCTCTGTCTCCCCCTCCCTATCCACCTCTCTAACTTCCTCTCCCTCTGTCTCCCCCTCCCTATCCATATATCTCTCTCTCTCTCTCCCTCCGAATCCCCTTCCCAATCCACCTCTCTATCTGCCCCTCCCTCTGTCTCCACCTCCCTATCCATCTCTCTCCCTCTGTCTCCCCCTCCCTATCCACCTCTCTAACTGCCTCTCCCTCTGTCTCCCCCCTATCCACCTCTCTAACTGCCCCTCCCTCTGTCTCCCCCTCCCTATCCACCTCTCTAACTGCCTTTCCATCTGTCTCCCCCTCCCTATCCATCTCTACTTCTCCCTCTGTCTCCCCCTCCGTATCCACCTCTCCCTCTCTCTCCCTCTGTCTCCCCCTCCCTATCCACCTCTCTAACTGCCTCTCCCTCTGTCTCCCCCCTATCCACCTCTCTAACTGCCCCTCCCTCTGTCTCCCCCTCCCTATCCACCTCTCTAACTGCCTTTCCATCTGTCTCCCCCTCCCTATCCATCTCTACTTCTCCCTCTGTCTCCCCCTCCGTATCCACCTCTCCCTCTCTCTCCCTCTGTCTCCCCCTCCCTATCCACCTCTCTAACTGCCTCTCCCTCTTTCTCCCCCTCCCTATCCACCTCTCTAACTGCCTCTCCCTCTGTCTCCCCCTCCCTATCCATCTCTCTAACTGCCTCTCCCTCTGTCTCCCCCTCCCTATCCACCTCCCTAACTGCCTCTCCCTCTGTCTCCCCCTCCCTATCCACCTCTCTAACTGCCCCTCCCTTTGTCTCCCCTCCCTATCCACCTCTCTAACTGCCCCTCCCTCTGTCTCCCTCTCCCTATACATCCCTCTCCCTCTCCCTCTGTCTCCCCCTCCATATCCAACTCTCCATCTCTCTCTTCCTCTGTCTCCCCCTCCATATCCACCTCTCCATCTCTCTCTCCCCCTGTCTCCCCCTGTCTCCCCCTCCCTATCCATCTCTCTCTTCCTCAGTCTCCCCCTCCCTATCCATCTCTCTCTTCCTCTGTCTCCCCCTCCCTATCCACCTCTCTAACTTCCTCTCCCTCTGTCTCCCCCTCCCTATCCATATATCTCTCTCTCTCTCTCCCTCCGAATCCCCTTCCCAATCCACCTCTCTATCTGCCCCTCCCTCTGTCTCCACCTCCCTATCCATCTCTCTCCCTCTGTCTCCCCCTCCCTATCCACCTCTCTAACTGCCTCTCCCTCTGTCTCCCCCCTATCCACCTCTCTAACTGCCCCTCCCTCTGTCTCCCCCTCCCTATCCACCTCTCTAACTGCCTTTCCATCTGTCTCCCCCTCCCTATCCATCTCTACTTCTCCCTCTGTCTCCCCCTCCGTATCCACCTCTCCCTCTCTCTCCCTCTGTCTCCCCCTCCCTATCCACCTCTCTAACTGCCTCTCCCTCTTTCTCCCCCTCCCTATCCACCTCTCTAACTGCCTCTCCCTCCTCCCCCTCCTATCCACCTCTCTAACTGCCCCTCCCTTTGTCTCCCCCTCCCTATCCACCTCTCTAACTGCCCCTCCCTCTGTCTCCCTCTCCCTATACATCCCTCTCCCTCTCACTCTGTCTCCCCCACCATATCCAACTCTCCATCTCTCTCTTCCTCTGTCTCCCCCTCCATATCCACCTCTCCATCTCTCTCTCCCCCTGTCTCCCCCTCTGTCTCCCCCTCCCTATCCATCTCTCTCTTCCTCAGTCTCCCCCTCCCTATCCATCTCTCTCTTCCTCTGTCTCCCCCTCCCTATCCACCTCTCTAACTGCCTCTCCCTCTGTCTCCCCCTCCCTTTCCATATATCTCTCTCTCTCGCTCCCTCTGACTCCCTCTCACTATCCTTCTCTCTGTCTCTCTTCCTCTGAATCCCCCTCCCTATCCATCCTCTCTCTCTCTTCCTCTGTCTCGCTATCCATCTCTCTCTCTCTCCCTCCGAATCCCCCTCCCTATCCACCTCTCTAACTGCCCCTCCCTCTGTCTCCCCCTCCCTATCCACCTCTCTAACTGCCTCTCCCTCTGTCTCCCCCTCCCTATACATCCCTCTCCCTCTCCCTCTGTCTCCCCCTCCCTATCCACCTCTCCCTCTGTCTCCCCCTCCATATCCACCTCTCCAACTCTCTCTCCCTCTGTCTCCCCATCCCTATCCACCTCTCCAACTGCCTCTCCCTCTGTCTCGCCCTCCAAAACCACCGTTCTAACTGCCTCTCCCTCTGTCTCCCCCTCCCTATCCACCTCTCTAACTGCCTCTCCATCTGTCTCCCCCTTCCTATCCACCCTCCCTCTCTCTCCCTCTGTCTCCCCCTCCGTATTCACCCCTCCCTCTCTCTCCCTCTGTCTCCCCCTCTGTCTCCCCCTCCCTATTCACCTCTCCCTATCCTAAATGTCTCCCCCTCCATATCCACCTCTCAATCTCTCTCCCTCCGTCTCCCCCTCCCTATCCATCTCTCTAACTACCTCTCCCTCTGTCTCCCCCTCCCTATCCACCTCTCCATCTCTCTCCTCCTCTGTATCCCCCTCCCTATCCACCTCTCCATCTCTCTCTTCCTCTGTCTCCCCCTCCCTATCCACCTATCCATCTCTCCCTCTCACTCTGTCTCCCCCTCCATATTCACCCCTCCCCCTCCCTCCCTCTATCTCCCCTCTGTCTCCCCCTCCCTATACATCCCTCTCCCTCTCCCTATGTCTCCCCCTCCCTATCCACCTCTCCATCTCTCTCTTCCTCTGTCTCCCCCTCCATATCCACCTCTCCATCTATCTCTCCTTCTGTCTCCCCCTCCCTATCCACCTCTCTAACTGCCTCTCCTTCTGTCTCCCCCTCCCTATCCATCTCTCCCTCTGTCTCCCCCTCCGTATTCAACCCTCCCTCTCTCTCCCTCTGTCTCCCCCTCCGTATCCATCTCTATCTCTCTCCCTCTGTCTCCCCCTCCCTATCCACCTCTCTAACTGCCTCTCCCTCTGTCTCCCCCTCCCTATCCTTCTCTCTAACAGCCCCTCCCTTTGTCTCCCTCCCTATCCACCTCTCTAACTGCCCCTCCCTCTGTCTCCCTCTCCCTATACATCGCTCTCCCTCTCCCTCTGTCTCCCCCTCCATATCCAACTCTCCATCTCTCTCTTCCTCTGTCTCCCCCTCCATATCCACCTCTCCATCTCTCTCTCCCCCTGTCTCCCCCTCTGTCTCCCCCTCCCTATCCATCTCTCTCTTCCTCAGTCTCCCCCTCCCTATCCATCTCTCTCTTCCTCTGTCTCCCCCTCCCTATCCATCTCTCTAACTGCCTCTCCCTCTGTCTCCCCCTCCCTTTCCATATATCTCTCTCTCGCTCCCTCTGACTCCCTCTCACTATCCATCTCTCTGTCTCTCTCCCTCTGAATCCCCCTCCCTATCCATCCTCTCTCTCTCTTCCCCTGTCTCGCTATCCATCTCTCTCTCTCTCTCCCTCCGAATCCCCCTCCCTATCCACCTCTCTAACTGCCCCTCCCTCTGTCTCCCCCTCCCTATCCACCTCTCTAACTGCCTCTCCCTCTGTCTCCCCCTCCCTATACATCCCTCTCCCTCTCCCTCTGTCTCCCCCTCCCTATCCACCTCTCCCTCTGTCTCCCCCTCCATATCCACCTCTCCAACTCTCTCTCCCTCTGTCTCCCCATCCCTATCCACCTCTCCAACTGCCTCTCCCTCTGTCTCGCCCTCCAAAACCACAGTTCTGACTGCCTCTCCCTCTGTCTCCCCCTCCCTATCCACCTCTCTAACTGCCTCTCCATCTGTCTCCCCCTCCCTATCCACCCTCCCTCTCTCTCCCTCTGTCTCCCCCTCCGTATTCACCCCTCCCTCTCTCTCCCTCTGTCTCCCCCTCTGTCTCCCCCTCCCTATTCACCTCTCCCTATCCTTCTGTCTCCCCCTCCATATCCACCTCTCAATCTCTCTCCCTCCGTCTCCCCCTCCCTATCCATCTCTCTAACTACCTCTCCTCTGTCTCCCCCTCCCTATCCATCGCTCTCTCTATCCCTATGTCTCCCCCTCCCTATCCACCTCTCCATCTCTCTCTTCCTCTGTATCCCCCTCCCTATCCACCTCTCCATCTCTCTCTTCTTCTGTCTCCCCCTCCCTATCCACCTATCCATCTCTCCCTCTCACTCTGTCTCCCCCTCCGTATTCACCCCTCCCCCTCCCTCCCTCTGTCTCCCCCTCTGTCTCCCCCTCCCTATACATCCCTCTCCCTCTCCCTATGTCTCCCCCTCCCTATCCACCTCTCCATCTCTCTCTTCCTCTGTCTCCCCCTCCATATCCACCTCTCCATCTATCTCTCCTTCTGTCTCCCCCTCCCTATCCACCTCTCTAACTGCCTCTCCATCTGTCTCCCCTCCCTATCCATCTCACCCTCTGTCTCCCCCTCCGTATTCACCCCTCCCTCTCTCTCCCTCTGTCTCCCCCTCCGTATCCATCTCTATCTCTCTCCCTCTGTCTCCCCCTCCCTATCCACCTCTCTAACTGCACCTCCCTCGTCTCCCCCTCCATATCCATCTCTCTCTCTCTCCCTATGTCTCCCCCTCCATATCCACCTCTCAATCTCTCTCCCTCCGTCTCCCCATCCCTATCCATCTCTCTAACTACCTCTCCCTCTGTCTCCCCCTCCCTATCCATCGCTCTCTCTATCCCTATGTCTCCCCCTCCCTATCCACCTATCCATCTCTCTCTTCCTCTGTATCACCCTCCCTATCCACCTCTCCATCTCTCTCTTCCTCTGTCTCCCCCTCCCTATCCACCTCTCTAACTGCCTTTCCATCTGTCTCCCCCTCCCTATCCATCTCTCCCTCTCCCTCTGTCTCCCCCTCCGTATTCACCCCTCCCCTCCCTCCCTCTGTCTCCACCTCTGTCTCCCCCTCCCTATACATCCCTCTCCCTCTCCCTATGTCTCCCCCTCCCTATCCACCTCTCCATCTGGTGTAAGTCTCTCTTCCTCTGTCTCCCCCTCCATATCCACCTCTCCATCTATCTCTCCCTCTGTCTCCCCCTCCCTATCCACCTCTCTAACTGCCTCTCCATCTGTCTTCCCCTCCCTATCCATCTCTCCCTCTCCCTCTGTCTCCCCCTCCGTAATCACTCCCTCTCTCTCCCTCTCTCTCCCCCTCCGTATCCATCTCTCTCTCTCTCCCTCTGTCTCCCCCTCCCTATCCACCTCTCTAACTGCCTCTCCCTCTGTCTCCCCCTCCCTATCCACCTCTCTAACTGCCCCTCCCTCGTCTCCCCCTCCATATCCATCTCTCTCTCTCTCCCTATGTCTCCCCCTCCCCATCCACCTCTCCCTTTCCTTCTGTCTCCCCTCTCTCTCTCTGTTTCCTTTCGGTCCCTCCACTCTTCTTCCTTCTTTTCTCTCTCCCTCAATGTTTTATTTCGCTCCCTACACTCCCCCCCTCTCTCTCTCTCTCTCTCTCCTTCTGTTTCTCTTTTCTTTCTCTCTCTCGCTTCAGAGCTTGGCAGTGGGCCCGGTCGATGCTTCCATTGGTCTGCTGTGGTTCATGCCGGCAGGACTTTCATATTGAGCAGGACGTTGAAGCTCCCCCCTGGCCTGCATCACACAGGACACACACCCTGTTTCATGTCACTTCTGCTTTCTGCTGAGCTCCATGTGGACACCACTGGCTTCTTTACAGTACACTGGCTTCTATACAGTACACTGGCTTCTATACAGTACACTGGTGTAATACAGTACACTGGCTTCTATACAGTACACTGGTGTAATACAGTACACTGGTGTAATACAGTACACTGGCTCCTATACAGTACACTGGTGTAATACAGTACACTGGCTTCTATACAGTACACTGGTGTAATACAGTACACTGTCTTTTATACAGTACACTGGTGTAATACAGTAGACTGGTGTAATACAGTACACTTGCTTCTATACAGTACACTGGCTTCTATACAGTACAATGGTGTAATACAGTTCACTGGCTTCTATACAGTACACTGGTGTAATACAGTACACTGGTTTAATACAGTACACTGGCTTCTATACAGTACACTGGTGTAATACAGTACACTGGCTTCTATACAGTACACTGGCTTCTATACAGTACACTGGTGTAATACAGTACACTGGCTTCTATACAGTACACTGGTGTAATACAGTACACTGGCTTCTATACAGTACACTGGTGTAATACAGTACACTGGTGTAATACAGTACACTGGCTTCTATACAGTACACTGGTGTAATACAGTACACTGGCTTCTATACAGTTCACTGGCTTCTATACAGTACACTGGTGTAATACAGTACACTGGCTTCTATACAGTACACTGGTGTAATACAGTACACTAGCTTCTATACAGTACACTGGTGTAATACAGTACACTGGCTTCTATACAGTACACTGACTTCCCTACAGTACACTGGCTTCTATACAGTACACTGGCTTCTATACAGTACACTGGTGTAATACAGTACACTGACTTCTATACAGTACACTGGCTTCTATACAGTACACTGGTGTAATACAGTACACTGGCTTCTATACAGTACACTGGTGTAATACAGTACACTGGTGTAATACAGTATACTGGTGTAATACAGTCCACTGGCTTCTATACAGTACACTGGTGTAATACAGTACACTGGCTTCTATAGAGTACACTGGTGTAATAGAGTACACTGACTTCTATACAGTACACTGGCTTCTATACAGTACACTGGTGTAATACAGTACACTGACATCTATACAGTACACTGGCTTCTATACAGTACACTGGTGTAATACAGTACACTGACTTCTATACAGTACACTGGCTTCTATACAGTACACTGGTGTAATACAGTACACTGGTGTAATACAGTACACTGGCTTCTATACAGTACACTGGCTTCTTTACAGTACACTGGTGTAATACAGTACACTGACTTCTATACAGTACACTGGCTTCTATACAGTACACTGGTGTAATACAGTACACTGGTGTAATACAGTACACTGGCTTCTATACAGTACACTGGTGTAATACAGTACACTGGCTTCTATACAGTACACTGACTTCTATACAGTACACTGGTGTAATACAGTACACTGACTTCTATACAGTACACTGGCTTCTATACAGTACACTGGTGTAATACAGTACACTTACTTCTATACAGTACACTGGCTTCTATACAGTACACTGGTGTAATACATTACACTGGTGTAATACAGTACACTGACTTCTATACAGTACACTGGCTTCTATACAGTACACTGGCTTCCATACAGTACACTGGTGTAATACAGTACACTGACTTCTATACAGTACACTGGCTTCTATACAGTACACTGGTGTAATACAGTACACTGGTGTAATACAGTACACTGGCTTCTATACAGTACACTGGCTTCCATACAGTACACTGGTGTAATACAGTACACTGACTTCTATACAGTACACTGGCTTCTATACAGTACACTGGTGTAATACAGTACACTGGTGTAATACAGTACACTGGCTTCTATACAGTACACTGGTGTAATACCGTACACTGGCTTCTATACAGTACACTGGTGTAATACAGTACACTGACTTCTATACAGTACACTGGCTTCTATACAGTACACTGGTGTAATACAGTACACTGACTTCTATACAGTACACTGGTGTAATACAGTACACTGGCTTCTATACAGTACACTGGTGTAATACAGTACACTGGTGTAATACAGTACACTGGCTTCTATACAGTACACTGGTGTAATACCGTACACTGGCTTCTATACAGTACACTGGTGTAATACAGTACACTGACTTCTATACAGTACACTGGCTTCTATACAGTACACTGATGTAATACAGTACACTGACTTCTATACAGTACACTGGCTTCTATACAGTACACTGGTGTAATACAGTACACTGACTTCTATACAGTACACTGGCTTCTATACAGTACACTGGTGTAATACAGTACACTGGTGTAATACTGTACACTGGCTTCTATACAGTACACTGGTGTAATACAGTACACTGGCTTCTATACAGTACACTGGTGTAATACAGTACACTGGCTTCTATACAGTACACTGGCTTCTATACAGTACACTTGCTTCTATACATTACACTGGTGTAATACAGTACACTGGCTTCTATACAGTACACTGGTGTAATACAGTACACTGGCTTCTATACAGTACACTGGCTTCTATACAGTACACTGATGTAATACAGTACACTGACTTCTATACAGTACACTGGCTTCTATACAGTACACTGGTGTAATACAGTACACTGGCTTCTATACAGTACACTGGCTTCTATACAGTACACTTGCTTCTATACATTACACTGGTGTAATACAGTACACTGGCTTCTATACAGTACACTGGTGTAATACAGTACACTGGCTTCTATACAGTACACTGGCTTTTATACAGTACACTTGCTTCTATACAGTACAGTGGTGTAATACAGTACACTGGCTTCTATACAGTACACTGGTGTAATGCAGTACACTGGCTTCTATACAGTACACTGGTGTAATACAGTACACTGGTGTAATACAGTACACTGGCTTCTATACAGTACACTGGTGTAATACCGTACACTGGCTTCTATACAGTACACTGGTGTAATACAGTACACTGACTTCTATACAGTACACTGGCTTCTATACAGTACACTGGTATAATACAGTACACTGACTTCTATACAGTACACTGGCTTCTATACAGTACACTGGTGTAATACAGTACACTGGTGTAATACAGTACACTGGCTTCTATACAGTACACTGGTGTAATACAGTACACTGGCTTCTATACAGTACACTGGTGTAATACAGTACACTGGCTTCAGTACACTGGTGTAATACAGTACACTGGCTTCTATACAGTACACTGGCTTCTATACAGTACACTGGTGTAATACATTGGTTTATGTGTTTGTGTTATACATGTGCATTTTTTCCATATTGTGAGAACATTGTTGTATACCTTGTTTGTATTCCATGTTTGTGTGTCCATATGTCCTGTTATTGGATCACTTAGTCAGGAATTCCCCCTTGGTGCGTTCTACTCTGTGCACATACTGTCCCTCTTCTCAACAGAGCAGAATTAAATGACAGGCCAAGGAACAAGCAGATCCAAGCTATATAGTAACCATAAGCCAGAATCACAATCACCAGGGTTTTCTTGGGGTGGAGGGTGGGTCCTTCAAACCTTTCTCCAACTGTGGCCATGGTTTCATGATTTTTACAGATTGCAACAGCACTGAGCAGAACACTTTTCAACCTTGACCTCTTGGCATCATGAAAGTGTTTTTTGTCTTACTCTTTACCTTGGTTCCCTTCCTGGCTCTGACCTCTGGAATCCAGTGTGCTGGTCAACACCACTATCATCTCTTCTCCCTTCCTTTCCCTTCTCCACAACATTGCTTAGTTAAATATAGGATGAATAAACAATGAAAAATACCTGTAGTGTTTTATTATTGCTGTATATGGAGTCCTTCCACAGACACCTCCTGCCCACATACACAAATCAAATCAAATCAAATCTACATACACAGTCTTTAAGACTTTTATAACGTGTCAGAAGTATGGAATGCTGTGATGCGGCCTGGACACTACTACATACGCTGCTGAAATTGTTTTCTTTTGGAGGAGCGGAGGGGGTGGGGGTTGCAGAGTTGGGGTGCCTTATAAGGTAAACAGTGACTAAATGTCTCTCTATGTCCGTTATGTATCCTGCTAACCCGTTTGAGTTTGAATGTCTACAGTTGGGAAATTCTGTTCCAGTCGGCCACAACACTCCTCTGTCTTCTCAGCTCCAACTGACACGTCTTGATTCATGATCCAACTCCTGGCCTCAGTGGCCTGCTTATTTAGAGGGTGTGTGAGGGTATGACCAGGATGAGGCCTGTGTGTGTGTGAATATAGTGTGTTATGTGCGGTGCACTGCAATGAGTCGAAGAGCAAAATGAAGGGGAAAGAAAGATTGAGTGAGACAGGGGGTGGAGGAGGCTGCACAGTTGACATTTGGATAAAATCCATACAGGAGTAAAAAAAGGGGCTAATGCAGTTAATAACATGAAGTATTCTTAGCTACCAGAGCTGTAACAAAGTGTACTAGCCTAATGCTGGGTAACATGGTCTCTAGCACGCCACACACGGCTCAGGGGAGAGAGACAGGGACACTAACACTCCACCTACTGAGAAGAGTGGCCTAGAGGGCCCTCTTACCCAGTCAGGGGTGAGATGGGGGGAGGGAGTGTATCTTACCGGGAAACGCAAAAGACGAGAAGCGTAATATGGTTTGTCGGTACCTAGCTATCGTACATGTGGTAGGATACTTGGTCTCATGAGAGGACTTCCTCTGAGTTCTCTTGTAAAGGGTTCAGGCTAGCAGTAATTGGTGAAGTTTGTATGACTACTGTAATACTGTAGATGTGTGTGGCACTCTATCTGCCTTCCTTAAAAGCTGGAATTCATCACAGCATGTCTTGAAATGGGCACACAAGCCAGCACTGTTATTAACACATGGGAGTGTCTGTCTGTCTGTCTGTCTGTCTGTCTGTCTGTCTGTCTGTCTGTCTGTCTGTCTGTCTGTCTGTCTGTCTGTCTGTCTGTCTGTCTGTCTGTCTGTCTGTCTGTCTGTCTGTCTGTCTGTCTGTCTGTCTGTCTGTCTGTCTGTCTGTCTGTCTGTCTGTCTGTCTGTCTGTCTGTCTGTGTCTCTCTATCTCTCTCTCGAAATTCAAAGTGCTTTATTGCCATGGAAAACATAAACTACATGACCAAAAGTATGAATATTGCTTCCATTATTGAGGTCAGGCACTGACGTTGGGCGATTAGGCCTGGCTTGCAATCACTGTTCCAATCCCAAAAGTGTTCGATGGGATTGAGGTCAAGGTTCTGTGCAGGCCAGTCAATTTCTTCCATACCGTCCTTGACAAACCATTTGTGTATGGACCTTGCATTATTCACGCGGGTATTGTCATGCTGAAACAGGAAAGGGCCTTCCTCAAACTGTTGTCACAAAGTTGGAAGCACATAATTGTCTAGAATGTCATTGTATAATGTAGCATTAAGATTTCCCTTCAATGGAAATAAGGGGCCTAGCCCAAACCTTGAAAAACAGCACCATTATTCCTACTTCATCGAACTTCATAGTTGGCACTATGCATTGGTGGATCTGCCAAACACAGATTCATCCGTCCGACTGCCAGATAGTGAAGTGTGATTCATCACTCCAGAGAACGCGTTTCCACTGCTCCAGAGTCCAATAGCGGCGAACTATATGGTACTCCAGCCGATGCTTGGCATTGAGCATGGTGATATTAGGTTTGTTTGCGCCTGCTTGGCCATGGTAACCCATTTCATGAAGTGGCTCCTAGATGTTTCCACTTCACAAACAGTTGCTGACGTTGCTTCCAGGGCAGTTTGGAACTCAGTAGTGAGTCTTGCAACCAATGACAGACAATTTTTACAATCAACGCGCTTCAGCACACGCCGTTCCCGTTCTGTGAGCTTGTGTGGGTTCTAGATGTTTCCACTTCACAATAGCAGCACTTACCGTTGATCGGGGCAGCTCTTGCAGGACAGACATTTGACGAATTGACTTGTTGGAAAGGTGGCATCCTATGACGGTGCCATATTGAAAGTCACTGGGTTCTTCAGTAAGGCCATTCTACTGCCAATGGGGATTGCATGGCTGTGTGCTCGATTGTATTCACCTTTCAGCAATGGGTGTGGCTGAAATAACCACATTGTCTAATTTGAAGTGGTGTCCCCATTCTGCTGTATTTATTGTATGTGTATGTTACATTACATTGCCAAAGCAAGATAAATAGATCATTAACTAAATTGTAATGAACAATACAAAAATGTACCGTAAACATTACAGTCACAAAGGTTCCAAAGGAATAGAGACATTTAAAATGCCATATTATGGCTATATACAATGGATTGCACACTGTGGTATATCACCCAATACATATGGGAGTTTATTAGCATTTGAATTGTTTTTGAATTATTTGTATTTTAATAACCAGGTAGGCCAGTTAAGGAGAAGTTATTTGTGGGTCTGTGTAATCTCAGGGAAATATGTATCTCAAATAAGTTTTTTAATTTATTTAAATGTTTTATTTCACCTTTATTTAACCAGGTAAACTAGCTGAGAACAAGTTCTAATTTACAACTGAGACCTGGCCAAGATAGGTCAGGAAGTGCAGCTCAGTTTCCACATCATTTTGTGGGCAGTTTACACACAGCCTGTCTTCTCCTGAGAGCCAGGACTGCCTATGGCGTTCCTCTCTCAATAGCAAGGCTATGCTCACTGAGTCTGTACATAGACAAAGCTTCCCTCAAATTTGGGTCAATCACAGTGGTCAGTTTTTCTGCCACTTTGTACTCTCTGATTAGGGCCAAATAGCATTCTAGTTTGCTCCGTTTTTTTGTTCATTCTTTCCAGTTTGTCAAATAATTATCTTTTTGTTTTCTCATGATTTGGTTGGGTCAATCAATCAATCACATTTATTTATAAAGCCCTTCTTTCATGAACTGATCACAATGTGCTGTACAGAAACCCAGCCTAAAACCCCAAACAGCAAGCAATGCAGGTGTAAATTCACGGTGGCTAGGGAAAACTCCCTAGAATTTTGTTTCCTCTCTCTCTCTCTCTCTCTCTCTCTCTCTCTCTCTCTCTCTCTTCATTTTCTCCTTCTCACTCTTTCTATCTCTGCTCTCTCCCTCTCTCTTTCTCGCGCTCTCTCTCTCTCTCTCTCTCTTTGAGTTGAAGTTCAACAGGCTAGAAGTAGTCATGATGGGGAGAGAGGAGGAGGGGAGGGTGAGAAGAGAAGAGGGGATTAGAGGGGAGAGGGGGAAAGAGGGGAGTAATGGGGTAGTGAGCGAAAGCAGAGTGACTCATAACAGTGTATGAACAGTTGCTTCAATGCCACTGTTATCACTGGAATAGCTGATGAGGGGTTCTCAGTGTGTGCACTGATTGAGTGTCACATTTATTTTTTACTCTCCAATTCCCTCCACCTCTCTCCTACCATTCAGTCATAACTCTCCACTCTCTTCTACCATTCCGACATAACTCTCCACTCTCTCCCCTACCATTCAGTCATAACTCTCCACTCTCTCTCTCCTACCAGTCAGTCATAACTCTCCACTCTCTCACCTACCATTCAGCCATAAATCTCCACTCTCTCTCCTACCATTCAGCCATAACTCTCCACTCTCTCTCCTACCATTCAGTCACCTCTGTCCACTCTCTCTCCTACCACTCAGTCATAACTCTCCACTCTCTCTCCTACCATTCAGTCACCTCTGTCCACTCTCTCTCCTACCATTCAGCCATAACTCTCCACTCTCTCTCCTACCATTCAGTCACCTCTGTCCACTCTCTCTCCTACCACTCAGTCATAGCTCTCCAATCTCTCTCTCTCCACTCTCTCTCCAACCATTCAGTCATAACTCTCCACTCTCTCTCCAACCATTCAGTCATAACTCTCCACTCTCTCTCCTACCAGTCAGCCATAACTCTCCACTCTCTCTCTCCTACCAGTCAGCCATAACTCTCCACTCTCTCTCTCCTACCATTCAGTCATAACTCTCCACTCCCTCTCCTGCCACTCAGACATAGCTCATATCTCTCCCCACTTATCTCCCTCTTTTCTCTTCTCCTCTTTTCCCTCCCTCTTGATTTGTGTTTAATGCATCTCCCTGTCTCTGTTTAATGATTGCTCTCCCACTGATTTTTCTATTTCTGTTTCAAACCTTTATCAGAGCAGCAGTGTTCCGTTTGTTACAGTGTGTGTGTGTGTGTGTGTGTATGTGTGTTTTTCATCTCTCCTGCTGGTCTCACCATGGAGAATCTGATTGGCAAGGCAGAGCTTTAGCAGAAACAGGAGATCCAACTGCATGGAAACAGTCCTGTGTGTGGGAGTAGCAGTGAAACCATTTCCTCTCTACACATACACACACACACTCCTCTCAGCCAGATCGCTAATAGCCGAGCTAGTGTACAGTTTATATGAGAGAGGAGAGAGCTATCCAGGAGGCCAGGTCACTTAGTATGGCCCTCTGTGAGGAGTAGAGGGATACGGACAAAAGCACACTGGCCTCATGGTTCTAGGGTCAATAAGTGGTTGTCAAGGTGAAGCGGTGATGATTAGATCTGCTCTATGAGGAGGAATGGAGGGATCACCTGCCGCTGTCTACTCTATTGCACTATACCTTGAACCCCACCTTCATCACCCACTTCCATTCAGCATCCATGCTTTCACTAACAGCTCACCAGACTCCTATTGTCTAGCATGTTATAGCCTAGTGAAAGAGTGTGAATGGTTATATACAGTGAGTCACCATTAATTCATTGGAGTAAACAGGACATGGGAGATAAATGACAAACTACTGATGTTAACCTTTTACACTCGTGTGAATTGACCTATATGTATTGGGATGAATTTAAATGTTTCTTACAGAAGACATGGGAAAAGCATATTCATAACCCTTGTGGCAATTGAAAGGGAACAGTTTGGAGATCATGGAGAAATTATTAGACCAACATTGAGTACACAATAGTTCCCCTAGCAAGACTGAATCCAAACATTACATTGTTGATGTTATGTGCTGTCACGCCTTGGTCATTGTATTTTGTGTTTTTGGTATATGTTTGGGTAGGCCAGGGTGTGACATGGGTTTATATGTTGTGTTTCGTATTGGGGTTTGTATTAATTGGGATTGTGTATGATTAGGGGTGTGTCTAGTTAGGCTTGGCTGCCTGAGGCGATTCTCAATTGGAGTCAGGTGATTCTTGTTGTCTCGGATTGGGAACCGTATTTAGGTACCCTGAGTTCGCGTTGTATTTTGTGGGTGTTTGTTCCTGTCTCTGTGTTGTAGTCACCAGATAGGCTGTAATTAGTTTCACGTTTCGTTTGTTGTTTTCTTATAT
Organism: Oncorhynchus gorbuscha; assembly: GCF_021184085.1. Taxonomy (NCBI): domain Eukaryota; kingdom Metazoa; phylum Chordata; class Actinopteri; order Salmoniformes; family Salmonidae; genus Oncorhynchus; species Oncorhynchus gorbuscha. The sequence goes on from NC_060178.1 coordinate 96,229,499, forward strand.
CAGTTATTTCATGTACCGTTTTCATTCATTAAAGTCATGAGTAACCTACACGCTCCATTTCGGTCTGACTCTCTGCTTACAACAAACGAACATCGTTACAGAAACACCCACCACTCACAGACCGAGCAGTGTGTAAACTGGCATGAGCTAAAGGAGGACGTTATGGACAGCAGAAGCATGGATTATACGACGTGGGAAGAAATCGACAGGTGGGCGGCCGACCCAGAGAGAGTGCAGGCGCCCGCCTGGGATTCGCTTCAGCAGTGCGAAGAGGGCTACAGGCTAATGGAGTTTAAAAGGAAAACACGGTGACGCAGAGCGAAAACCGAAAGTAACGGAGGAGAGCGCAGAGAGAGAGTGGCTGAGTCAGGAGTCAGACCTGAGCCTACTCTCCCTGTTAATCGTGAAGAGCAGTTGCAGTGGGAGAGGCTGCACCACTTGTAGATTTGGACATGGGAGGAGGAATTAGACGGTAAAGGACCCTGGGCGCAGCCGGGAGAATATCGCCGTCCCAAGGATGAAATAGATGCAGCTAAAGCGGAGAGGCGCAGGTATGAGGAGGCAGCACGGCGACGCAGTTGGAAACCGGAAAAACAGCCCCAAAAAATTATTGGGGGGAGGCTAGAAGGGAGAATAGTTATGCCAGGTAGAACACCTGCGCATACTCCCTGTGCTCACCGTTGGGCTAGAGAGACCGGGCAGGCACCGTGTTATGCTATGGAGCGCACGGTGTTTCCAGTGCGGGTGCAGAGCCAGGTGCGGCACATACCAGCCCTTCCTATTGGCCGGGCTAGAGTGGGCATCGAGCCAGGTAAGCTTGGGCAGGCTCGGTGCTCAAGAGCTCCAGTGCGCCTGCACGGTCCGGTCTATCCAGAGCCACCTCTACACACCAGTCCTCCGGTAGCAGCTCCCCGCACCAGGCTTCCTGTGCGTGTCCTCGAGCCAGTACCACCAGTTCCAGCACCACACACCAGGCCTCCAGTGCGCCTCGCCTGTTCAGCGCAGCCAGAGCCTTTCTCCTCTCCTGCCCTGCCGGAGTCTCCTGTCTGTCCAGCGCCGCCAGTGCTCCCAGTCGGCCCAGCGCGGCCAGTGCTCCCAGTCTGCCCAGCGCGGCCAGTGCTCCCAGTCTGCCCAGCGCGGCCAGTGCTCCCAGTCTGCCCAGCGCGGCCAGTGCTCCCAGTCTGCCCAGCGCAGCCAGTGCTCCCAGTCTGCCCAGCACCGCCAGTGCTCCCAGTCTGACCAGCTCCGCCAGTGCTCCCAGTCTGCCCAGCGCCGCCAGTGCTCCCAGGCTGCCCTGTGCTCCCAGTCTGCCCAGCGCCGCCAGTGCTCCGAGTCTGCCCAGCTCCGCCAGTGCTCCCAGTCTGCCCAGTGCTCCCAGTCTGCCCAGCGCCGCCAGTGCTCCCAGTCTGCCCAGTGCTCCCAGTCTGCCCAGCGCGGCCGGTGCTCCCAGTCTGCCCAGCGCGGCCAGTGCTCCCAGTCTGCCCAGCGCGGCCAGTGCTCCCAGTCTGCCCAGCGCGGCCAGTGCTCCCAGTCTGCCCAGCACCGCCAGTGCTCCCAGTCTGCCCAACGCCGCCAGTGCTCCCAGTCTGCCCAGCACGGCCAGTGCTCCCAGTCTGCCCAGCGCTCCCAGTCTGCCCAGCGCCGCCAGTCTGCCCAGCGCCGCCAGTCTGCCCAGCGCCGCCAGTCTGCCCAGCGCCGCCAGTCGGCCCAGCGTCGCCAGTCTGCCAGGATCCGCCAGAAGTGCCAGTCTGCCAAGATCTTCTAGATCGGCCAGACAACCTGAATCATCCAGTTCCACCAGCCAGCCAGGATTTACCGGAGTCTACTACCTGCCTGAGCTTCCTCTCAGTACTGAGCTTCCTCTCAGTACTGGGCTTCCTCTCAGTACTGGGCTTCCCCTCAGTACCGGACTTCCCCTCAGTACCGGGCTTCCCCTCAGTACCGGGCTTCCCCTCAGTACCGGGCTGCTTCGGTCCCGAGCTGCCCCTCTGTCCCGGGCTGCCCCTCTGTCCCGAGATGCCCCTCTGTCCTGAGATGCCCCTCTGTCCTGAGATGCCCCTCTGTCCTGAGCTGCCCCTCTGTCCCGAGCTGCCCCTCTGTCCCGGGCTGCCCCTCTGTCCCGAGATGCCCCTCTGTCCTGAGATGCCCCTCTGCCCTGAGATGCCCCTCTGTCCCGAGCTGCCCCTCTATCCCGAGTGGCCCCTCTGTCACGAGCTGCTCCTCAGTTATGTGGGGATCTGGGTGAGGACTATTAGGCCATGGTCGGCGGAGAAAGTGGATTATCCCAGGACGCGAAGGAGAGGAAATAGGATATTAATGGAGTGGGGTCCACGTCCCGAGCCAGAACCGCCACCATGGACAGACGCCCACCCGGACCCTCCCTATGCTCTTGAGGTGCGTCCGGGAGTCCGCACCTTAGGGTGGGGGGTGGTTCTGTCACGCCTTGGTCATTGTATTTTGTGTTTTTGGTATATGTTTGGGTAGGCCAGGGTGTGACATGGGTTTATATGTTGTGTTTCGTATTGGGGTTTGTATTAATTGGGATTGTGTATGATTAGGGGTGTGTCTAGTTAGGCGTGGCTGCCTGAGGCGATTCTCAATTGGAGTCAGGTGATTCTCGTTGTCTCGGATTGGGAACCGTATTTAGGTAGCCTGAGTTCGCGTTGTATTTTGTGGGTGTTTGTTCCTGTCTCTGTGTTGTAGTCACCAGATAGGCTGTAATTAGTTTCACGTTTCATTTGTTGTTTTCTTATATCAGTTATTTCATGTACCGTTTTCATTCATTAAAGTCATGAGTAACCTACACGCTGCATTTCGGTCTGACTCTCTGCTTACAACAGACGAACGTCGTTACATGTGCATTTTACATTTACTGTACTTTTTGCAGCATTTGTTGATAACGAAATCTGAAAATACATTCAGTAACAGGAACTAGAGCAAGCCTGCATCCCCGCCATCACACAATTACTGTTGTTGTTTTCGCAATCCCAAAATTGTCCATTATAAATCGCAATCTGGGTCAGATGGGTGTGGTTTGAAAGCTTGTTATATTTTCAACATGATTAGCTAAATTATAAAATATGATCTTACAGTGTTAGACTTTCACAAGGCAATTCAGAGAAATAGATCATAATTGTTGTGTCCAATAGAATGAAGTGATGCATTCAGGCGCCGCCGCAAGTTTTCTTCACCATGAACAAATTATGTTCAGAACAAACCACGGTGTGACATGTCATCTTGTAACTGTACATCAAATATAGTGATCATGAATGTGGACAATGTCTATGACATGAGTTTTAGGGACTTGGATGTTTGGCTTGCTTATATGACATCAAAGGGGTGTTTATTAGGCTGTAATTCTCAAACTCTCATCTTTTAAAATACATCTTAATTTACTGCATTTCCCTCACTCAGACAACAAAAAATGTGCTAAAGTTGCCCAATTAGTGGAAGGGATGGGGGCAACTTCTTGTTGCACTCGGTGTTGAAGTTCTGAACAGCTGTCAGTCAAAATCCGTACAGACCTACGTTTCAGAAACTATTCCTACCCATTGACTTATTCCACACCTGTGACCGACCGGCTCGATTCGGTCTTAAGTAGAAACATTTGAAATAGTGTTTTTTACATTGGATACAGATACAGAGACTTAGAGCAAGAACATGGTATATCATACACCGCAGTTGAGGAACAATAGGAAAGTCATTCTACTTTGAAAGTTGATAAACGTGTAACCTCACTTTTGAGAAAATGGCCCTTGAATGTTTTGGTAAATGTACTGGAGAGATCTTTTTTTTCTACACCTATTCTGAATCGTTCACACCCTCTTAAGCCTTAGCCCCACACATCTCGTTAAGGATTCACATGTGAGTCATGTACTATCCAACCAAAGATTTCAAGACTAAAGACTGGTTTATGTCTATCAACAGTTGTTGCAGTGACATCATGAACAATCTATTGTTGTCCGACATGAAACCTCTCGTTTAAAAAAAGTATCAACACAGAAACTACAGACTGCATGAAATCAGCAGCCTGGTGATCTGAAATTTACATTTACATTTACATTTAAGTCATTTAGCAGACGCTCTTATCCAGAGCGACTTACAAATTGGTGCATTCACCTTATGACATCCAGTGGAACAGTCACTTTACATTAGTGACTGAAATAGCATAACTAGTGTATTTTACCACCAATGAACCCACCTGTTTAAACATTTATTTAGTATATGTCTATCTAGCAAGCCAGGCACCTAAATGCAGCTTTCTAAACAATGTTTTGGTTCATTTCTAGCTTGGTAGCGAGCTAATGTTAAGTTAGCTGGCTAGCCAGTTCAAATAATGACCATATCATATAGCTGACAACATCTTCACTTTAGCTCATTTGTATTCATTATTACAAGGAAAATAAACTCCCAACAAGATCATTATTTACAAGTTTATAGTCAGCCAATTACAGAAAATTGCTTACGGTTGTGTGTGTGACAAAATAAAAGCAGGGCATTAATATATGGCTTGGGGGTAGAAGCTGTTTAGAAGCCTCTTGGACCTACACTTGGCGCTCTATTATGCCAAGTGGAGTGCAATAGAGATTGCATCATCTGTGGATCTTGTGTGAGCCATGACCAGCCTTTCAAAGCATATTATGGCTACAGACATGAGTGCTACGGGTCGGTTGTCATTTAGGCAGGTTACCTTAGTGTTCTTGTTCTGCTTGAAACATGTTGGTATTACAGACTCAGACAGGGAGAGGTTGAAAATGTCAGTGAAGACACTTGCTTGTTGGTCAGCGTGTCCTCAGAGTACACGTCCTGGTAATCCGTCTGGCCCAGCGTATTGCGAATGTTGACCTGTTTAAAGGTCTTACTCACATCGGCTGCGGAGAGCGTGATCACACAGTCGTCTGGAACAGCTGATTCTGTCATGCGTGTTTCTGTGTTGCTTGCCTCGAAGCGAGCATAGAAGTTATTTTGCTTTTCTGGTATGCTCGTGTCACTGGGAAGCTCTCGGCTTTGCTTCCCTTTGTAGTCTGTAATAGTTTGCAAGCCCTGCAACATCCGACGAGCGTCAGAGACAGTGTAATATAATTAGATCTTAGTCCTGTATTGATGCTTTGCCTGTTTGTTGGTTCGTCTGAGGGCATAGCGGGATTTCTTATAACCTTCAGGGTTAGAGTCCCACTCCTTGAAAGTGGCATCTCTACCCTTTAGCTGTTGCCTGTCATCCATGGCTTCTGGTTGGGGTATGTACTGTGGGGATGACGTCCTCGATGCAGTTATTTATCAAGCTAGTTACTGAATGTGGTATACTCCTCAATGTAATTGGAACAATCTAGGGACATATTCCAGTCTGTGCTAGCAAAACAGGCCTGTAGTATAGCATCTGCTCCATCTGACCACTTTTCTATAGACCGAGTTACTGATGCTTCCTGATTAGATTGTTGCTTGTAAGCAGGAATCAGGAGGATAGAGTTATGGTCAGATTTGACAAATGGAAGGCAAGGAGAACTTTTTACTTGTCTCTGTTTGTGGATTAAAGGTGGTCTAGAATGTTTTTCCCTCTGGTTGCACATTTAACGTGCTGATATAATATGTACAAAACTGATTTAAGATTCCCTGCATTAAAGTCCCTGGCCACTAGGAGCGCCGCCTCTGGATGACCCTTTTCCTGTTTGCTTATGGCGGAACACAGCTCATTGAGTGCGGTTTTAGTGCCTGTCTGTAGTGGTTTGTCGACAGCTACGAAAGATACAGATGAAAACTCTATAGGTAGATGGTGTGGTCTACAGCTTATGATGAGAGACCTCCTTAGATATCGTGCACCAGCTGTTGTTTACATAAATGCATAGTCCCACCCCCATCCCCGGTGTCTTACCAGAGTTCTGTCCTGCCGATAGAGTGTATAACCCGCCAGCTGTATGTTCTTAATGTCGTCATTCAGCCACGACTCAGTGAAACATATTACAGTTTTTAATGTCCCTTTGGTGGGATATACATGCTTTCAGTTTCAGTCCCATTTATTTTCAGCGATTGAACGTTAGCTAGCAGAACGGAAGGCTAGGGAAGATTAGCGACTCATCGCCTGATCCTCACAAGGCATCCTGATCTCTTTTTGTGAAACCTACATTTCCTTGTTCAGTGAATCACGGGGATCGAGGCCAGGTCGGTTGTCCATAGTATATCCCTCATGTTTGATCCATTGAAGAAGAACTCCTTGTCCAATTTGAGGTGAGTAATCCCAGTTCTGATATCTTGAAGCTCTATTTGGTCATAAGAGACGGTAGCAGCAACATTATGTACAAAACAAGTTGCGAAAAAACAAACAAAATAGCATGGTTGGTTAAGAGCCGAAAAGACGGCAGCCCTACCCTCTGGCGCCATCTTCTGATCAGTTCTACTACGTGATATCTTTCAAGCAAGCTGCATTGAAGGAATTACCTAAACATACTGACCAGGTCATGTTATAGACAGAAGCATGCTACATGGCAAACCAATCTGAACTAATCTCTCGGCATGTCCAGCCCATCCATTATCTCAGCCAATCATCGCTAGCGGAAAGGTTCCTGTCTTTTTCCGCAGCTAAACCAACTAGGCTCATAATTTAACAATTTTATTATTATTTACAGATGGCATAGAACATGTTATTAAGGCACATGAAAGTTCACATTTTCCAGAAGGCAGATGCCGCTCCTGTGAAGTAGTTATGAGTAATATACGCCTAGTTTCCCGAAACAAGTTACAAACATATTGAGTGTTGAACGTTTCCAAGAGCACAGGGGTCTCCTTCATTGGGAAATGGAAAAATATGTAACTAACCAGACTTTGTCTAGAGCTGGCCTTCCGACCAAACTGAGCAACCGGGCAAGAAGGACCTTGGTCAGGGATGTAACCCAGGACCCAATGACCACTGCCAGAACTACAGAGTTCCTTGGCTGAGATGGGAGAACCTTCCAGAAGGACAACAGTCTCTACAGCACTTCACCAATCTGGGATTTATGGGTGGACATACGGATGTCACTCCTGAGAAAAAGGCACATGACAGCCTGCCCAGTGTTTGAAAAAAGACATGTGAAAGACTGACAGCATAAGGGAAACAATGATATGGTCTGATGAGACAAAAAAAATATGATTTGGCCTGAATGCAAAGTGCTCTGTCTGAAGAAAACCAGGCACAGCTCATCATTCATCTAACAACATCCCTACCATGAAGCGTGGTGGTGGTAGCATTATGTTATGGGGATGCTTTTCAGTGGAAGGGACTGGGAGTCTGGTAAAGATACAGGGATCTATGAATTGAGCCAAATACAGGCAAATCCTTGATGAGAACATGCTTCAGAGTTCAAACAACCTTAAACAGGGGTGAAGATTTACGTTCCAACAGGTCAATGACCCAAAGCAGTCAGCCAAAGCAACACTGGAATGGCTTCAGAACAAGAATGTGAAAGTCCATGACATGCCCAGCCAAAGCCCAGACTTGAATCCCATTAAAAGATTGTTGTTCACCGCTTGAAGAGTGGTGTTCACCGCCGCTCCCCATCTAATTTAACAGAGCTTGAGAACATCTGCAAGGAAGAATTGGAGAAAATCCCCAAATCCCCTGAAATCACCGCCAAGGGGGCTTCTAAAAAGTATTGACTCCGGGGTGTGAAAATGTATGTAAATTAGATATGTCTCTATTTCATTTTCAATATATTTGCAAAAATTTCTAAAAACACATTTTTCCATTGTCTCAGTATGTGATATTTTGTGTAGATGGGTGAGAAAATTGATTTAATATGTTTTAAATTCAGGCTGTAACACAACAACATGTGGAATAGGTCAACAGGTTTAAATACTTTCTGAAGGTGCTGTATTATTGGCCAAATCTGCCATTTTCAACCCATGTACACAAGTGAAAAAGGTTAAACCAAGGTTTGATGGATATTAGATTAATGCACAACAATCAATCAGTTCCATATGACTTTGTCTAGATTGGAATAATTCTATCAATTCCAAGACTGCATTTCTCAATAGACTTCTAGTATAATTTCAATAGGTTTGGATGGTCTCGAATTGTACTAGAGCGGTATGACAAAATCTCAAACTGTGTGAATGACATCGCCCCATTGCATAATGAAATGGCTGAGCACGTGAATAATTCCCCAAGTTGTGCTTCTCTCTCTATATTTAGCTAGTTCTTTATCCCAGAGAAAGCTTTTAAGTTTAGTGGAGGATTAAGTCCTACTCGATTGGTGCTTTTTGGCTTTTTTTATGACATCTGAAAAAAGACTAAGAGAGAAGGATTTAAAACACTAAATGAGTATTCTGAACTCTTCGTCTCTGATACTGGGATCTTGCTGAATATGCTCAGTGGCCTTAATATTGATGATAATTTCTCCCTCTGTTTTGCAAGGGCGCTACACCATTGCTTCTATTCTGCCAGGAAGATCAATCAAGCTCAGACAAAGTTTTAGAAACTATGCTATTTGAACCCAGGACCATTTCGATAATAAGTGTTTTAATTCATGCAATAAAGTGTTATCTTCTAGCATCAAACTTACATTCTGTTTGTATGTATGATGTTATTAGTTTTAGCTAACATTCAATTCAGCAGGTCACATTGTTTGGTCCCTGTGTGTGAGAGCCTGGACCAATGTGGTGTATCGGTCAGACCATCCCCCCTCCTGACCAGTGGGAGTTAGCATGCATCCAAAATGGGACCCTGTTCCCTATATAGTGCACTACCTTTGACCAGGGCCCATGTGTCTGCACTATACAAAAGCACTGCACTGTACACAGGGTATATCAATCATTAAGAACACCTTTTTGCCCTCAGAACAGCCTCAATTCATCGGGGCATAGACTCTACAAGGTCTCGAAAGCATTCCACAGGGATGCTGGTCCATGTTGACTCCAATGCTTCCCACAGTTATGTTAAGTTGGCTGAATGTCCTTTGGGTTTTGGACCATTCTTGATCCGCATAGGAAACTGTTGAATGTGAAAAACCCAGTTCTTAACACAAACCGGGTAGCCTGGCACCTACTACCATACCCCAAAGGCACTTAAATATTTTGTCTTGCCCATTCACCATCTATGAATGGCACACATACACAATACATGTCTCAACTGTCTCAAGGCTTAAAATCATTCTTTAACCTGTCTCCCCCCTTCATCTGCACTGATTGAAGTTAATTTAACAGGTGACATCAATATGTGACCATAGCTTTCACCTGTATTGACCTGTCAGTCTATGTCATGGAAAGACCAAGTGTCCTTAATGTTTTGTACACTCAGTGTATGGGGAATAGAGTGCCATTCGGGACACAATTCAATAACGACCCTGCAGGGCTGGTACTGATGTTATGCTGATAAATAAGATCTGGGACTTTACTCTGAGGTGGTATCTGTAATCTGTGGAGGTATCTGTACTCTGTGGTGGTATCTGTACTCTGTGGAGGTATCTGTACTCTGTGGTGGTATCTGTACTCTGTGGAGGTATCTGTACTCTGTGGTGGTATCTGTACTCTGTGGAGGTATCTGTACTCTGTGGTGGTATCTGTACTCTGTGGAGGTATCTGTACTCTGTGGTGGTATCTGTACTCTGTGGTGGTATCTGTACTCTGTGGTGGTATCTGTACTCTGTGGAGGTATCTGTACTCTGTGGAAGTATATTAACTCTGTGGTGGTATCTTTACTCTGTGGTGGTATCTGTACTCTGTGGAAGTATCTTAACTCTATGGTGGTATCTGTACTCTGTGGTGGTATCTGTACTCTGTGGTGGTATCTGTACTCTGTGGAGGTATCTGTACTCTATGGAAGTATATTCACTCTGGGGTGGTATCTTTACTCTGTGGTGGTATCTGTAATCTGTGGTGGTATCTGTACTCTGTGGTGGTATCTTAACTCTGTGGTGGTATCTGTACTCTGTGGTGGTATCTTTAATCTGTAGTGTTATATTAAACCTGTGGTGGTATATTAACTCAGTGGTGGTATCTTTACTCTGTGGTGGCTTCTTTGCTCTCTTGTGGTATCTCTGGTGAATACCTAAAACATAAAATAAAAGTAAGAGATAAGAAAAACCAATAATTAAAGAGCAGCAGTAAATAACAATAGTGGGGTACCGGTACAGAGTCAATGTGTCAATGTGTGGGGACACCGGTGTCGAAGTAATTGAGATAATTATGTACATGCAGGTATGGTTGTTAAAGTTGCTATGCATAGATAATAATAGAGAGTAGTAGCAGCGTGGGGGAGGGCAAATAGTCTAGGTAACCATTTGATTAGATGTTCAGTAGTCTTATGGCTTGGGGGTAGAAGCTGTTTAGAAGCCTCTTGGACCTAGACTTGGCGCTCCGGTACTGCTTTCCGTGTGGTAGCAGAGAGAACAGTATGACTAGGGTGGCTGGAAGCTTGGCCCAGGTGGTGTACTGGGTCGTACGTACTACCCTCTGTTGTGCCTTGCGGTCAGATGAGAATGGGGACGTGCTCGGTGATTCTTTTCCTGTAGTCCACAATCATCTCCTTGGTCTTGGTTACGTTGAGGGATAGGTTGTTGTCCTTGCACCACATGGTCAGGTTTCTGACCTCCTCCCTATAGGCTGTCTCATCGTTGTCGGTGATCAGGCCTATCACTGTTGTGTCATCAGCCAACTTAATGATGGAGTTGGAGTTGTGCCTGGCCATGCAGTCGTGGGTGAACAGGGAATACAGGAGGGGATTGAGCATGCACCCCTGAGGGGCTCCAGTGTTGAGGATCAGAGTGGCAGATGTGTTGCTACCTACCCTTACCACCTGGGGGCGGCCCGTCAGGAAGTCTAGGATCAAGTTGCAGATGGAAGTGTTTAGTTCCAGGGTTCTTAGCCTATTGATGAGTTTTGAGGGCACTATGGTGTTGAACGCTGAGCTGTGGTCAATGAATAGCATTCTCACATAGGTGTTCCTTTTGTCCAGGTGGGCAAGGGAAGTTTAGAGAGTAATAGAGATTGCATCATCTGTGGATCTGTTGGTGCTGTATGCAAATTGGAGTGGATCTAGGGTTTCTGGGATAATGGTGTTGATGTGAGCCATGACCCGTCTTTCAAAGCATTTCATGGCTACAAACGTGAGTGCTACCGATCTGTAGTCATTTAAGCAGGTTACCTTGGCGTTCTTGGGCACAGGGACTATGGTTGTCTACTTGAAACATGTTGGTATTACAGACTCAGACAGGGAGGGGTTGAAAATGTCAGTGAAGACACTTGCTTGTTGGTCAGCACGTCCTCAGAGTACACATCCTGGTAATCCATCTGGCCCTGTGGCTTTGTGAATTTTGACCTGTTTAAAGGTCTTACTTCGGCTGCGGAGAGCTTGATCACACAGTCGTCCGGAACAGCTGATGCTGTCATGCGTGTTTTAGTGTTACTTGCCTTGAAGCGAGCATAGAAGTTATGTAGCTCTTCTGGTAGGCTCGTGTCACTGGGAAGCTCTCGGCTGTGTTTCCCTTTGTAGTCTGTCATAGTTTGCAAGTCCTGCCACATCCAACGAGTGTCGGAGACAGTGTAGTGTGATTCGATCTTAGTCTTCTATTGATGATTTGCCTGTTTGATGGTTCTTCGGAGGGCATAGTGGTATTTATTATGAACTTCCGGGTTAGAGTCCCACTCCTTGAAAGCGGCAGCTCTACCCTAGTACAGATGTTGCCTGTAATCCATGGCTTCTGGTTGGGGTATGTACGTACAGTCACTGTGGGGACGACGTCCTCGATGCACTTATTGATAAAGCCAGTGGCTGATGTGGTGTACTCCTCAATGCCATCAGAATAATCCCAGAACATGTTCCAGTCTGTGCTAGCAAAACAGTCCTGTAGTTTAGCATCTGCTTCATCTGACCACTTTTTTATAGACCGAGTCACTGATGCTCCTACTTTGATTTTTGCTTGTAAGCAGGAATCAGGTGGACATAAACATGGTCAGGTTTGCCAAATGGTGGGAGAGGGAGAGCTTTGTCTCTGTATTTTTTTTATACCTCTGATTAAACATTCAACATGTTGATAGAAATTTGGTAAAACTGATATAAGTTTCTTTGCATTATAGTCACCGGCCACTAGGAACGCCGCCTATGGATGAGCGTTTTCTTGTTGGCTTATGGCGGAATACAGCTCATTTTGTGCGGTTTTAGTTCCAACCTTGCTCTGTGGTGCTTTGTAGACAGCTACGAAGAATACAGATGAGAACTCTCTGGGTAAATAGTGAAGTCTACAGCTTATCATAATATGCTCCACCTCAAGCGAGCAAAACTTTGAGACTTCCTTAGATTCCGTGCACCAGCTGTTTACATAAATGCTTACCAGAGTCTGTCTTTGCTGTTCTGTCTTGCCGATAGAGTGTATAACCCACCAGCTCTATGTTCTTAATGTCGTCATTCATCCACGACTCGGTGAAGCATGATATTTTACCGTTTTTAATGTCTGGTTGGTAGAATATCAGTGCTTTCAGTTCGTCCCATTTATTTTCTAGCGATTGAAAGGTAGCTTGCAGAACAGCGGGCATGGGCAGATTAGCCACTCGTCGCCTGGTCCTCACAAGGCACCCTGATCTTTTGCCTCGAAATCTCCATTTCCTTCTCCAGCAAATCATGGGGATCGTGGCCTGGTTGGTTGTCAACAGTATATCCCTCACATCCGAATCACTGAAGAAAAACTCTTCATCCAGTTTGAGGTGAGCAAATCCAGTTCTGTTGTTTAGAGGCTCTTTTTGTTCGTAGGAGATGGTAGCAGCAACATTATGTACAAAACAAGTAACGAACAACGCAAAAAAAAATAAAGAAATAGCACGATTGGTTGAGAGCCGATAAGCCAGCAGACCTACCCACCGGCGCCATCACTTCATTATTCTCTTTAGTCTGCAGGGAATATGATTACATTTGTCTGTGTTTTTTTTTGTGTGTGTGTGTGTGTGTGTGTGTGTGTGTGTGTGTGTGTGTGTGTGTGTGTGTGTGTGTGTGTGTGTGTGTGTGTGTGTGTGTGTGTGTGTGTGTGTGTGTGTGTGCATAAATTTACATGTGTTTGCGGAGTGTGTGTGTGTGTCTGTCTGTGTGTGTATGAATGTGTTTGTACAGTGTGTGTGTGTGTGTGTGTGTGTGTGTGTGTGTGTGTGTGTGTGTGTGTGTGTGTGTGTGTGTGTGTGTGTGTGTGTGTGTGTGTGTGTGTGTGTGTGTGTGTGTGTGTGTGTGTGTGTGTGTGTGTGTGTGTGTGTGTGGCTGTGTTTGTACTGTGTGTGTGTATACAAGTGTTTGAACAGTGTGTGTGTGTGTTTACATGTGTATGTTTACATGACTAAGCACCACAGGAGGCTGCTGAGGGGAGACAACCTCATCATAATGTCTGGAACAGTGGTTTTTTTTTTTGTTTTTTGTGTGTGTGTGTGTGTGTGTGTGTGTGTGTGTGTGTGTGTGTGTGTGTGTGTGTGTGTGTGTGTGTGTGTGTGTGTGTGTGTGTGTGTGTGTGTGTGTGTGTGTGTGTGTGTGTGTGCATAAATATACACGTGTTTGCGGAGTGTGTGTGTGTGTGTGTCTGTCTGTGTGTGTATGAATGTGTTTGTACAGTGTTTGTGTGTGTGTGTGTGTGGCTGTGTTTGTACTGTGTGTGTGTATACAAGTGTTTGCACAGTGTGTGTGTGTGTGTGTGTTTACATGTGTATGTGTACATCACTAAGCACCACAGGAGGCTGCTGAGGGGAGATCACCTCATCATAATGTCTGGAACAGAGTGAATGGAATGACATCAACACATTGAAACCATTTGTTTGAAGTATTTGATACAATTCCATTAATTCCGCTCCAGTCGTTACCACGAGCCCGTCCTCCCCAATGAAGGGGCCACCAACCTCCTGTGCTAGGCACACTGTTTTCTCTTCATGTGACTTAATAACATATAGCCCTTGTGATGTCTAGGTGTGTGCTGTAGTCTGTAGTCTACATCGTCTATAGTCTGCCTAGCCGTGGTCCTGTGGGAGCTCAGTTTCACCTTAATTAACATCCCAATTATTAGCTGGAATTGCCCTGCTCTGCTCTCTCTGGCGCCACATGGGAAGCTCTCCCTCCCTGGTTAAATAAATTACACCCCCCTCGTGCTGTTATTGAGTTTTTTTCTGTTAACTCATTCATCTTTGGTTTGGGGAGCTTACAGAGGTGTAATTTGTAAGCCTGAGTATTAGGAGAGGAGAGGAGATGAGGAGGAAAGGAGGAGTGGAGGAGGAGAGAAGAGGAGAATGAGAGGAGAGGAGGAGGAGGAGAAGGAGAGGAGAGGAGGAGGAGAGAAGAGGAGAAGGAGGGGAGAGGAAAAGGGAGGAGGAGGAGGAGAGGAGAAGGAGAGGAGGAGAATAGGCGAAGGGAGAGAGGGGAAAGAGGAGAGGCTGCAGGGAGAAGAGAAGAGAAGGAGAGGAGAGGAGGAGATGAGGAAGATAAGAGAAGAAGGAGAGGAGGAGGAGAGGAGGAGGAGAGAAGAGGAGAAGGAGTAGAGGAGTGGAGGAAGAGAAGGAAAAGAGAGGAGAGAGGAGAGGAGACGATGCAGGGAGATTATGCCATAGCCTCTTGCCCTACCATCCAGGTGTGTGTGTGTGTGTGTGTGTGTGTGTGTGTGTGTGTGTGTGTGTGTGTGTGTGTGTGTGTGTGTGTGTGTGTGTGTGTGTGTGTGTGTGTGTGTGTGTGTGTGTGTGTGTGTGTGTGTGTGTGTGTGTGTGTGTGTGTGTGTGTGTGTGTGTGTGTGTGTGTGTGTGCTGTCGGTCACTGGGTTATGCTGAGTTCATAACCACCATAGAGTTAAATCAGGGATGGGTCCCCCTTTTTTAGGCCGATGAATCAATTTACCAAAATAATGTTTCTGTTGAGAATTAAAATAGTAGAATTCACAAGTTGCAATTTCAAAATGTAGTTCTCTCTTCTTATGTCAGTCACTGACAGTCAAAGTAGGCCATCCCTGAGTTAGATAAAAGACTCTGGATGGATAAAACCTATTTTGGCATGGACATTTCCATTGAGGACTTCACCATTTTTAAAGTAGTCAACTGGGTGGGACTTCCCATTGGTTAAAGAAGGAACACATAATTCCATCCAGGTCATCAGAAGGAATCAGCCAATGAACTATTCTGTACTCATGAGTAAACATTCCATAACTGCAGGTGGCAGTAAATCACAAACCCTGGCTCTCAGAGACGCCATAACGGGACATATATAAAGATGATATCTCTTTCATTCTCAATGTTTGCCAACAGGTAATTACTCGTTGGTAAAGTGTCTATCATCCTTGAGCTCCGACTTCCCACAAATCCTCTATCTAACTCGTTCTCTATTTAACCACTTGGTTACAAACGCAGCACTAGCCATGGTATAGTTCATCTGTCTCATCCCTGGCCTTTGCTATTTTACATGGCAATGATTGTGGAGAAAAGCCATGGCTAGATCAGTTAAATTCTCTCTCTCTCTCTCTCTCTCTCTCTCTGAGTAGTCTTTCTCCACTGTTGGCTCACGTCCCTTAATGAGAACTATCTGTATAGGGTTTTGTCCATTCCACCACTCTTTATCCTTCCCTGTTTTATGGATCTTTAGATCATTACATTTGATATAACATTGGTGATTAATACTATTATAAAGTGGAGAATGGATGCAATATGCTTATTGCATCAATTAAAATATGACATCTTTATGGCATTATTACCTTCCACAAGCTCTCTAACAGTTAGGCCAGTCGGTCTCGGTGACTCTGTGGGTCTCTGGCTCCAAGTCTGTTTGCCAGTCTGTGGCTCTGTTGGTTTCTGGCTTCACGCTCTGAGAGACTCTGGGTTGAGGTTAGTGATAAAGTAGTCAATAGCACTAATGCCAGGAGATTAGCTATAGGTGTACCTACAGTAGGAGTCCCCTCAAAGCCAGACATTGACTATGTAATTACCCAGTGTGTGACAGAGCTGCAGGAGTTGTGACCCGTCTTTGTTGGTTTTGTCATCATAGTTGTGAGTTATTTACTAAACCCGGTTGACGCCGGTTGACCTGACTAAACATACAAAACGAACTGGCACAGAGAGACAGGAAACACAGGGATAAATACACTGGGGAAAATAAGCGACACCTGGAGGGGGTGGAGAGAATCATAGGAACAGGTGAAACAGATCAGGACGTGACAGACAACGAGTTCTTTACTAAGCCTTAGACAACCATTTGAGGGGAGTTCTTTACTAAGCCCTAGAAAACTGTATGAGGGGAGTTCTTTACTAAACCCCAGACAACCAAATGAGGGGAGTACTTTACGAAGCCCTAGAAAACTGTATGAGGGGAGTTCTTTACTAAACCCCAGACAACCAAATGAGGGGAGTTCTTTACTAAACCCCAGGCAACCATATGAGGGCAGTTCTTTACTAAGCCCTAGAAAACTGTATGAGGGGAGTTCTTTACTAAGCCCTAGAAAACTGTATGAGGGGAGTTCTTTACTAAACCCCAGACAAACATATGAGGGGAATTCTTTACTAAGCCCTAGACAACCATATGAGGGGAGTTCTTTACTAAACCCCAGACAAACATATGAGGGGAATTCTTTACTAAACCCCAGACAAACATATGAGGGGAATTCTTTACTAAGCCCTAGACAACCATATGAGGGGAATTCTTTACTAAGCCCTAGACAACCATATGAGGGGAGTTCTTTACTAAACCCTAGACAGCCATATGAGGGGAATTCTTTACTAAACCCTAGACAGCCATATGAGGGGAATTCTTTACTAAATCCCAGACAACCATGTGAGGAGAGATATTTACTTAGTATTAGACAACCATATGAGGGGAGTTATTTACTTAACCCTAGACAACCATATGAGGGGAGATATTTACTTAGTATTAGACAACCATATGAGGGGAGTTATTTACTTAGTATTAGACAACCATATGAGTGGAGTTCTTTACTAAACCCTAGACAACCATATGAGGGGAGTTCTATACTAAACCCTAGACAGCCATATGAGGGGAATTCTTTACTAAATCCCAGACAACCATGTGAGGAGAGTTCTTTACTTAGTATTAGACAACCATATGAGGGGAGTTATTTACTAAACCCTAGACAACCATATGAGGGGAGTTATTTACTAAACCCTAGACAACCATATGAGGGGAGTTATTTACTTAACCCTAGACAACCATATGAGGGGAGATATTTACTTAGTATTAGACAACCATATGAGGGGAGTTATTTACTTAGTATTAGACAACCATATGAGGGGAGTTATTTACTTAGTATTAGACAACCATATGAGGGGAGTTATTTACTTAGTATTAGACAACCATATGAGGGGAGTTATTTACTAAACCCTAGACAACCATATGAGGGGAGTTATTTACTTAGTATTAGACAACCATATGAGGGGAGTTATTTACTTAGTATTAGACAACCATATGAGGGGAGTTATTTACTAAACCCTAGACAACCATATGAGGGGAGTTATTTACTTAATATTAGACAACCATATGAGGGGAGTTATTTACTTAGTATTAGACAACCATATGAGGGGAGTTATTTACTTAGTATTAGACAACCATATGAGGGGAGTTATTTACTTAGTATTAGACAACCATATGAGGGGAGTTCTTTACTAAACCCTAGACAACCATATGAGGGGAGTTTTTTACTAAATCCCAGACAACCATGTGAGGAGAGTTCTTTACTTAGTATTAGACAACCATATGAGGGGAGTTATTTACTAAACCCTAGACAACCATATGAGGGGAGTTCTTTAATATTTACTGACCTTTATTAATCAATCAAGTACAAGGGAGGAGCGAAAACCCACAAACACTCGGCCCTCTGTGGAATGAGTTTAAAACGTGCCCTAGAGTCTCTACAGTGACCTTTGAACTCCAGGGTCCTAACCACTGACCTCGGAACCCTCTGCCGGACCTAATACCCTGAACCTCTTGTACTCCCAGTGATACTACTTGGCATAAATTAACACACGTCCATCCCCCACTAATAAACAACACAGATGGATCCAAATATCAATGAATCCAAATAAGCTGAATTTGGTGATTTAAGTATTTCAGAACTTAAGACGATTCCTTTGTCAAAACCCAGCTGTTAAATAAAGCCTGACACTAGCACAGTGAAGAAGTGGGTTATCTGGCTGAGAAAGAAAGATGGAATAACAGTCTGTTCATGGAGAGGGCCCCTTGAGTAAGAAAGCCAGAAGAAGAAGAAGAAAGGTGAGAGGGGGATGGAGGATGATGGGAAGAATGAGAGTAAAGTGAGATGATGGAGAGGCCAGAGGGACTGTAGGGGAGGCCAGGGGGGCTGGATGGGAGGCCGGAGGGACTGGAGGGGAGGCCAGAGGGACTGGAGGGGAGGCCAGGGGGCTGTAGGGGAGGCCGGAGGGACTGGAGGGGAGGTCAGGGGGCTGGATGGGAGGACAGAGGGGCTGGAGGGGAGGCCAGGGGGGCTGGATGGGAGGCCGGAGGGGCTGGTAGGGGAGGCCGGAGGGACTGGAGGGGAGGCCAGGGGGACTGGAGGGGAGGCCAGGAATCTCATGAGGAAGAGGCAGGCTGGGGCTGAGATGGTGAGGGAGGCTGGGTCTGGGGCAGCAGGGGTAGGGAGGGAGGGAGGCTGGATCTGGGGAGTAGGGAATCATGTGGACAGGGCCAAATCAAATCCAATCAAAGTTTATTTTCCTGTGCGCCGAATACAACAGGTGTAGACATTACAGTGAAATGCTTACTAACCAACAGTTCAATATATATAACAGTAGCGAGGCTATACACAGTAGCCAGGCTATAACAGTAGCGAGGCTATACACAGTAGCTAGGCTATAACAGTAGCGAGGCTATAACAGTAGCGAGGCTATAACAGTAGCGAGGCTATACACAGCAGCCAGGCTATAACAGTAGCGAGGCTATAACAGTAGCGAGGCTATACACAGTAGCGAGGCTATAACAGTAGCGAGGCTATAACAGTAGCGAGGCTATAACAGTAGCGAGGCTATAACAGTAGCGAGGCTATAACAGTAGCGAGGCTATACACAGCAGCCAGGCTATAACAGTAGCGAGGCTATAACAGTAGCGAGGCTATAACAGTAGCGAGGCTATACACAGTAGCGAGGCTATAACAGTAGCGAGGCTATAACAGTAGCGAGGCTATACACAGTAGCGAGGCTATAACAGTAGCGAGGCTATAACAGTAGCGAGGCTATACACAGTAGCCAGGCTATAACAGTAGCGAGGCTATAACAGTAGCGAGGCTATACACTGTAGCGAGGCTATAACAGTAGCGAGGCTATAACAGTAGCGAGGCTATACACAGCAGCCAGGCTATAACAGTAGCGAGCCTATAACAGTAGCTAGGCTATAACAGTAGCGAGGCTATAACAGTAGCGAGGCTATAACAGTAGCGAGACTATACACAGTAGAGAGGCTATAACAGTAGCGAGGCTATAACAGTAGCGAGGCTATAACAGTAGCGAGGCTATACACAGCAGCCAGGCTATAACAGTAGCGAGGCTATAACAGTAGCGAGGCTATAACAGTAGCGAGGCTATACACAGTAGCGAGGCTATAGTACAGCTATAGCGAGGCTATACACAGTAGCGAGGCTATAACAGTAGCGAGGCTATAACAGTAGCGAGGCTATACACAGTAGCCAGGCTATAACAGTAGCGAGGCTATAACAGTAGCGAGGCTATACACTGTAGCGAGGCTATAACAGTAGCGAGGCTATAACAGTAGCGAGGCTATACACAGCAGCCAGGCTATAACAGTAGCGAGCCTATAACAGTAGCTAGAGTAGCGAGGCTATAACAGTAGCGAGGCTATAACACACAGACTATACACAGTAGAGAGGCTATAACAGTAGCGAGGCTATAACAGTAGCGAGGCTATAACAGTAGCGAGGCTATACACAGCAGCCAGGCTATAACAGTAGCGAGGCTATAACAGTAGCGAGGCTATAACAGTAGCGAGACTATACACAGTAGAGAGGCTATAACAGTAGCGAGGCTATAACAGTAGCGAGGCTATAACAGTAGCGAGGCTATACACAGTAGCGAGGCTATACACAGTAGCGAGGCTATAACAGTAGCGAAGCTATACACAGTAGCGAGGCTATAACAGTAGCGAGGCTATAACAGTAGCGAGGCTATACACAGCAGCCAGGCTATACACAGTAGCCAGGCTATAACAGTAGCGAGGCTATAACAGTAGCGAGGCTATAACAGTAGCGAGGCTATAACAGTAGCGAGGCTATACACAGCAGCTAGGCTATAACAGTAGCGAGGCTATAACAGTAGCAAGGCTATACACAGTAGCGAGGCTATAACAGTAGCGAGGCTATAACAGTAGCGAGGCTATACACAGTAGCGAGGCTATAACAGTAGCGAGGCTATAACAGTAGCGAGGCTATACACAGTAGCGAGGCTATAACAGTAGCGAGGCTATAACAGTAGCCAGGCTATACACAGTAGCCAGGCTATAACAGTAGCCAGGCTATACACAGTAGCCAGGCTATAACAGTAGCGAGGCTATAACAGTAGCGAGGCTATAACAGTAGCGAGGCTATACACAGCAGCCAGGCTATAACAGTAGCGAGGCTATAACAGTAGCGAGGCAATAACAGTAGCGAGGCTATACACAGTAGCCAGGCTATAACAGTAGCGAGGCTATAACAGTAGCGAGGCTATAACAGTAGCGAGGCTATATACATGCACCAGTTAGTCGGGCTGATTGAGGTAGTGTGTACATTTAGATATGGTTAATTCAAGTGACTATGCATATATGATAACCAGAGAGTAGCAGTAGCATTAAAGAGGGGTTGGCAGGTGATGGAACAGTCAAAGTAGGCCATCCCTGAGTTAGATAAAAGACTCTGGATGGATAAAACCTATTTTGGCATGGACATTTCCATTGAGGACTTCACCATTTTTAAAGTAGTCAACTGGGTGGGACTTCCCATTGGTTAAAGGAGGAACACATAATTCCATCCAGGTCATCAGAAGGAATCAGCCAATGAACTATTCTGTACTCATGAGTAAACATTCCATAACTGCAGGTGGCAGTAAATCACAAACCCTGGCTCTCAGAGACGCCATAACGGGACATATATAAAGATGATATCTCTTTCATTCTCAATGTTTACCAACAGGTAATTACTCGTTGGTAAAGTGTCTATCATCCTTGAGCTCCGACTTCCCACAAATCCTCTATCTAACTCGTTCTCTATTTAACCACTTGGTTACAAACGCAGCACTAGCCATGGTATAGTTCATCTGTCTCATCCCTGGCCTTTGCTATTTTACATGGCAATGATTGTGGAGAAAAGCCCAACCAACCAATGTGCGGGGCACTGGTTGGTCGGGCTAACTGAGGTAGTATGGGGCACACAATGCAAATAGTCCGGGTAGCCATTTGATGAACCGTTCAGGAGTCTTTTGGCATGGGGGTAAAAACTGAAGTATTTTCGTGGGTGATGCTTCGTGGGTGACTGTTGTTGATGTGTGCAGAAGGTCCCTGGTTCGCGCCCGGGTATGGGCGGTTTTAAATTATTCTGTTACAAGAGGATGGGGTGGTGAAGTGGTTCTGTCTGCCCTCATCCAGGCACATTCCCCTTAACACAACACATCCACATGGTCCAGTCTCCTTAACACAACACATCCCCATGGTCCAGTCTCCTTAACACAACACATCCCCATGGTCCAGTCTCCTTAACACAACACATCCCCATGGTCCAGTCTCTTTAACACAACACATCCCCATGGTCCAGTCTCCTTAACACAAAACATTCCCATGGTCCAGTCTCCTTAACACAATACATCCCCATGGTCCAGTCTCCTTAACACAAAACATTCCCATGGTCCAGTCTCCTTAACACAACACATCCCCATGGTCCACTCTCCTTAACACAACACATCCCCATGGTCCAGTCGCATTCCCCTTAACACAACACATCCGCATGGTCCAGTCGCATTCCCCTTAACACAAACATCCCCATGGTCCAGTCTCTTTAACACAAAGCATCCCCATGGTCCAGTCTCCTTAACACAACACATCCCCATAGCCCAGTCTCCTTAACACAACACATCCCCATGGTCCAGTCTCCTTAACACAAAACATCCCCATGGTCCAGTCTCCTTAACACAACACATCCCCATGGTCCAGTCTCCTTAACACAAAACATCCCCATGGTCCAGTCTCCTTAACACAAAACATCCCCATGGTCCAGTCTCCTTAACACAAAACATCCCCATGGTCCAGTCTCCTTCACACAAAACATCCCCATGGTCCAGTCTCCTTAACACAAAACATCCCCATTGTCCAGTCTCCTTAACACAAAACATCCCCATGGTCCAGTCTCCTTAACACAAAACATCCCCATGGTCCAGTCTCCTTAACACAAAACATCCCCATGGTCCAGTCTCCTTAACACAAAACATCCCCATGGTCCAGTCTCCTTCACACAAAACCTCCCCATGGTCCAGTCTTCTTAACACTACAAATCAAATCAAATCCAATGTATTTGGTCACATGCGCCGAATAGAACAGGTGTAGGTAGACCTTACATTAAAATTCTTACTTACAAGCCCTTAACCAACTGTCACGCCCAGACCTTAGAGAGCCGTTTTATTTCTCTATTTGTTTTGGTCAGGGTGTGATTTGGGGTGGGCATTCTATGTTGTTTGTTTCTATGTTTTGGCCGGGTATGGTTCTCAATTGCCTTTTGGTAGTTGTGGGTTGTTGTCTTCGTTAGTGCATGTATAGCCTTACGGAGCTTCACTTTAGTTTTTGTTGTATTATTATTTTGTTGGCGACATTTGCAAATAAAGAAAAATGTACGCTCACAACGCTGCACCCTGGTCCATTCCATATGACGATTGTGACACCAACAATGCAGTTTTAAGAAAAAATAAGTGTTATATTTAAAAAAAAAAAAAAAAAAGTAACAAATGATTAAACGGCAGCAGTAAAATAACAATAGCGAGGCTATATACAGGGGGTACCGTTATCGGGGCACCGGTTGGTTTGTCGAGGTAATTGAGATAGTATGTACATGTAGGTAGAGTTGAAGTGACTATGCATAGATAATAAACAGAGTGTAGCAGCAGCCTGACGCCACTCCTGTGTTGTGTTGGCTGTGTGCTTAGGGTAGTTGTGCTGTTGGATGGGGAACATTCACTCCAGTCTGAGGTCCTGAGTACCCCGGAACAGGTTTTCATCAAGGATCTCTCTGTACTTTGCTCCCTTCATCTTTCCCTCGATCCTGACTAGTCTCCCAGTCCCTGAAAAACATCCTCACAGCATGATTCTGCCACCACCATGCTTCACCGTAGGGATGGTGCCAGGTTTCCTCAAGACGTAACGCTTGGCATTCAGGCCAGAGAGTTCAATCTTGGTTTCATCAGAGCAGAGAATATTGCTTCCCGTTGTCTGAGTCATTTAGGTGCCTTTTGGCAAACTCCTAGCGGGCTGTCATGTGACTTTTACTGAGGAGTGGCTTCTTTCTTTCCACTCTACCATAAAGGCCTGATTGGTGGAGTGCTGCCGAGATGTTTTCCTTCTGGAAGGTTCTTCCATCTCCACAGAGGAACTCTAGAACTCTGTCAGAGTGACTATCGAATTCTTACCATTCTCCCCCGATTGCTCAGTTTGGCCGTGCAGCCAGCTTTAGGAAGAGTCTTGATGGTTCCAAACTTCTTCCATTTAAGAATGATGGAGGCCACTGTGTTCTTTGGGATCTTCAATGCTGCAGAATGTTTTTGGTATCCTTCCACAGACACAATCTTGTGTCTGAGCTCTACGGACAATTGCTTTGACCTCAAGGCTTGGTTTTTGCTCTGACATGCACTGTCAACTGTGGGACCTTATACAGACAGGTGTGTGCCTTTCCAAATCATATCCAATCAATTGCATTTACCACAGGTCAGTTCCAATCAAGTTGTAGAAACATCTCAAAGATGATCAGTGGAAACAGGATGCACCTGAGCTTAATTTCGTCTCATAGCAAAGGGTCTGAATACTTATATATATATAAGGTACTTCTGTTTCAAGTTTTTATACATTTGCAAAGATTTCTAAAAACCTGAATTCGCTTTGTCATTTTTGGGTATTGTGTGTAGATTGATGAGAAAAATGTATATTTTAAACCATTTTAACAAAATGTGCAAAAAGTCAAGGGGTCTGAATACTTTCCAAATGCATGCTTTTCAAGGGCATATCGCCGAGTAGTGTCACTTAACATGTCTAGTACTGAACGAATGGGAACATGTCTGTCTAGAAGGACTTGGTATTGACATGTGTGGATGCTGGTTGAGGTCTTTGCTGAAAGGCTAAAGGGATGGTTGACATGATGGAGTAAAGCGATAGAGAAATGGGCCTGATTAATATCACAGGGTTGGCGGTGTGTGAAAGATTAATTAGTAGCAGAAAGAAAACTGTGGTTAGCACTGACAGTCTATATCAAAAAAGCCGGGCCGGAGCTGAAAGGATATAATTATTCACTTCTCCTCAGGAGGAGAGATGTTTTTTTCTCTCTCTCCCTCTCTCTTGTCTCTCGTTGCACATTTATATCTTAGATAAATGGTCTGCTTCACTGGGCTCTGTTTTATAACTGAATAACAATGTTAATCCGTGAGGGCTTTCTTCTCTGCTGGTTGCTTTGTAATGTTTTGCCAACCTGAGCACCTCACTGCCTGAATCACTTCAACATAGCCTCTCTCTCTCTCTCTCTCTCTCTCTCTCTCTCTCTCTCTCTCTCTCTCTCTCTCTCTCTCTCTCTCTCTCTCTCTCTCTCTCTCTCTCTCTCTCACTCTCCCTCCCTCCCCCACGCTCTCTGTCTCTCTGCCTCTCTCTCTCTCTCTCTCTCTCTCTCTCTCTCTCTCTCTCTCTCTCTCTCTCTCTCTCTCTCTCTCTCTCTCTCTCTCTCTCTCTCTCTCTCTCTCTCTCTCTCTCTGCCTCTCTCTCTCTCTCTCTCTCTATCTCACTCTCACTCTCACTCTCTCTCTCACTCTCACTCACTTTCTCTCACTCACTCTCTTACTCTCACTCTCTCACTCTCACTTCCCCTCTCAGCCTTACGCTCTATCATTACTCTCACTCTCTCACTCTCACTTCCCCTCTCAGCCTTACGCTCTATCATTCTCTCTCCCTCCCTCTCCTTTTTCTCTCGCTCTCCTTCTCTCCCTCTCTATCCCTCTATCTCTACTTCCCTCACTCTCCCTCCTCAACCTCCCTCCCTCCATCCCTCCCTCCCTCTATCTGACAGGGTTAATATGGAAACATGGTGTTGTGGTCATTCACATGTCATTCTCCAAAACAAAGGCTGTGATGTTTTAATTACACTTTGTTGATTGAGCTTGTGTTTATAAGTGCTTCCTATTGAAAGTGAGCACTTGTCAGAAATATTCCAAACAACCCCTGATAACCGTCATGGCAGGAAACGAGACACCCAGGATTTGACTGAATCTCCTACAGACAGACAGCCAGTGCAAGAAAAGGTTTTGTTTGACCGTGAAGTGAAGACATGTATTTATAACCGTACCAACCTATCCTAGTTTCAATTTGGCAGATCTCTTGTTTCAATTAGTAGGAGTCAGATTGAACTGTCTGCTTCTCCTTAAACCCACTGCTACTCGCTGATTTACCCTGACTGTTGAAGAGAGCAAGAACCAATTTAACAGAATATCTGCCTCTCCTTAAACCCACAGCTACTTGATGATTAACCCTGACTGTTGAAGAGAGCAAGAACCAATTTAACAGAATATCTGCCTCTCCTTAAACCCACAGCTACTTGATGATTAACCCTGACTGTTGAAGAGAGCAAGAACCAATTTAACAGAATATCTGCCTCTCCTTAAACCCACAGCTACTTGATGATTCACCCTGACTGTTGAAGAGAGCAAGAACCAATTTAACAGAATATCTGCCTCTCCTTAAAATCACAGCTACTTGATGATTAACCCTGACTGTTGAAGAGAGCAAGAACCAATTTAACAGAATATCTGCCTCTCCTTAAA
This sequence comes from Oncorhynchus gorbuscha, assembly GCF_021184085.1. Taxonomy (NCBI): domain Eukaryota; kingdom Metazoa; phylum Chordata; class Actinopteri; order Salmoniformes; family Salmonidae; genus Oncorhynchus; species Oncorhynchus gorbuscha. The sequence goes on from NC_060178.1 coordinate 96,255,476, forward strand.
CCCACAGCTACTTGATGATTAACCCTGACTGTTGAAGAGAGCAAGAACCAATTTAACAGAATATCTGCCTCTCCTTAAACCCACAGCTACTTGATGATTAACCCTGACTGTTGAAGAGAGCAAGAACCAATTTAACAGAATATCTGCCTCTCCTTAAACCCACAGCTACTTGATGATTAACCCTGACTGTTGAAGAGAGCAAGAACCAATTTAACAGAATATCTGCCTCTCCTTAAACCCACAGCTACTTGATGATTAACCCTGACTGTTGAAGAGAGCAAGAACCAATTTAACAGAATATCTGCCTCTCCTTAAACCCACAGCTACTTGATGATTCACCCTGACTGTTGAAGAGAGCAAGAACCAATTTAACAGAATATCTGCCTCTCCTTAAAATCACAGCTACTTGATGTTTCACCCTGACTGTTGAAGAGAGCCAGAACGGATTCATAAGAATATCTGCCTCTCCTTAAACTCACAGCTACTTGATGTTACACCCTGACTGTTGAAGAGAGCAAGAACTGATTCATAAGAATGTATGCCTCTCCTTAAACTCACAGCTACTTGCTGTTTCACCTTGACTCTTAAAGATAGCAGGAACTGATTCATCAGAATGATCCCTTCCTCCTTTCCTGCTTGCTCTCTCAATCCTCTCATTTGCTCTATTTCTCTCTCCTACAAATCCCAATCTCTCCTTCTATTGCTCATTCTCAATCTCCATATCTCTCTCTCACTCTCCAACCTCCCCTCTCCTTTTCCCTCACCCCCCTCCACCAACCCACCTTCTTGCCTCATTTCTTTTGAAGGTTCAATGCACCGCCACCATGACTTAGAGAAAATATCACCACCACCATCACTTAGAGAAAACATCATGGGCACCATCACTTAGAGAAAAACACAATGGACACCTTCACTTAGAGAAAACATCATGGCCACCATCACTTAGAGACAACATCATGGACACCATCACTTGGAGAAAACATCATGGCCATGACTGAGAGAAAATATCATGGACACCATCACTTAGAGAAAACATAATGGCCACGACTAAGAGAAAACATCATGGCCACAACTTAGAGATCTGCTTTGTGTGTAACCTTAACATACTCTAGACCTATAGAAATGGCACCATTGTTTATATGACAGTCACACAGTGACTCAGAGCTTGCTGGCTCGTACACACACACTCCAAGCAGAGTGGTTTAAAGGGTTTAACTCTAACACGAAAATAAAGAGAGAGAGAGAGAGAGAGAGAGAGGATAAAGAACAGGCTCATTCTGGAATCACCAGACATTAGTTGTGGAAGGCAACATGCCTTGTATTTCAATCTGGCCGAGAGAAAGGGGCGTGTGCTCGTTTCATGTGTCAAGCACTATGTAGTGTAGCCTGACAAATCCAATTGATGTCTCTATTTAGCAGCATGAGAGAGAGAGAGAGAGAGAGAGAGAGAGAGAGAGAGAGAGAGAGAGAGAGAGAGAGAGAGAGAGAGAGAGAGAGAGAGAGAGAGAGAGCGCGCAAAGACAGCTATTAAACAGCATTAACACGCTCGCTCTGTTCAAACAAACCTCAAGCCTGAGAACAGCCTTTAAGAGTGTTTTAATCCTGTAAACAAGAATTCTGTTTTAAACCTGTAACCACACGGAATTAATGCTGTAACTACATGGAGTTAATGCTTCACAAACAGATGTTTATCCATAATACGTTGAATTTCAAAGTGAAACTTGTTGTGTAGAGACCCCTCTATACATCAATTTACAGAAATTCTCATAATAAATTGATAAAAGATACAACTATTATGCACAGAATTATAGATACACTTCTCCTTAATGCAACCGCTGTGTCAGATTATTTTTTTTAATTACGGAAAAAGCAAACCATGCAATAATCTGAGTACGGCGCTCAGAGACCAAAACAACCCAAACAGATATCCGCCATGTTGTGTAGTCATCAGAAGTCAGAAATAGCATTATAAATATTCACTTACCTTTGATGATCTTCATCAGAATGCACTCCCAGGAATCCCAATTCCACAATAATTGTTTGTTTTGTTTGATAATGTCCATCATTTATATCCAAATACCTCCTTTTTGTTTGCGCGTTTAGCCCAGTATTCCAAATTCATGACGCACGATCACTAGGAGCAGACGAAAAGTCAAAAAGTTCCGTTACAGTCCATAGAAACATGTCAAACGATGTATAGAATCAATCTTTAGGATGTTTTTAACATAAATCTTCATTAATGTTCCAACCCGAGAATTCCTTTGTCTTCAGAAATGCAATGGAACTCAAGCTAACTCTGACGTGAACGCTCGTCACCAGCTCGTGGCTCTCTGGCAGACCTCTGACTCATTCCCCTCTCATTCACCCCCACCTCACAGTATAAGCATCAAACAAGGTTCTAAAGACTGTTGACATATAGTGGAAGCCGTATGAAGTGCAATCTGACCCCATAGACACTGTGTATTCGATAGGCCAAGAGTTGAAAAACTACAAACCTCAGATTTCCTACTTTCTGGTTGGATTTCTTTTTCTGCCATATGAGTTCTGTTATACTCACAGACATCATTCAAACAGAGTGTTTTCTATCCAATAATAATAATATGCATACATTAGCAACTGGGCCTGAGTAGCAGGCAGTTTACTCTCATTCAAACATAGTGTTTTCTATCCAATAATAATAATATGCATATATTAGCAACTGGGCCTGAGTAGCAGGCAGTTTAGTCTCATTCAAACAGAGTGTTTTCTATCCAATAATAATAATATGCATATATTAGCAACTGGGCCTGAGTAGCAGGCAGTTTACTCTGTGCACCTTATTCATACAAGATACTCAATACTGCCCCCAGCCCAAAGAAGTTAACATATGTTTTCCATGCCAATAATGCGCTTGAATCTAATTGAGAGAGAGAGAGAGAGACAGAGAGAGAAAAAGATAGGGTGAACAGGGCACAGCTTTCTCCATTGGTAGCCTAGTGTAGAGCCTGTAGAGTCTTTCAGGGCTGCAGGGAAAACAGCTGACTGAGGAGAAATGGAATCAGTGGGATTAGGCTGCCTTGTTGAATGGATTCAGCCCAACCCAACCCACCGCCCACACACACACACACCCTACCTATAAATGCTGTATCTTGCCAACAACACTTGCCTTGCTTTTAACTGTCATATTATACCATCACTCCTTCCGTCCATTGCTCTAACAGTCCTACCAGATCACTGTAGCACCCTCTACATCGTACTGTCAGCATACCAGCCTCTACATCGTACTGTCAGCCAACCAGCATACACATTGTACTGTCAGCCTACCATCCTCTACATCTTACTGTCAGCCTACCACGCTCTACATCGTACTGTCAGCATACCATCCTCTACATCTTACTGTCAGCCTACCATCCTCTACATCTTACTATCAGCTTACCACTCTCTACATTGTACTGTCAGCATACCACCCTCTACATCGTACTTTCAGCATACCACCCTGTACATCGTACTGTCAGCATACCACCCTCTACATCGTACTGTCAGCCAACCAACATATACATCGTACTGTCAGCCTACCACCCCCTACATCATACTGTTAGCATACCACCCTCTACATCGTACTGTCAGCATACCACCCTCTACATCGTACTGTCAGCATACCACCCTCTACATCATACTGTTAGCATACCACCCTCTACATCGTACTGTCAGCGTACCACCCTCTACATCGTACTGTCAGCCAACCAACATATACATCGTACTGTCAGCCTACCACCCCCTACATCATACTGTTAGCATACCACCCTCTACATCGTACTGTCAGCATACCACCCTCTACATCGTACTGTCAGCATACCACCCTCTACATTGTACTGTCAGCCAACCAGCATATACATTGTACTGTCAGCATGCCACCCTCTACTTCGTACTGTCAGCCTACCACCCTCTACATCATACTGTTAGCATACCACCCTCTACTTCGTACTGTCAGTCTACCACCCTCTCCATCATACTGTCAGCGTACCAGCCTCTACATCACTTCTCCCCATCTTACCTACTGTTGCTTCAACATGTTTTTACCAAGACCAGGGTTACTCCAAGCAGGTTAGTTACCTCAACTTGCTCAACTTCCACATTATTCATTTCAATACGTATTTGTGGTTTAGGGTTTAGTGAATGATTTGTCCCAAATACAATGCTTTTAGTCTTAGAAATATTTAGGACTAATTTATTGCTTGCAACACATTCCAAAATGAACTGCAGCTCTTTGTTAAGTGTTGCAGTGATTTCAGTCACTGTAGTAGCTGTTGTGTATAGTGTTGAGTCATCCGCATACATAGACACACTGGCTTTACTCAAAGCCAGTGGCATGTCGTTAGTAAAGATAGAAACAAGTAAAGGGCCTAAACAGCTGCCCTGTGGAATTCCTGATTCCACCTGAATTATGTTGGAGAGGCTTCCGTTAAAGAACACCCTCTGTTTTCTGTTAGACAGGTAACTCTTTATCCACAATAAAGGAGGGGATATGAAGGGGACAACTGTGACTAACACATCAAACATCAGGCTTCTGCCCAGCTGCCCCCTAACTTGATTTGGCCAGGCGTCCCCAAACCAGGACTCTTCATGATGAACCCTCATAACACACTAGTATCTCTGTTTGATAGGTTTTGTCCCAAATAGCACCCTGTCATCGTTAATGTGCAATACTTTTGACCAGGGCCTGTAGTCCTCTGGTCAAAAGTAGTGCACTACATAGGGAATAGGGTGCCATTTTAGAAGCACCCATAGAGATAAGCACACTCTGGTGTCCAGGGTGGATAGGGTTATCATTGAGCTGGTACTATTATGCTATTAGGTGATTATAGGGCACCTGGCTCTCTAGTACACCCATGCCAGCTCTCGAAAAGCCTGATATTTTACAAAGGAAATAGCAGTGTGGGATGAGGGGAGATTATGTTTAATTCCAGGAACAATGGATGCTAACTACCGTAGTCTGAATCATCCTGTAGTTTCAGCTCGAGTCGTATACAGTCCATCAATGGTATTGATGGACTGTATAGAACTGTCTGTCTCAGTCTCAGCAATAATTATATAATACTATACTTAATGAGGAATTATTCTGAAACACCTTTTTCCTCTGTTACTAAGACATGGATAAAGCAGGGTTGTTTGCATTCCTTTCTTATGAAAATGCTTATAATAAATGTCTTCCACCTTGGCACTGTAGAGAGATAATGGCATTGGATGTTGTTATGACCTTGTTCTGAGAGGTAAGCACACGGCTCTCTGATGCAAGTACTCCCTCCATGCAAGAGAACCCTGTCAATGTCATTTGGTCCACAGAGAATGGAATTAAATAAATGTTGATAATTTCTCATTATTGAATGTATGGAACTGTTGGGCGATTGACTTTTATGTTCACCATCAATAACAGCTAGGGTCATTTGATGTTCCCTTTGAAAATAGAAATCACCTTGGACTGTCCAATGTTCTCTCATCTTATAACATAATAGTAAGCTCCTTGTCAATCTGTGAATATCTCAAGAACCTAATTGTGTCTATTTTAACCGAGTACGGTTGGTGCCTGCAGGGCATAAAGCTAATTATAGGGTGGGTAGTGTACGTGCTTGATTCGAGCACCATTTAGAGGCCTTTCCAGAGGACCGTTCAATGGGTACATTTCATCCCACTCCCTGGAAGGGTCCCCTGGGCATGGTAAAGCAAACCCCCTGCCTCCTCCGTCATGAGCAAGGAGGTCTCTCTCTCTCTCTCTCTCTCTCTCTCTCTCTCTCTCTCTCTCTCTCTCTCTCTCTCTCTCTCTCTCTCTCTCTCTCTCTCTCTCTCTCTCTCTCTCTCTCTCTCTCTCTCTCTCTCTCTCTCTCTCTCTCTGAAGTGGTCTCTTCAGTGTGTAAATCAATCTGCAGAGGCTAGCTGCAATAAATCACTTGCTTATTGAAAGACATGCCGAAGTAAATTACTTTCTGGGGTAGAGAACACTACAACTTTAAACTCTGATTTTGTATCCCAGATTATACTATATTGCCTACCTAGTGCACTATTTTTGAACTGATCCCATTTGGGAATATGGTGCCATTTAGGAGAGACTGCAGAGCAATGAAGGATTACTGTTAGTTCACTTTAGGGTCATGGATGGAGCACTACAGGTAAGTAGAGCAAATGTTGTACAGAAAGGAATAGAGAGAAGATGACTTAGAGCCGGTACCACATGGCTCCCAGTTACCATTTCATCTGGCTCTGGGTAAGTAGAGAAAGGGCCCAAATCTCTCACTATCCTTTTAATGTTTGCAGATCTAAAGGGTCTGGATAGATATAATCAGTCTAGTGGATGAGCTTCCAACATATTGCTTCCACCTTACAGGTCTGTAAGCAATGAAGAGTTATGGCTAAAAGAAGGGTTAGGGAGTGAATAGGGACTGAATAGGGCCCATACACTCATATTGCAGATAGTGAGGAGTGTGTAATTGACTTGTATAGGACTTGAGTGGAGTAGTAGTATTGTTGAATCATACTGACAGCCCTCTCATCCATGAGTGATGTAGTAGTATTGTTGAATCTGATTGACAACACTCTTATCTACAGCAGAACATAACAATCTGCTCTAATTGCTATATTTTTTAATTGAGCTGAAAACAGGTTTGATTGAGCTGAACAGTGGAGACTGGAGAACAGGATTGATTGAGCTGAACAATGTTGACTGGAGAGCAGGAGTGATGAAGCTGAACAGTGGAGACTGGAGCGCAGGGTTGATTGAGCTGAACAGTGGAGACTGGAGAGCAGGGTTGATTGAGCTGAACAGTGGAGACTGGAGAGCAGGAGTGATGAAGCTGAACAGTGGAGACTGGAGAGCAGGAGTGATGAAGCTGAACAGTGGAGACTGGAGAGCAGGGTTGATTGAGCTGAACAGTGGAGACTGGAGAGGAGGGTTGATTGAGCTGAACAGTGGAGACTGGAGCAGGGTTGATTGAGCTCAACAGTGGAGACTGGAGAGCAGGAGTGATGAAGCTGAACAGTGGAGACTGGAAACCGGTGTTGATTGTGCTGAACAGTGGAGACTGGAGAGCAGGGTTGATTGAGCTGAACAGTGGAGACTGGAGAGCAGGGTTGATTGAGCTGAACAGTGGAGACTGGAGAGCAGGGTTGATTGAGCTGAACAGTGGAGACTGGAGAGCAGGGTTGATTGAGCTGAACAGTGCAGACTGGAGAGCAGGGTTGATTGAGCTGAACAGTGGAGACTGGAGAGGAGGGTTGATTGAGCTGAACAGTGGAGACTGGAGCAGGGTTGATTGAGCTCAACAGTGGAGACTGGAGAGCAAGGTTGATTGAACTGAACAGTGGAGACTGGAGAGCAGGAGTGATGAAGCTGAACAGTGCAGACTGGAAAACAGGGTTGATTGAGCTGAACAGTGCAGACTGGAGAGCAAGGTTGATTGAACTGAACAGTGGAGACTGGTGCGCAGTGTTGATGAAGCTGAACAATGGAGACTGGAGACAGGAGTGATGAAAGTGAACAGTGCAGACTGGAAAACAGAGTTGATTGAGCTCAACAGTGGAGACTGGAGCAGGGTTGATTGAGCTGAACAGTGGAGACTGGAGAGCAGGGTTGATTGAGCTGAACAGTAGAGACTGGAGCAGGGTTGATTGAGCTGAACAGTGGAGACTGGAGCAGGGTTGATTGAGCTGAACAGTGGAGACTGGAGAGCAGGGTTGATTGAGCTGAACAGTGGAGACTGGAGTGCAGGGTTGATGAAGCTGGACAGTGGAGACTGGAAAACAGGGTTGATTGAGCTCAACAGTGGAGACTGGAGTGCATGGTTGATTGAGCTGAACAGTGGAGACTGGAGAGCAGGGTTGATTGAGCTGAAGAGTGGAGACTGGAGCGCAGGGTTGATGAAGCTGAACAGTGGAGACTGGAGAGCAGGGTTGATTGAGCTGAACAGTGGAGACTGGAGCAGGGTTGATTGAGCTAAACAGTGGAGACTGGAGTGCATGGTTGATTGAGCTCAACAGTGGAGACTGGAGTGCATGGTTGATTGAGCTCAACAGTGGAGACTGGAGTGCATGGTTGATTGAGCTCAACAGTGGAGACTGGAGAGCAAGGTTGATTGAACTGAACAGTGGAGACTGGTGCGCAGGGTTGATGAAGCTGTGCAATGGAGACTGGAGAGCAGGAGTGATGAAGCTGAACTGTGCAGACTGGAAAACAGGCTGGATTCAGCTCAACAGTGGAGACTGGATCAGGGTTGATTGAGCTGAACAGTGGAGACTGCAGAGCAGGGTTGATTGAGCTGAACAGTGGAGACTGGAGCAGGGTTGATTGAGCTGAACAGTGGAGACTGGAGCAGGGTTGATTGAGCTCAACAGTGGAGACTGGAGAGCAAGGTTGATTGAGCTGAACAGTGGAGACTGGAGAGCAGGGTTGATTGAGCTGAACAGTGGAGACTGGAGCAGGATTTATTGAGCTGAACAGTGGAGACTGGATCAGGGTTGATTGAGCTGAACAGTGGATACTGGAGAGCAGGGTTGATTGAGCTGAACAGTGGAGACTGGAGCAGGGTTGATTGAGATGAACAGTGTAGACTGGAGAGCAGGGTTGATTGAGCTGAACAGTGGAGACTGGAGCAGGGTTGATTGAGATGAACAGTGTAGACTGGAGCAGGTTTGATTGAGCTCAACAGTGGAGACTGGAGAGCAAGGTTGATTGAACTGAACAGTGGAGACTGGTGCGCAGGGTTGATGAAGCTGAACAATGGAGACTGGAGCGCAGGAGTGATGAAGCTGAACAGTGCAGACTGGAAAACAGGGTTGATTCAGCTCAACAGTGGAGACTGGAGCAGGGTTGATTGAGCTGAACAGTGGAGACTGGAGAGCAGGGTTGATTGAGCTGAACAGTGGAGACTGGAGCATGGTTGATTGAGCTGAACAGTGGAGACTGGAGCAGGGTTGATTGAGCTGAACAGTGGAGACTGGAGAGAAGGGTTGATTGAGCTGAACAGTGGAGACTGGAGCAGGGTTGATTGAGCTGAACAGTGGAGACTGGAGAGCAGGGTTGATTGAGCTAAACATTGGAGACTGGAGCAGGGTTGATTGAGCTGAACAGTGGAGACTGGAGCAGGGTTGATTGAGCTGAACAGTGGAGACTGGAGAGCAGGGTTGATTGAGCTAAACAGTGGAGACTGGAAAACAGGGTTGATTGAGCTCAACAGTGGAGACTGGAGTGCAGGGTTGATTGAGCTGAACAGTGGAGACTGGAGAGCAGGGTTGATTGAGCTGAACAGTGGAGACTGGAGCAGGGTTGATTGAGCTCAACAGTGGAGACTGGAGCAGGGTTGATTGAGTTGAACAGTGGAGACTGGAGCAGGGTTGATTGAGCTGAACAGTGGAGACTGGAGAGCAGGGTTGATTGAGCTGAAAAGTGGAGACTGGAAAACAGGGTTGATTGAGCTCAACAGTGGAGACTGGAGTGCAGGGTTGATTGAGCTGAACAGTGGAGACTGGAGAACAAGGTTGATTGAGCTGAACAGTGGAGACTGGAGCAGGGTTGATTGAGCTCAACAGTGGAGACTGGAGAGCAAGGTTGATTGAACTGAACAGTGGAGACCGGTGCGCAGGGTTGATGAAGCTGAACAATGTAGACTGGAGAGCAGGAGTGATGAAGCTGAACAGTGCAGACTGGAAAACAGGATTGATTGAGCTGAACAGTGGAGACTGGAGAGCAGGGTTGATTGAGCTGAACAGTGGAGACCGGAGCAGAGTTGATTGAGCTGAACAGTGGAGACTGGAGAGCAGGGTTGATTGACCTCAACAGTGGAGACTGGAGTACAAAGTTAATTAAGCTTAACAGTGGAGACTGGAGAGCAGGGTTGATTGAGCTGAACAGTGGAGACCGGAGCAGAGTTGATTGAGCTGAACAGTGGAGACTGGAGAGCAGGGTTGATTGAGCTTGACCATGGAAAAGCTGGCAGGTCCCTCGATCAGTTTCAAGTCAGCAGGCCAATCACTAGGCAGGTTTTAGCTTGAGTACTTTTGTGTTGATTTTGTTTCTATTCAGCAGTTGTTAGGTTGCAATGCTTGAGAACGGAGGTTCTAGCGTGAGACAGGCACGTACACACAAACACACCACTCTCTCCTTCAATGTGTTTCGGCAACTTTTAAATTCTCATACGATCACACTCTGACAAATGTCTCTAAGGAAACGCCTGATCGAATAAACAAAGATAGTTCAATATTTATGAAAGCTTTTTAGCAGGGATTGTCGTCAGTAACGAGCCTCAGCGTTCAACCTTAATTCATTTACAGTTTTTTTCAATTGTTTAAGCACAATTTTGAAAACAGGGCCTGGTTTGTCAAAACACTACACACAATTAGCACAACCCTACACCAAAGTAGCACAACACATCAGATCATTTGCAAATTGAACACTTTTGTCAAAACTATACACGACTTCATACATTTTTTATTTTGTTACCATACGAAACACACATTTCATATGACTTCAGTCTTTTTTTACACTGTTGTTGCCAACCTAAAACACTTTCACTAAGTCTAACTGTCAGTGATTAGAGTGCTGTAAATGAAGTACACAGAGAAAGTGCAACTATACACACAAGACCAATGCTGCAGACTGAGGAAAACATCATTTATTTCTCTCCATATACACAAATCAGTCAACATGTCAACATGGAGAATCACAACAAAACATGTCCCAGTTTTAATGCTACTACATTGGTGTGCAAAACACTGTTAGCTCAGCAAACAGACAATCGTAAAATACTGTATCCAGTACTGGTTACAATTACGGTAAATAACAACATAAAAAAATAATCTGAAAAAAACTGACAATATTGTACAGAAAATGCTACAGTGAACATGCTATACATTATCTCTTCGCCTAGCTGGATCTGGCCGAGAATTTCATCAACATCACAAGCAATAGCGTCATTAGCAAGACAACCTGGGAAGAACCGTCTTGAATGTCGAATCCATCCTTGCACAGCTGCGGCGTCGACTTGGTCACAGGCGTCCTCCATGGCCTGAATGAGGGGTACCTGAGCCTGGGGCTGGAGATCGTAAACCTTCCACCGCCGTGCAGAGAACAACTCTTCGATAGGGTTTAGAAACAGAGAGTATGGTGGAAGGTATAGTACTGTCATCTGTGGATGGTGTTGAAACCAGTTCTGGACCATAGCAGAGCGGTGGAATGACACATTGTCCCAGATGGCCGTGTATTGCATCTGGTGCATTTCATTACCTGCTGTGGTGCAATCGGTCCAAAAATGTGAGAATGTGAGGTGTGTTGTAAGGGCCCATTTTGGCATGATGGAAAACAGCCCCATGCTGTGAAATGGCAGAGCAAAGGGTGATGTTACCCCCACGTTGCCCTGGGACATTGATTACAGCCCTGTGGCCAATGATATTTCTGTCTCTCCTCCTTGCTTTTGTGAGGTTGAACCCTGCCTCATCAATATATATGAATTCATGCAGGATTTCCTCAGCATCCATCTGCAAAAATCCCTGAAATACAGTGAAAGACTAGATTGTGTAGTTCAGGATAGGTCTAGTATACAATCAATGTAAAACAGTCATGTGTGCAGTATGCAACATCACAGTGCTAAAGAGAACAATACAAACCTCCACATACTCATGCCATAGCCGTTTGACCCTCTCTGAATTCCGCTCAAAAGGCACTCGATAAAGTTGTTTCATTTGAACCTGATGTCTTTTCAGGATGTGTGCCAGTATTCAGAGACCTGATGGACATTATTGAAAATGGCATGGTCACCGATAATGTTGGCTTGTAATTCTCTGAGCCTGATAGCATTATTGGCCAAAACCATGTTTATTATCTCTCTTGTTCTTGCGTGAATATGGGCCCCCTTCCTCCTTGTCGTTCCTTATGACAGATGCCACTGTATATCTGCTAAGATTTGGCTGAACTCTCAGTCCAGCCTCCCTCAGCGTCAGTCCGTGGTTCACAACATGGTCCACTAGTGTTTCACAAATGTCGTTTGATAAGTTTGGTCCTCTTATTCCTTGTGCACGTTCTCTTCCTGCTTCAGGTCTTCCTCGACCTCTGGCTCGGCCTCTGCCTCTTCGTCTACATCCTTCTCCTCCTGTGTGTACTCCTCCTCTCACCCTCACTCTTCTTCTGACTCCTTCGATTTTGGTTGAAGGCAGGTGCTGCATTTTTATAGTGCTTAAACCTGATTGGTGTGTCTACAATTCAGCAATCATGTGTTTGTGCACCTGATGGCTGTGTTTAACAGATTGGCTGATAGGTGTGGTAATTTGACAGTCAGTTCTTTGGAATTGCAAGGAAGTTACATCATGATATACTTCCGTGACTGATGTATACAAGTGTGTTTAGTGTTTTGCCAATCACTGTGTGTAATGTTTTGCAAATAATGTGAAGCTGACAATGTGCTTACAGTTGTGCAAATCTAACCTTGTGTTTTGCTCCTTGAGTGTGAGGTTTTGCTAATTGTGGGAAAAGTTACATTTTAGTGTGTAAGCAATCGTAAAAAAAACTGTAACACAAAGACAGGAGGAGAATATCAAAATCCAGTCTAAACATGTTGTAATGATTTTCTTCATCTGAACGAGAGGCGGACCAAAGCGCAGCGTGGTGGTTATTCATGTTCTTTAATTTATAAAGACACTACACATGAGATAACTAAAAAAAACAACAAACGTGAGAAAACCTAAAACAGTCCCATCTGGTGTAAACACAAAGACAGGAACAATCACCCACAAACACACAGTGAAACCCAGGCTACCTAAGTATGATTCTCAATCAGAGACAACTAATGACACCTGCCTCTGATTGAGAACCATACTAGGCCGAAACATAGAAATACCCAAATCATAGAAAAACAAACATAGACTGCCCACCCAACTCACGCCCTGACTATACTAACTAAATACAAAACACAGGAAATAAAGGTCAGAACGTGACAGTACCCCCCCCCCCCCAAAGGTGCGGACTCCGGCCACAAAACCTTGACCTATAGGGGAGGGTCTGTGTGGGCGTCTGTCCGCGGTGGCGGTTCTGGCGCGGGACGCGGACCCCACTTCACAATTGTCTTAGTCCTCCTTATTGTCCGCCTCCGTGGCTTTCTCACCATGGCCACCCTTATCAATGACCCCACTGGACAGAGGGGCAGCTCTGGGCAGAGGGGGACTGGCGCCTCTGGGCAGAGGGGGACTGGCGCCTCAGACTCCGGCAGCGGCACCGGACAGGCGGGACCACCTGCAGGGAGGAGACAGAGAGACAGCCTGGTGCGTGGAGCTGCCATAGGAACCACCAGGCTGGGGAGACCTTCAGGAGGCTTGGTGTTAGGAGGAGCCTGAAGGACTGGGCTGTGGGGGAGCACTGGAGCTCTGGTGCACAACCTTGGCACCACTTCCCCAGGCTGGACAACTACTCTAGCCCGGACCTTCCAGAGTGCAGGCACAGGTTGAACCGGGCTGTGGGTAAGCACGGGAGATCTAGTGCTTACTACACGCACCTCTCCCTTAGACTCCACTCCCACATTTGCCCGGCACGAGGGGAGCGCAGGCAGAGGACGCACTGCACCCTCCCAGCGCCCCGGAGACACAGCACGCAGAGCCGGCGCAGGATAACCTGGACCAAAACTGCGTACCGGCGACCAGACCCGCTGAGCAGGCACCATACGCCCTGGCTCAATGCCCACACTCACATGGCACTTTCGGGGGGCTGCCCTATAGCGCACCGGGCTATGGACACGCACTGGCGACACAGTGCGCTTAACCGCATAACACGGTGCCTGACCAGTAATGCGCTGCTTATAATAAGCACGAGGCGTGAGCTCAGGTCTGCTACCTGGCTTAGTACCACACCTCGTCTGCCCCCCCCCAAATTTTTTGGGGGGGCTGCCTCTCGTAGCTGTCGCACTGCCGTGCTGCCTCCTCACATCGCCGGCTCCTCTCTCCGGCTGCCTCCACCTGTTCCCATGGAAGGCGATCCTGTCCATTCCTCCTGTGATGCTGGCCGCTGTTGTTGCTGCTGCTGTCGTCGCTGCTGTTTTTTACCACTCCGCTCGGTCCTTGGTGGGTGGGTGATTCTGTAATGATTTTCTTCATCTGAACGAGAGGCGGACCAAAGCGCAGCGTGGTGGTTATTCATATTCTTTAATTTATAAAGACACTACACATGAGATAACTAACAAAAACAACAAACGTGAGAAAACCTAAAACAGTCCCATCTGGTGTAAACACAAAGACAGGAACAATCACCCACAAACACACAGTGAAACCCAGGCTACCTAAGTATGATTCTCAATCAGAGACAACTAATGACACCTACCTCTGATTGAGAACCATACTAGGCCGAAACATAGAAATACCCAAATCATAGAAAAACAAACATAGACTGCCCACCCAACTCACGCCCTGACCATACTAACTAAATACAAAACACAGGAAATAAAGGTCAGAACGTGACACATGTTGAAATGTCTTCTCTCTGAATTGAGGTTAAAAACCTATCGTCTGAATCACACACAATTACCTGTTCTCTTTGTACAAGAGCAATGTTCTCTCTCTCAAATTCAACAGATGGTCATCAAAAGTATAAATCTGGATTGAAATAGGTACGCTATTTAAAAATTCTGCTACCTTTTTCCATTAGCCAATTTAAACCGATCAGACAAAAAACCCTTAAGACTCACTTGAGTAGATATGTTGGAGGAAAAGCTGGTTTTTGAGAGAAAGAGAGAGGGAGAGGGAGTAAGCACTACGAAGAGATTGCTCCCTTGATATCAGAGTCGAAGAACAAGCCTTGTATGTGATACCCTGCTGAGTGTTTGGCATAGATATACGGCTCCAGCACAGTTGCCACAAGTAAGACACCATGTCATTCCATCCGGTGGTGGTGGAATGGAGAATAACTGACAATGCAGGTGAAATATCTCAAAATAACATATTGCGTAGGGGCGGCATGGAGCCTAGGGGTTAGAGTGGCGAGCCAGGAACCGGAGGGTTGCTGGTATCAAATACTTAATGTCATTGCCTGCCATTGTACCCTTGAGCAAGGCACATAACCCCCCACAACAACTGCTCTCTGGGCGCACCTCCCCAATAAAAATGATGTATGGATGTATATATGGAATAATGGATGGATATATTTTGGAGAGGTTGGGTTGAAAGCAGATGGTTGGTTGGACCTGGCGTGCAATTGACCAGTAAAGTGACCTTAATCTGAAAACAAAACGCCATCTTGTTTGCTCCAGTTTTACATCAACCAGGGCCTGTATTCATATACGTCTCAAAGTAGGAGTGCTGATCTAAAATCAGTTTAGCCTTTAGATCATAATGAATGAAACTACATCTAAGGGAAGGGGCCTGAACTTAGATCAGCACTCCTACTTTGAGACAACTACAGACGTACCTCTAATTAAGGAGTCTCAGCCAGAACATTTGGAATCACCTCAGGAATGACAGGACTGGTAATGACAGATTCACACAGGAATTTAATGAGTCAATAGGATTAATTCAAATAAATGAATGGCGAGACTAAACCAACAGATGCCACCATTTTTGGGGGTCTGTTTGACAGCTGGTCTATTTAAATGAGTTGTATTTATATATTTATTTATATATATCTGTACCTTAGTGTGTAAACGTATCATGCATCAGTATTTATTTTTTATTTTTTATTTTTTTATTTCACCTTTATTTAACCAGGTAGGCAAGTTGAGAACAAGTTCTCATTTACTATTGCGACCTGGCCAAGATAAAGCAAAGCAGTTCGACACATAAAACGACACAGAGTTACACATGGAGTAAAACAAACATACAGTCAATAATACAGTATAAACAAGTCTATATACAATGTGAGTAAATGAGGTGAGAAGGGAGGTAAAGGCAAAAAAAGGCCATGGTGGAAAAGTAAATACAATATAGCAAGTAAAACACTGGAATGGTAGATTTGCAATGGAAGAATGTGCAAAGTAGAAATAAAAATAATGGGGTGCAAAGAAGCAAAATAAATAAATAAATAAAATACAATTGGGAAAGAGGTAGTTGTTTGGGCTAAATTATAGGTGGGCTATGTACAGGTGCAGTAATCTGTGAGCTGCTCTGACAGTTGGTGCTTAAAGCTAGTGAGGGAGGTAAGTGTTTCCAGTTTCAGAGATGTGTGTAGTTCGTTCCAGTCATTGGCAGCAGAGAACTGGAAGGAGAGGCGGCCAAAGAAAGAATTGGTTTTGGGGGTGACTAGAGAGATATACCTGCTGGAGCGTGTGCTACAGGTGGGAGATGCTATGGTGACCAGCGAGCTGAGATAAGGGGGGACTTTACCTAGCAGGGTCTTGTAGATGACATGGAGCCAGTGGGTTTGGTGACGAGTATAAAGCGAGGGCCAGCCAACGAGAGCGTACAGGTCGCAATGGTGGGTAATATATGGGGCTTTGGTGACAAAACGGATTGCACTGTGATAGACTGCATCCAATTTGTTGAGTAGGGTATTGGAGGCTATTTTGTAAATGACATCGCCAAAGTCGAGGATTGGTAGGATGATCAGTTTTACAAGGGTATGTTTGGCAGCATGAGTGAAGGCTTTGTTGCGAAATTCTAGATTTACCTTTGGATTGGAGATGTTTGATATGAGTCTGGAAGGAGAGTTTACAGTCTAACCAGACACCTAAGTATTTGTAGTTGTCCACGTATTCTAAGTCAGAGCCGTCCAGAGTAGTGATGTTGGACAGGCAGGTAGGTGCAGGTAGCGATTGGTTGAAGAGCATGCAATTAGTTTTACTTGTATTTAAGAGCAATTGGAGGCCACGAAAGGAGAGTTGTATGGCATTGAAGCTTGCCTGGAGGGTTGTTAACACAGTGTCCAAAGAAGGGCCAGAAGTATACAGAATGGTGTCGTCTGCGTAGAGGTGGATCAGAGACTCACCAGCAGCAAGAGCGACCTCATTGATGTATACAGTATCTTTACCTTTGTGTGTAAACACAACATCCATCAATACCTTTACATTAGTGTGTAAACACAACAATAGATCTAGTAGAAGAAAATACAAAGATAAAAACAACCACTTTTTTTCTACCACCATCTTTGAAATGCAAGAGAAAGATCACAGTTCCAGCCATCACTCTGGTTGTAATTACAATATTGTCCACAAGATGGCAGCAGTTTATGTGCACTGGATAACTTGAAGCATGAGTGAACTACAATACTTTTAGTGTGAAGTCCCCAGGTACATTTTGGAAAATCGTGAAAGAGATATTCACATTCATATTACATTTTTCTGCGTGAATATTGTCAAATCTGTATCCTTGGACTTTGTTGCATGACATCAGTATTTGATCACCTACCAACCAGTAAGAATTCCGGCTCTCACATACCTTTTCTTTTTCTTTAAAGAACTCTCCTGTTCTTCACTCTATACCTGCATTAACTGCACCTGTTTGAACTCATTACTTGTATAAAAGACACCTGTCCACACACTCAATCAAACAGACTCCAACCTCTCCACAATGGCCAAGACCAGAGAGCTGTGTAAGGATATCAGGGATAAAATTGTAGACCTGTACAAGGCTGGGATGGGCTACAGGACAATAGGCAATCAGCCTGGTGAGAAGGCAGCAACTGTTGGCGCAATTATTAGAAAATGGAAGAAGTTCAAGATGACAGTCAATCACCCTCAGTCTGTGGCTCCATGCAAGATCTCAGCTCGCCTCAATGATCATGAGGAAGGTGAGGGATCAGCCCAGAACTACACGGCAGGACCTGGTCAATGACCTGAAGAGAGCTGGGACCACAGTCTCAAAGAAAACCATTAGTAACACACCACGCCGTCATGGATTAAAATCCTGCAGTGCACGCAAGGTCCCCCTGCTCAAGCCAGCGCATATCCAGGCCCGTCTGAAGTTTGCCAATGACCATCTGGATGATCCGCAGGAGGAATGGGAGAAGGTCATGTGGTCTGATGAGACAAAAATAGAGATTTTTGGTATAAACTCAACATGCCGTGTTTGGAGGAAGAAGAAGGATGAGTACAACCCCAAGAACACCATCCCAACCGTGAAGCATGGAGGTGGAAACATCATTCTTTGGGGATGCTTTTCTGCAAAGGGGACAGGACGACTGCACTGTATTGAGGGGAGGATGGATGGGGCCATGTATCGCGAGATCTTGGCCAACAACCTCCTTGCCTCAGTAAGGTCATTGAAGATGGGTCGTGGCCTGTTCTTTCAGCATGACAACAACCCGAAACACACAGCCAGGGCAACTAAGGAGTGGCTCCGTAAAGAAGCATCTCAATGTCCTGGAGTGGCATAGCCAGTCTCCAGACCTGAACCCAATAGAAAATCTTTGGAGGGAGCTGAAAATCCATATTCACCAGCGACAGCCCCGAAACCTGAAGGATCTGGAGAAGGTCTGTATGGAGGAGTGGGCCAAAATCCCAGTTGCAGTGTGTGCAAACCTGGTCAAGAACTACAGTAATTGCAAACAAAGGTTTCTGTACCAAATATTAAGTTCTGCTTTTCGGATGTATCAAATACTTATGCCATGCAATAAAATGCAAATTAATTACTTGAAAATCATACAATGTGATTTTCTGGATTTTTGTTTCAGATTCCGTCTCTCACAGTTGAAGTGTACCTATAATAATACTAACAGACCGCTACATGCTTTGTAAGTAGGAAAACCTGCAAAATCGGCAGTGTATCAAATACTCGTCCCCCCCACTGTATATATATATATATATATATATATATATATATATATATATATATATATATATATACTATATATATATACAGTGGGGGGACGAGTATTTGATACACTGCCGATATACATATATATACATATATATACACTGCTCAAAAAAATTAAGGGAACACTAAAATAACACATCCCAGATCTGAATTATTGAAGTATTCTCATTAATACTTTTTTCTTTAATAATAATATAATAATATATGCCATTTAGCAGACATACATAGTTGATTTGATTTGATTTGATTTGATTTGAATGTGCTGACAAAATCACACAAACATTATCAATGGAAATCAAATTTATCAACCCATGGAGGTCACACTCAAAATTGAAGTGGAAAACCACACTACAGGCTGATCCAACTTTGATGTAATGTCCTTAAAACAAGTCAAAATGGGGCTCAGTAGTGTGTGTGGCCTCCACGTGCCTGTATGATCTCCCTACAATGCCAGGGCATGCTCCTGATGAGGTGGCGGATGGTCTCCTGAGGGATCTCCTCCCAGACCTGGACTAAAGCATCCGCCAACAGTCTGTGGTGCAAAGTGGCGTTGGTGGATGGAGCGAGACATAATGTCCCAGATGTGCTCAATTGGATTCAGGTCTGGGGAACGGGCGGGCCAGTCCATAGCATCAATGCCTTCCTCTTGCAGGAACTGCTGACACATTCCAGCCACATGAGGTCTAGCATTGTCTTGCATTAGGAGGAACCCAGGGCCAACCGCACCAGCATATGGTCTCACAAGGGGTCTGAGGATCTCATCTCGGTACCTAATGGCAGTCAGGTTACCTCTGGCGAGCACATGGAGGGCTGTGCGGCCCCCCAAAGAAATTCCACCCCACACCATGACTGACCCACCGCCAAACCGGTCATGCTGGAGGATGTTGCAGGCAGCAGAACATTCTCCACGGCGTCTCCAGACTGTCATGTCTGTCACATTTGCTCAGTGTGAACCTGCTTTCATCTGTGAAGCGCACCTGGCGCCAGTGGCAAATTTGCCAATCTTGGTGTTCTCTGGCAAATCTCAAACGTCCTGCACGGTGTTGGGCTGTAAGCACAACCCCCACCTGTGGACGTCAGGCCCTCATACCACCCTCATGGAGTCTGTTTTCTGACCGTTTGAGCAGACACATGCACATTTGTGGCTTGCTGGAGATCATTTTGCAGGGCTCTGGCAGTGCTCCTCCTGCACCTCCTTGCACAAAGGCAGAGGTAGCGGTCCTGCTGCTGGGTTGTTGCCCTCCTACGGCCTCCTCCACGTCTCCTAATGTACTGGCCTGTCTCCTGGTAGCGCCTCCATGCTCTGGACACTACGCTGACAGACACAGCAAACCTTCTTGCCACATCTCGCATTGATGTGCCATCTTGGATAAGCTGCACTACCTGAGCCACGTGTGTGGGTTGTAGACTCTGTCTCATACTACCACTAAAGTGAAAGCACCAGCATTCAAAAGTGACCAAAACATCAGCCAGGAAGCATAGGAACTGAGAAGTGGGAATTGATGGAAAATGATGTAAATATATCACTAGCCACTTTAAACAATGCTACCTTATATAATGTTACTTACCCTACATTATTCATCTCATATGCATATGTATATACTGTACTCTACATCATCGACTGCATCCTTATGTAACACATGTATCACTAGCCACTTTAACTATGCCACTTTGTTTACTTTGTCTACACACTCATCTCATATGTATATACTGTACTCGATACCATCTACTGTATGCTGCTCTGTACCATCACTCATTCATATATCCTTATGTACATGTTCCTTATCCCCTTACACTGTGTATAAGACAGTAGTTTTGGAATTGTTAGTTAGATTACTTGTTGGTTATCACTGCATTGTCGGAACTAGAAGCACAAGCATTTCGCTACACTCGCATTTAACATCTGCTAACCATGTGTATGTGACAAATAAAATAAAATTTGATTTGATTTGATTTGATTTGGTCACCACCTGCAGAACCACTCCTTTATTGGGGGTGTCTTGCTAATTGCCTATAATGTCCACCTGTTGTCTATTCCATTTGCACAACAGCATGTGAAATGTATTGTCAATTTATTGTCAACAGTTTGATTTCACAGAAGTGTGATTGACTTGGAGTTACATTGTGTTGTTTAAGTGTTCCCTTAATTTTTTTGAGCAGTGTATATACATACATACATACAGTGCATTCAGAAAGTGTTCAGACTAATTGACATTTACAGATTTTGTTACATTACAGGCTGATTATAAAATGCATTAAATAGTGTGTTCCTGTCTTCAATCTACCCACAATACCGCATCATGACAAAGCACATTTTTTTTTGCTAATTTATCAACATTTAAAAAAAACGAATATCACATTTGCCTAACTTTTCAGACCCTTTACTCAGTACTTTATTTGCAGCGATTATATCATTGGGTCTTCTTGGGTATGACACTACAAGCTTGGCACACCTGTTTTGGGGAGTTTCTCCCATATTTCTCTGCTGATCCCCTCAAGCTCTGTCGGGTTGGATGGGAGCATCTCTGCACAACTATTTTCAGGTCTCTCCAGAGATGTTCGATCAGGTTCAAGTCTGGGCTCTGAATGGGCCCCTCAAGGACATTCAGAAACTTGTCATGAAGCCACTACTGATTTTGTGGGCTGTGTGCTTTGGGTCGTTGTTCTGTTGGAAGGTGAACCTTTACCACTATCTGAGGTCCTGCATGCTCTTGAGCAGGTTTTCATCAGGGATCTCTCTGTAATTTACTCCATTCATCTTTCCCTTGATCCTGACTAGTCTCCCAGTCCCTGCCACTGAAAGACATCACCACAGCATAATGATGCCACCACCAAGCTTCACCGTAGGGATGGTGCGAGGTTTCCTCCAGACATGACGCTTGGCATTCAGGCCAAAGAGTTCAATATTGGTTACATCAAATCAGAGAATCTTGTTTCTTATGGTCTGAGTGTCTTTAGGTATATTTTGGCTCCAAGCGGGCTGTCATGTGCCTTTTGCTAAGAAGCGGCTTCTGTCTGGCCACTCTAAAATGAAGGCCTGATTGCTGGAGGGTTGCAGAGATGGTTGTCTTTCTGGAAGGTTCCCCCATCTCTACAGAGGAACTCTAGAACTCTGTCAGAGTGTTCTTGGTCACCTCCCTGAACGAGGCCCTTCTCCCCCGATTGCTCAGGTTGGCCATGCGGCAACTCTAGGAAGAGTCTTGGTGGTTCCAAACTTCTTCCATTTAAGAATGATGGAGGCCACTCTGTTCTTCGGGACCTTCAATGCTTCAGAAATATTTTGGTATCCTTCCCCAGATCTCAACCTCGACACAATCCTGTCTTGGAGGTCTATGGATAATTCCTTCAATCTCATCGCTTGGTTTTTGCTCAGACATGCAGTTAACTGTGGGACCTTATATAGACAGGTGTGTGTGTGCCTTTCCAAATCATGTCCAATCAATTCAATTTACCACAAGTGGACTCCAATCAAATTGTAGAAACATCTCAAGGATGATCATTGGGAAACAGGATGCACCTGAGCTTTATTTCGATGGTCTGAATTCTTACGTAAGTATCCTTTTTCTGTGTTTTCACTTCCTCATTATGGGGTATTGTGTGTAGATTGAGGAGGATTTTTATTTATTTAATCCATTTTAGAATACGGCTGTAATGTAACAACATGTGGAAAAAGTCAAGATCTCTGAATACTTTCTGAATGCTCTGTATATACACTGAGTGTACAAAACATTGAGAACACCTGTTCTTTCCATGATATTGACTGACCAGCTGAATCCAGGTGAAAGCTATGATCCCTTATTTATGTCACATTTTACATCCACTCCAATCAGTGTAGATGAAGGGGTGAAAGGTTAAAGGTTATTTTTTATCCTTGAGATAATTGAGACAAATGGTAAATGTTATCGGATTTTGTGTGCAATTCGGAGGGTGAATGGGCAAGACAAAATATTTTAGTGTCTGGAAGTAGGTGCCAGTGGCACCGGTTTGAGTAAATCAATAACTGCAATGCTGCAGAGTTTGTATTTGTATTTATTGTGAAAACCCATTAGCTGCTGCCATGGAAAAATAAGGCAGTTTATACAATTTAAAAAAACATTACAATACATTCATAGATTTCTACACACACTGTTTGCCCTCAGGCCCTACAGTACTAAATCCATGTTATTGTGTGTGTATGCATGTGTCTGTGACTATGTTGGTGTTGCTTCACAGTCCCCGCTGTTCCAAAATGTGTTTTATCTGTTTTTTAAATATAATTCTACTGCTTGCATCAGTTACTTTATGTATCATAAAGTTCCATGTAGTCACGGCTCTATGTAGTACTGTGTGCCTCTCATAGTCTGTTCTGGACTTGGGGACAGTGAAGAGACCCCTTGTGGCATGTCTTGTCGGGTATGCGTGGGTGTCCGAGCTGTGTGCCAGTATTTCAGACAGACAGCTATTCAACATGTCAATACCTCTCCTAAATACCAATAGTGATGATGTCAATCTCTCCTCCACTTTGAGCCAGGAGAGATTGACATGCATATTATTCAAATTAATTTTCTGGGTACATCCATGGGCCAGCCGTGCTGCTCTGTTCTGAGCCAATTGCAATTTGCAGTCCTTTTTTGTAGGACCTGACCACATGACTGAACAGTAGTCAAGGTGCAATAAAACTAGGGCCTGAAGGATATGCCTTGTTGATAGTGTTGTTAAAAAGGCAGAGCAGTGCTTTATTATGGATAGACTTCTCCCCCATCTTATCTACTGTTGTATCAATCTTTTTTCACCATGACAGCTTACAATCCAGGGTTACTCCAAGCAGTTTAGTCATCTCAACTTGCTCAATTTCCACATTATTCAATACAACAAATATAGTTGAGTTTTAGGGTTTAGTGAATGACTTGTCCCAAATACAATGCTTTCAGTTTTATAAATATTTAGGTCTAACTTATTCCTTGCCTTCCACTCTGAAATTAACTGCAACTCTATGTTGAGTTTTGCTGTAATTTCAGTCGCTGTAGTAGCTGACGTGGATAGTGTTGAGTCATCCGCATACATAGACACTCTAGCTTTACTCAAAGTCAGTGGCATGTCGTTCGTAAAGAGTTCTTCACCAGCCAGATTGACACAACTGTGTGAAACATTGGAGTCGACATGGGCCAGCATCCCTATGGAATGCTTTCGACAAAGACAAATTCAAGCTCTGATGAGGGTAAAAGATGGTGCAACTCAATATTAGGTGGTGCTTCAAAACTTTTGTACACTCAGTTTTTCTAAATTTATATGATTTCTTATTTTCTTTCTTTTATTTTGGGGATGTGTAATATGTTGTATTGTTGTTACTGCACTGTTGGAGCTAGGCACGTGTGCACGCGACCAACACGATTTGATTCAACCTTTTCCGGGGGAATGCTCAGTGACCTTAACTGGGAAACTGTGGACCTGAGGGTTTTGTTGAAAGTAAATAGAACATGAAAGCTCCTGCTGGATTCTAGACCATCTTATGGTCACTTTATGGTCTTTGACTAAAATGTAGTGGTATCTTTGTGAGTATGCAAGTGTGCACACTCACACACGCACACAAAGAGTTCCAAGATGGCGTAGCAGTAAGTCGTCCTGTCGTGTCGTTTCCCTTGTATATATCGTTTCTTTTTCGTTTTTACATATTTTTCTTCGCATATCTCTTTAAAAACATTTTGCTAAACCTAAGCTTCCAAATACTCTCCTGCAACCCGCCTCACCCAATGTAGCTATTTTTCCTAAAGTATTTATATTTACTTCGGAACCGGAACCCCTCAACTGAAGCTAGCCAGCTAACCACCAGCTATGCTAGCGGTCTTCAGCTAACCGGTCATCAGCTAACCTTTAGCTCGGAAAGCTCTCGCCTGTTCGAACAACGCGACTCTAACCAGAGCCTAACGGACCTATTTATTTTTCATCCCCGGATTCCCACCGTAAACATAACATTTTTTCAGCTGGATCTTCACAACTAGCTATCTAGCTAAACCGCAACCCCGGATGATTACTCCTGGCTAGCGTTTCCACCCACTTAGCTTGAAGCTAGCCCGGCCAGAGCACCTATGCTACCACCGTAGCATACTCCTGGGCTACAATACCCGGGCCCACGACCGGTCTATCGATGTCACCGCATGAAGAGGAATAAACAGACTCACCCCATCGCGACGTCCCCCAAAGGCTAACTCTCTAGCCCTTGCTATCTCCTTGCTTGCTAATTTGGCCTGCTAACTGCTAGCTTGTTTAGCTCCGGTCCGCTAACTGCTACCTTGTTTAGCCCCGGCCTACGAACTGTTAGCCTGTTAGCACAGGCCTGCTAACCGTCTGAATCGCCGCGTCCCAAACACTCACTGGACCCATATTTACTTTCTATCTCTTTTCGATTTTTTATTTGTTTATACCTTCCGGAAACCTGCCTCACCCAATGTGATACGGAATCGCTATTAGTTTTAATTTTTAGAACACACTCAAGAACCTCCAGAAGCTAACCAGCTAACTAGCTACAAGCTATTTAGTCATTGTTATTTTTTTTTAACCTGGATAACACTCGCCAGTCCAGCTTCCCTGCCCCATCCACCGCTGCCCCCTGGACACTGATCTCTTGGCTACATAGCTGATGCACGCTGGACTGTCCAGTAATCATGGTACTCCATTCTGCTTGTTTGTTTTATCTGTCGGCCCCCTTGCCTAGTCAACGCCATTTTACCTGCTGTTGTTGTGCTATCTGATTAGCTGTTGTTGTCTCACCTACTGTTTTAGCTA
Organism: Oncorhynchus gorbuscha; assembly: GCF_021184085.1. Lineage (NCBI taxonomy): Eukaryota > Metazoa > Chordata > Actinopteri > Salmoniformes > Salmonidae > Oncorhynchus > Oncorhynchus gorbuscha. The sequence goes on from NC_060178.1 coordinate 96,280,982, forward strand.
GCTTTCCCAATTCAACACCTGTGATTACTGTATGCCTCGCTGTTTGTCTCTCTCAAATATGCCTTGTATACTGTTGTTCAGGTTAGTTATCATTGTTTTAGTTCACAATGGAGCCCCTAGTTCCACTCTTCATACCCCTGATACCTCCTTTGTCCCACCTCCCACACATGCGGTGACCTCACCCATTACAACCAGCATGTCCAGAGATACAACCTCTCTCATCATCACCCAGTGCCTGGGCTTACCTCCGCTGTACCCACACCCCACCATACCCCTGTCTGCGCATTATGCCCTGAATATATTCTACCATGCCCAAAAACCTGCTCCTCTTATTCTCTGTCCCCAACGCTCTAGGCGACCAGTTTTGATAGCCTTTAGCCGCACCCTCATACTACTCCTTCTCTGTTCCGCGGGTGATGTGGAGGTAAACCCAGGCCCTGCATGTCCCCAGGCACACTCATTTGTTGACTTCTGTGATCGAAAAAGCCTTGGTTTCATGCATGTCAACATCAGAAGCCTCCTCCCTAAGTTTGTTTTACTCACTGCTTTAGCACACTCTGCTAACCCTGTCCTTGCCATGTCTGAATCCAGGCTCAGGAAGGCCCCCAAAAATTCAGAGATTTCCATACCCAACTATAACATCTTCCGTCAAGATAGAACTGCCAAAGGGGGAGGAGTTGCAGACTACTGCAGAGATAGCCTGCAAAGTAATGTCATACTTTCCAGGTCCATACCCAAATAGTTCGAACTACTAATTTTGAAAATTACTCTCTCCAGAAATAAGTCTCTCACTGTTGCCGCCTGCTACCGACCCCCCTCAGCTCTCAGCTGTGCCCTGGACACCATTTGTGAATTGATCGCCCCCCATCTAGCTTCAGAGTTTGTTCTGTAAGGTGACCTAAACTGGAATATGCTTAACACCCCGGCAGTCCTACAATCTAAACTAGATGCCCTCAATCTCACACAAATCATCAAGGAACCCACCAGGTACAACCCTAACTCTGTAAACAAGGGCACCCTCATAGATGTCATCCTGACCAACTGGCCCTCCAAATACACCTCCGCTGTCTTCAACCAGGATCTCAGCGATCACTGCCTCATTGCCTGTATCCGCTACGGAGCCGCAGTCAAACGACCACCCCTCATCACTGTCAAACGCTCCCTAAAACACTTCTGTGAGCAGGCCTTTCTAATCGACCTGGCCCGGGTATCCTGGAAGGACATTGACCTCATCCCGTCAGTTGAGGATGCCTGGTCATTCTTTAAAAGTAACTTCCTCACCATTTTAGATAAGCATGCTCCGTTCAAAAAATGCAGAACTAAGAACAGATACATGCCTTGGTTCACTCCAGACCTGACTGCCCTCGACCAGCACAAAACCAGCACTCGACCCGGGAAGTCAGGAACCAATACCCGCAGTCAGTCAGGAAAGATAAGGCCAGCTTCTTCAGGCAGAAGTTTGCATCCTGTAGCTCCAACTCCAAAAAGTTCTGGGACACTGTGAAGTCCAGGGAGAACAAGAGCACCTCCTCCCAGCTGCCCACTGCACTGAGGCTAGGTAACACGGTCACCACCGATAAATCCATGATTATCGAAAACTTCAATAAGCATTTCTCAACGGCTGGCCATGCCTTCCGCCTGGCTACTCCAACCTCGGCCAACAGCTCCGCCCCCTCCGCAGCTCCTCGCCCAAGCCTCTCCAGGTTCTCCTTTACCCAAATCCAGATAGCAGATGTTCTGAAAGAGCTGCAAAACCTGGACCCGTACAAATCAGCTGGGCTTGACAATCTGGACCCTCTATTTCTGAAACTATCCGCCGCCATTGTCGCAACCCCTATTACCAGCCTGTTCAACCTCTCTTTCATATCGTCTGAGATCCCCAAGGATTGGAAAGCTGCCGCAGTCATCCCCCTCTTCAAAGGGGGAGACACCCTGGACCCAAACTGTTACAGACCTATATCCATCCTGCCCTGCCTATCTAAGGTCTTAGAAAGCCAAGTCAACAAACAGGTCACTGACCATCTCGAATCCCACCGTACCTTCTCCGCTGTGCAATCTGGTTTCCGAGCCGGTCATGGGTGCACCTCAGCCACACTTAAGGTACTAAACGCTATCATAACCGCCATCGATAAAAGACAGTACTGTGCAGCCATCTTCATCGACCTTGCCAAGGCTTTCGACTCTGTCAATCACCATATTCTTATCGGCAGACTCAACAGCCTCGGTTTTTCGGATGACTGCCTTGCCTGGTTCACCAATTACTTTGCAGAGTTTTACAGAGTTCAGTGTGTCAGTGTGTCAGTGTGTCAAATCGGAGGGCATGCTGTCCGGTCCTCTGGCAGTCTCTATGGGGGTGCCACAGGGTTCAATTCTCGGGCTGACTATTTTCTCTGTATATATCAATGATGTTGCTCTTGCTGCGGGCGATTCCCTGATCCACCTCTACGCAGACAACACCATTCTATATACTTTCGGCCCGTCATTGGACACTGTGCTATCTAACCTCCAAACGAGCTTCAATGCCATACAACACTCCTTCCGTGGCCTCCAACTGCTCTTAAACGCTAGTAAAACCAAATGCATGCTTTTCAACCGATCGCTGCCTGCACCTGCATGCCCGAGTAGTATCACCACCCTGGATGGTTCCGACCTTGAATATGTGGACATCTATAAGTACCTAGGTGTCTGGCTAGACTGCAAACTCTCCTTCCAGACTCATATCAAACATCTCCAATCGAAAATCAAATCAAGAGTCGGCTTTCTATTCCGTAACAAAGCCTCCTTCACTCACGCCGCCAAGCTTACCCTAGTAAAACTGACTATCCTACCGATCCTCGACTTCGGCGATGTCATCTACAAAATGGCTTCCAACACTCTACTCAGCAAACTGGATGCAGTTTATCACAGTGCCATCCGTTTTGTCACTAAAGCACCTTATACCACCCACCACTGCAACTTGTATGCTCTCGTCGGCTGGTCCTCGCTACATATTCGTCGCCAGACCCACTGGCTCCAGGTCATCTACAAGTCCATGCTAGGTAAAGCTCCGCCTTATCTCAGTTCACTGGTCACGATGGCAACACCCGTCCGTAGCACGCGCTCCAGCAGGTGTATCTCACTGATCATCCCTAAAGCCAACACCTCATTTGGCCGCCTTTCGTTCCAGTACTCTGCTGCCTGTGACTGGAACGAATTGCAAACATCACTGAAGTTGGAGGCTTTTATCTCCCTCACCAACTTCAAACATCAGCTATCTGAGCAGCTAACCGATCGCTGCAGCTGTACATAGTCTATTGGTAAATAGCCCACCCATTTTCACCTACCTCATCCCCACACTGTTTTTATTCATTTACTTTTCTGCTCTTTTGCACACCAATATCTCTACCTGTTCATGACCATCTGATCATTTATCACTCCAGTGTTAATCTGCAAAATTGTAATTATTCATCTACCTCCTCATGCCTTTTGCACACATTGTAAATAGACTCCCCTTTTTTTCTACTGTGTTATTGACTTGTTAATTGTTTACTCCATGTGTAACTCTGTGTTGTCTGTTCACACTGCTATGCTTTATCTTGGCCAGGTCGCAGTTGCAAATGAGAACTTGTTCTCAACTAGCCTACCTGGTTAAATAAAGGTAAAATAAAAAAATAAACACACACACACACACACACACATACACACACGCACACACGAAGACACAGAGAGTCAGACTGACTCTGATTATATGTCTGAGTTTGATTGTGCAAGTCTGACTCTGATTCCTTAAGTGTGACTCTGATTCCTTAAGTCTGACTCTGATTCCTTAAGTCTGACTCTGATTCCTTCAGTCTGACTCTGATTCCTTCAGTCTGACTCTGGGTTAATAGGGGTGACAGGTACCCTAGAGGTTAAAACTTTGGCCCTGTCACCGAAAGGTTGCTAAATCAAATCCCTGAGCTGACAAGGTAAACATCTGTCATTCTCCCCTTGAACAAGGCAGTTAACCCACTGTTCCTAGGCCGTTGTTGTAAATAAGAATTTGTTCTTAACTGACTTGCCTAGTTAAATAAAGGTAAAATAAAAATTGTTTGGAGGTTGGGACTGAAAGAGCAAATAAAAATAACATTTAATTTCGCTTCTCTCTTGCCTGCTGTCCTGCTGTCTTGGTTGACATGGACGACTGCATGCAGTATTAGGCAGCAAAGCTAGGAGTCAGAAATATTTTTTTCAGCTGCCTGGTCATGCAGCCACTAAGAGATACCATTCAGTTAGCCAGGGAGTATTGCCCAAGCAACCCCAGCTCAGGCTCAGACACCGACTAGAAAGGCTTTATACCCCAACAACCATATTGATGAGCAATTAACTACCGAGGTGGAATGACAGCCATGAGAGCCATTGGAGCCTGTAAGTCCCTCTAACACGGAAACTAGCCATCTCTGTCACCAGTTAAAGAGCATTTGTCACTGAGGTGTTGGAGGAGGAGGGTGAGAGGAGGAGGATGAGGGAGAGAGGGGGAGGAGGGGAGAGGAAGAGGGTGAGAGGAAGCGGGCGAGAGGAGGAGGAGAGTGAGGAGGAGGGTGAGAGGATTATGAGGGTTAAAATAGGAGGAGGGTGAGAGGAGGAGGAGGTAGAGGAGGATGAGGGTTAGAGGAGGAGGGGTGTGAAAGGGGGGAGAGAGTATGGTAAGAGGGGGAGGGTGAGAGGAGGTGGATGGTGAGAGGAGGAGGGGGAGGTAGAGGAGGGTGTGAGGAGGAGTTTGATGTAGAGGACTGTGGGAGGAGGATGATGAGAGAAAGAGGGGGAGGAGGAGGAGGAGGCAGAGAAGGGAGAGAGGAGGAGGGTGAAATGAAGAGAGTGAGAGGAGGAGAGTGAGGAGGAGGTACAGAAAGAGGAACAGGAGTGTGAGAGGTGGAGGGAGAGAGGAGGAGGAGGAAGAGGGGGAGAGGGAGAGGGGGATGGGGAGAGGAGGAGGAGGAGGAGGGTGAGAGGAGGTAGAGGAGGAGGGTGAGAGGAGGAGAGTGAGAGGAGAAGGAGGAGGCTGAGAGGATGAGGTAAAGGAGGGTGAGAGGAGAAGGAGGATGTAGAGGAGGGTGGGAGGAGGATGTGAGAGGAGGAGAGTGAGTGGAGAAGGAGGAGGGTGAGAGGAGGTCAAGAGGAGGAGGTAAAGGAGGGTGAGGTAGAGGAGGGTGCGATGAGGCGGTAGAGGAGGGTGAGAGGAAGAGGAAGAGGTAGGGTGGCGAGAAGAGGGAGTGGAGAAGGAGGTGGAGAGTGAGAGGACTGTTTACTGAAACAGCCCCTTGTGGATGTTTGTTGAGAGAAGGTATATCTCCCAAAGGCTCCCGAGTGGCACAGCAGTCTAAGGCACTGCATCTCAGTGATAAAGGTGTCACTACAGACCCTGGTTCGATCCTGTATCTCAACCGGCCGTGATTGGGAGTCCCATAGGGCGGAGCACAATTGGCCCATCGGTGTCTGGGTTAGCGGAGGATTTGGCCAGGGTAGGCCATCATTGTAAAATAAGAATTTGTTCTGAAGGAAGAAAGCCTGATTTTCTATGTTCTTACTTGTTATGTGAGGAACATGGTAGTTAGGGGAAGAGCCTGTTATGTGACGAACATGGTAGTTAGGAGAAGTGATTATTATGTGAGGAACATGGTAGTTAGGTGAAGTAATTGTTACATGAGGAACATGGTAGTTAGTTGAAGTAATTGTTACATGAGGAACATGGTAGTTCGGTGGAGTGATTGTTACATGAGGAACATGGTAGTTAGGATAAGTGATTGTTATGTGTGGAACATGGTAGTTAGGTGAAGAGCCTGTTATTTGAGGAACATGGTAGTTAGGGGAAGAGCCTGTTATGTGAGGAACATGGTAGTTAGGAGAAGTGATTATTATGTGAGGAACATGGTAGTTAGGTGAAGTAATTGTTACATGAGGAACATGGTAGTTAGGATAAGTGATTGTTATGTGTGGAACATGGTAGTTAGGTGAAGAGCCTGTTATGTGAGGAACATGGTAGTTCGGTGGAGTGATTGTTACATGAGGAACATGGTAGTTAGGATAAGTGATTGTTATGTGTGGAACATGGTAGTTAGGTGAAGAGCCTGTTATTTGAGGAACATGGTAGTTAGGGGAAGAGCCTGTTATGTGAGGAACATGGTAGTTAGGAGAAGTGATTGTTATGTGTGGAACATGGTAGTTAGGGGAAGTGATTGTTGTGTGAGGAACATGGTAGTTAGGTGGAGTGATTGTTACATGAGGAACATGGTAGTTAGGTGAAGTGATTATTATGTGAGGAACATGGTAGTTAGGTGAAGAGCCTGTTATGTGAGGAACATGGTAGTTAGGTGAGGTGATTATTATGTGAGGAACATGGTAGTTAGGTGAAGTGATTGTTACATGAGGAACATGGTAGTTCGGTGAAGTGATTGTTACATGAGGAACATGGTAGTTAGGGGAAGTGATTGTTGTGTGAGGAACATGGTAGTTAGGATACGTGATTGTTACATGAGGGACATGGTAGTTAGGTGAAGTGATTGTTACCTGAGGAACATGATAGTTAGGTGACGTGATTGTTACATGAGGGACATGGTAGTTAGGTGAAGTGATTCTTACATGAGGAACATGGTAGTTAGGTGAAGTGATTGTTACATGAGGAACATGGTAGTTAGGGGAAGAGTATGTTAAGTGAGAAACATGGTAGTTAGGGGAAGAGCCTGTTACATGAGGAACATGGTAGTTAGGAGAAGTGATTGTTACATGAGGAACATGGTAGATAGGAGAAGTCATTGTTACATGACGAACATGGTAGTTAGGTGAAGTGATTGTTACATGAGGAACATGGTAGTTAGGAGAAGAGCCTGTTATGTGAGGAACATGGTAGTTAGGTGAAGAGCCTGTTATGTGAGGAACATGGTAGTTAGGTGAAGTAATTGTTACATGAGGAACATGGTAGTTAGGGGAAGAGCCTGTTATGTGAGGAACATGGTAGTTAGGGGAAGAGCCTGTTATGTGACGAACATGGTAGTTAGGAGAAGTGATTATTATGTGAGGAACATGGTAGTTAGGTGAAGTAATTGTTACATGAGGAACATGGTAGTTAGGTGAAGTAATTGTTACATGAGGAACATGGTAGTTCGGTGGAGTGATTGTTACATGAGGAACATGGTAGTTAGGATAAGTGATTGTTATGTGTGGAACATGGTAGTTAGGTGAAGAGCATGATATGTGAGGAACATGGTAGTTAGGGGAAGAGCCTGTTATGTGAGGAACATGGTAGTTAGGAGAAGTGATTATTATGTGAGGAACATGGTAGTTAGGTGAAGTAATTGTTACATGAGGAACATGGTAGTTAGGTGGAGTGATTGTTACATGAAGAACATGGTAGTTAGGATAAGTGATTGTTACATGAAGAACATGGTAGTTAGGGGAAGAGCCTGTTATGTGAGGAACATGGTAGTTATGTGAGGTGATTATTATGTGAGGAACATGGTATTTAGGAGAAGTGATTATTATGTGAGGAACATGGTAGTTAGGAGAAGTGATTGTTACATGAGGAACATGGTAGTTAGGTGAAGTAATTGTTACATGAGGAACATGGTAGTTAGGTGGAGTGATTGTTACATGAGGAACATGGTAGTTAGGTGAAGTGATTATTATGTGAGGAACATGGTAGTTAGGTGAAGAGCCTGTTATGTGAGGAACATGGTAGTTCGGTGAGGTGATTATTATGTGAGGAACATGGTAGTTAGGTGAAGTGATTGTTACATGAGGAACATGGTAGTTCGGTGAAGTAATTGTAACATGAGGAACATGGTAGTTTGGTGGAGTGATTGCTACATGAGGAACATGGTAGTTAGGAGAAGTGATTGTTATGTGTGGAACATGGTAGTTAGGTGAGGTGATTATTATATGAGGAACATGGTAGTTAGCTGAAGTGATTATTATGTGAGGAACATGGTAGTTAGGTGAAGTGATTGTTACATGAGGAACATGGTAGTTAGGAGAGGTGATTATTATGTAAGGAACATGGTAGTTAGGTTAAGTGATTGTTATGTGAGGAACATGGTAGTTAGGTGAAGTGATTGTTACATGAGGAACATGGTAGTTCGGTGAAGTAATTGTTACATGAGGAACATGGTAGATAGGAGAAGTCATTGTTACATGAGGAACATGGTAGTTAGGTGAAGTGATTGTTACATGAGGAACATGGTAGTTAGGTGAAGTGATTATTACATGAGGAACATGGTAGATAGGATAAGTCATTGTTACATGACGAACATGGTAGTTAGGTGAAGTGATTGTTACATGAGGAACATGGTAGTTAGGGGAAGAGCCTGTTATGTGAGGAACATGGTAGTTAGGTGAAGAGCCTGTTATGTGAGGAACATGGTAGTTAGGGGAAGAGCCTGTTATGTGAGGAACATGGTAGTTAGGGGAAGAGCCTGTTATGTGAGGAACATGGTAGTTAGGTGAGGTGATTATTATGTGAGGAACATGGTAGTTAGGAGTAGTAATTATTATGTGAGGAACATGGTAGTTAGGAGAAGTGATTGTTACATGAGGAACGTGGTAGTTAGGTGAAGTAATTGTTACATGAGGATCATGGTAGTTAGGTGGAGTGATTGTTACATGAGGAACATGGTAGTTAGGTGAAGTGATTATTATGTGAGGAACATGGTAGTTAGGTGAAGAATCTGTTATGTGAGGAACATGGTAGTTAGGTGAGGTGATTATTATGTGAGGAACATGGTAGTTAGGTGAAGTGATTGTTACATGAGGAACATGGTAGTTCGGTGAGTAATTGTTACATGAGGAACATGGTAGTTAGGTGGAGTGATTGTTACATGAGGAACATGGTAGTTAGGTTAAGTGATTGTTTTGTGTGGAACATGGTAGTTAGGTGAGGTGATTATTATGTGAGGAACATGGTAGTTAGGTGAAGTAATTGTTACATGAGGGACATGGTAGTTAGCTGAAGTGATTGTTACATGAGGAACATGGTAGTTAGGAGAAGTGATTGTTATGTGTGGAAGATGGTAGTTAGGTGAAGTGATTGTTATGTGTGGAACATGGTAGTTAGGTGAGGTGATTATTATGTGTGGAACATGGTAGTTAGGTGAGGTGATTATTATGTGAGGAACATGGTAGTTAGGTGAAGTGATTGTTACATGAGGAACATGGTAGTTAGGCGAAGTGATACTTACATGGGGAACATGGTAGATAGGAGAAGTCATTGTTACATGACGAACATGGTAGTTAGGTGAAGTGGTTGTAACATGAGGAAAATGGTAGTTAGGGGAAGAGCTTGTTATGTGAGGAACATGGTAGTTAGGTGAAGTGCCTGTTATGTGAGGAACATGGTAGTTAGGGGAAGAGCCTGTTATGTGAGGAACTTGGTAGTTAGGAGAAGTGATTATTATGTGAGGAACAGTGTAGTTAGGTGAAGTAATTGTTACATGAGGAACATGGTAGTTAGGGGAAGAGCCTGTTATGTGAGGAACATGGTAGTTAGGGGAAGAGCCTGTTATGTGACGAACATGGTAGTTAGGAGAAGTGATTATTATGTGAGGAACATGGTAGTTATGTGAAGTAATTGTTACATGAGGAACATGGTAGTTAGGTTAAGTGATTGTTATGTGAGGAACATGGTAGTTAGGTGGAGTGATTATTATGTGAGGAACATTGTAGTTAGGTGAAGTAATTGTTACATGAGGAACATGGTAGTTAGGTGGAGTGATTGTTACATGAAGAACATGGTAGTTAGGATAAGTGATTGTTATGTGTGGAACATGGTAGTTATGTGAGGTGATTATTATGTGAGGAACATGGTATTTAGGAGAAGTGATTATTATGTGAGGAACATGGTAGTTAGGAGAAGTGATTGTTACATGAGGAACATGGTAGTTAGGTGAAGTAATTGTTACATGAGGAACATGGTAGTTAGGTGGAGTGATTGTTACATGAGGAACATGGTAGTTAGGTGAAGTGATTATTATGTGAGGAACATGGTAGTTAGGTGAAGAGCCTGTTATGTGAGGAACATGGTAGTTAGGTGAGGTGATTATTATGTGAGGAACATGGTAGTTAGGTGAAGTGATTGTTACATGAGGAACATGGTAGTTCGGTGAAGTAATTGTAACATGAGGAACATGGTAGTTTGGTGGAGTGATTGCTACATGAGGAACATGGTAGTTAGGAGAAGTGATTGTTATGTTTGGAACATGGTAGTTAGGTGAGGTGATTATTATGTGAGGAACATGGTAGTTAGCTGAAGTGATTGTTACATGAGGAACATGGTAGTTCGGTGAAGTGATTGTTAAATGAGGAACATGGTAGTTAGGGGAAGTGATTGTTGTGTGAGGAACATGGTAGTTAGGATACGTGATTATTATGTGAGGAACATGGTAGTTAGGTGAAGTAATTGTTACATGAGGAACATGGTAGTTAGGTGAAGTAATTGTTACATGAGGAACATGGTAGTTCGGTGGAGTGATTGTTACATGAGGAACATGGTAGTTAGGTTAAGTGATTGTTATGTGAGGAACATGGTAGTTAGGTGGAGTGATTGTTACATGAGGAACATGGTAGTTAGGATAAGTGATTGTTATGTGTGGAACATGGTAGTTAGGTGAAGAGCATGATATGTGAGGAACATGGTAGTTAGGGGAAGAGCCTGTTATGTGAGGAACATGGTAGTTAGGAGAAGTGATTATTATGTGAGGAACATGGTAGTTAGGTGAAGTAATTGTTACATGAGGAACATGGTAGTTAGGTGGAGTGATTGTTACATGAAGAACATGGTAGTTAGGATAAGTGATTGTTACATGAGGAACATGGTAGTTAGGGGAAGAGCCTGTTATGTGAGGAACATGGTAGTTATGTGAGGTGATTATTATGTGAGGAACATGGTATTTAGGAGAAGTGATTATTATGTGAGGAACATGGTAGTTAGGAGAAGTGATTGTTACATGAGGAACATGGTAGTTAGGTGAAGTAATTGTTACATGAGGAACATGGTACTTAGGTGGAGTGATTGTTACATGAGGAACATGGTAGTTAGGTGAAGTGATTATTATGTGAGGAACATGGTAGTTAGGTGAAGAGCCTGTTATGTGAGGAACATGGTAGTTAGGTGAGGTGATTATTATGTGAGGAACATGGTAGTTAGGTGAAGTGATTGTTACATGAGGAACATGGTAGTTCGGTGAAGTAATTGTAACATGAGGAACATGGTAGTTTGGTGGAGTGATTGCTACATGAGGAACATGGTAGTTAGGAGAAGTGATTGTTATGTGTGGAACATGGTAGTTAGGTGAGGTGATTATTATGTGAGGAACATGGTAGTTAGCTGAAGTGATTATTATGTGAGGAACATGGTAGTTAGGTGAAGTGATTGTTACATGAGGAACATGGTAGTTAGGAGAGGTGATTATTATGTAAGGAACATGGTAGTTAGGTTAAGTGATTGTTATGTGAGGAACATGGTAGTTAGGTGAAGTAATTGTTACATGAGGAACATGGTAGATAGGAGAAGTCATTGTTACATGAGGAACATGGTAGTTAGGTGAAGTGATTGTTACATGAGGAACATGGTAGTTAGGTGAAGTGATTATTACATGAGGAACATGGTAGATAGGATAAGTCATTGTTACATGACGAACATGGTAGTTAGGTGAAGTGATTGTTACATGAGGAACATGGTAGTTAGGGGAAGAGCCTGTTATGTGAGGAACATGGTAGTTAGGTGAAGAGCCTGTTATGTGAGGAACATGGTAGTTAGGGAAGAGCCTGTTATGTGAGGAACATGGTAGTTAGGGGAAGAGCCTGTTATGTGAGGAACATGGTAGTTAGGTGAGGTGATTATTATGTGAGGAACATGGTAGTTAGGAGTAGTAATTATTATGTGAGGAACATGGTAGTTAGGAGAAGTGATTGTTACATGAGGAACGTGGTAGTTAGGTGAAGTAATTGTTACATGAGGATCATGGTAGTTAGGTGGAGTGATTGTTACATGAGGAACATGGTAGTTAGGTGAAGTGATTATTATGTGAGGAACATGGTAGTTAGGTGAAGAATCTGTTATGTGAGGAACATGGTAGTTAGGTGAGGTGATTATTATGTGAGGAACATGGTAGTTAGGTGAAGTGATTGTTACATGAGGAACATGGTAGTTCGGTGAGTAATTGTTACATGAGGAACATGGTAGTTAGGTGGAGTGATTGTTACATGAGGAACATGGTAGTTAGGTTAAGTGATTGTTTTGTGTGGAACATGGTAGTTAGGTGAGGTGATTATTATGTGAGGAACATGGTAGTTAGGTGAAGTAATTGTTACATGAGGGACATGGTAGTTAGCTGAAGTGATTGTTACATGAGGAACATGGTAGTTAGGAGAAGTGATTGTTATGTGTGGAAGATGGTAGTTAGGTGAAGTGATTGTTATGTGTGGAACATGGTAGTTAGGTGAGGTGATTATTATGTGTGGAACATGGTAGTTAGGTGAGGTGATTATTATGTGAGGAACATGGTAGTTAGGTGAAGTGATTGTTACATGAGGAACATGGTAGTTAGGCGAAGTGATAGTTACATGAGGAACATGGTAGATAGGAGAAGTCATTGTTACATGACGAACATGGTAGTTAGGTGAAGTGGTTGTAACATGAGGAAAATGGTAGTTAGGGGAAGAGCTTGTTATGTGAGGAACATGGTAGTTAGGTGAAGTGCCTGTTATGTGAGGAACATGGTAGTTAGGGGAAGAGCCTGTTATGTGAGGAACTTGGTAGTTAGGAGAAGTGATTATTATGTGAGGAACAGTTTAGTTAGGTGAAGTAATTGTTACATGAGGAACATGGTAGTTAGGGGAAGAGCCTGTTATGTGAGGAACATGGTAGTTAGGGGAAGAGCCTGTTATGTGACGAACATGGTAGTTAGGAGAAGTGATTATTATGTGAGGAACATGGTAGTTATGTGAAGTAATTGTTACATGAGGAACATGGTAGTTAGGTTAAGTGATTGTTATGTGAGGAACATGGTAGTTAGGTGGAGTGATTATTATGTGAGGAACATTGTAGTTAGGTGAAGTAATTGTTACATGAGGAACATGGTAGTTAGGTGGAGTGATTGTTACATGAAGAACATGGTAGTTAGGATAAGTGATTGTTATGTGTGGAACATGGTAGTTATGTGAGGTGATTATTACGTGAGGAACATGGTATTTAGGAGAAGTGATTATTATGTGAGGAACATGGTAGTTAGGAGAAGTGATTGTTACATGAGGAACATGGTAGTTAGGTGAAGTAATTGTTACATGAGGAACATGGTAGTTAGGTGGAGTGATTGTTACATGAGGAACATGGTAGTTAGGTGAAGTGATTATTATGTGAGGAACATGGTAGTTAGGTGAAGAGCCTGTTATGTGAGGAACATGGTAGTTAGGTGAGGTGATTATTATGTGAGGAACATGGTAGTTAGGTGAAGTGATTGTTACATGAGGAACATGGTAGTTCGGTGAAGTAATTGTAACATGAGGAACATGGTAGTTTGGTGGAGTGATTGCTACATGAGGAACATGGTAGTTAGGAGAAGTGATTGTTATGTTTGGAACATGGTAGTTAGGTGAGGTGATTATTATGTGAGGAACATGGTAGTTAGCTGAAGTGATTATTATGTGAGGAACATGGTAGTTAGGTGAAGTGATTGTTACATGAGGAACATGGTAGTTAGGTGAAGTAATTGTAACATGAGGAACATGGTAGTTTGGTGGAGTGATTGCTACATGAGGAACATGGTAGTTAGGAGAAGTGATTGTTATGTTTGGAACATGGTAGTTAGGTGAGGTGATTATTATGTGAGGAACATGGTAGTTAGCTGAAGTGATTATTATGTGAGGAACATGGTAGTTAGGTGAAGTGATTGTTACATGAGGAACAGGGTAGTTAGGAGAGGTGATTATTATGTAAGGAACATGGTAGTTAGGTTAAGTGATTGTTATGTGAGGAACATGGTAGTTAGGTGAAGTGATTGTTACATGAGGAACATGGTAGTTAGGGGAAGAGCCTGTTATGTGAGGAACATGGTAGTTAGGTGAAGAGCCTGTTATGTGAGGAACATGGTAGTTAGGGGAAGAGCCTGTTATGTGAGGAACATGGTAGTTAGGGGAAGAGCCTGTTATGTGAGGAACATGGTAGTTAGGTGAGGTGATTATTATGTGAGGAACATGGTAGTTAGGAGTAGTGATTATTATGTGAGGAACATGGTAGTTAGGAGAAGTGATTGTTACATGAGGAACATGGTAGTTAGGTGAAGTAATTGTTACATGAGGATCATGGTAGTTAGGTGGAGTGATTGTTACATGAGGAACATGGTAGTTAGGTGAAGTGATTATTATGTGAGGAACATGGTAGTTAGGTGAAGAGTCTGTTATGTGAGGAACATGGTAGTTAGGTGAGGTGATTATTATGTGAGGAACATGGTAGTTAGGTGAAGTGATTGTTACATGAGGAACATGGTAGTTCGGTGAGTAATTGTTACATGAGGAACATGGTAGTTAGGTGGAGTGATTGTTACATGAGGAACATGGTAGTTAGGATAAGTGATTGTTTTGTGTGGAACATGGTAGTTAGGTGAGGTGATTATTATGTGAGGAACATGGTAGTTAGGTGAAGTAATTGTTACATGAGGGACATGGTAGTTAGCTGAAGTGATTGTTACATGAGGAACATGGTAGTTAGGAGAAGTGATTGTTATGTGTGGAAGATGGTAGTTAGGTGAAGTGATTGTTATGTGTGGAACATGGTAGTTAGGTGAGGTGATTATTATGTGTGGAACATGGTAGTTAGGTGAGGTGATTATTATGTGAGGAACATGGTAGTTAGGGGAAGAGCCTGTTATGTGAGGAACTTGGTAGTTAGGAGAAGTGATTATTATGTGAGGAACAGTGTAGTTAGGTGAAGTAATTGTTACATGAGGAACATGGTAGTTAGGGGAAGAGCCTGTTATGTGAGGAACATGGTAGTTAGGGGAAGAGCCTGTTAGGTGACGAACATGGTAGTTAGGAGAAGTGATTATTATGTGAGGAACATGGTAGTTATGTGAAGTAATTGTTACATGAGGAACATGGTAGTTAGGTTAAGTGATTGTTATGTGAGGAACATGGTAGTTAGGTGGAGTGATTGTTACATGAGGAACATGGTAGTTAGGATAAGTGATTGTTATGTGTGGAACATGGTAGTTAGGTGAAGAGCCTGTTATGTGAGGAACATGGTAGTTAGGGGAAGAGCCTGTTATGTGAGGAACATGGTAGTTAGGAGAAGTGATTATTACGTGAGGAACATGGTAGTTAGGTGAAGTAATTGTTACATGAGGAACATGGTAGTTAGGTGGAGTGATTGTTACATGAAGAACATGGTAGTTAGGGGAAGAGCCTGTTATGTGAGGAACATGGTAGTTAGGGGAAGAGCCTGTTAGGTGACGAACATGGTAGTTAGGAGAAGTGATTATTATGTGAGGAACATGGTAGTTATGTGAAGTAATTGTTACATGAGGAACATGGTAGTTAGGTGAAGTGATTGTTATGTGTGGAACATGGTAGTTAGGTGAGGTGATTATTATGTGAGGAACATGGTATTTAGGAGAAGTGATTATTATGTGAGGAACATGGTAGTTAGGAGAAGTGATTGTTACATGAGGAACATGGTAGTTAGGTGAAGTAATTGTTACATGAGGAACATGGTAGTTAGGTGGAGTGATTGTTACATGAGGAACATGGTAGTTAGGTGAAGTGATTATTATGTGAGGAACATGGTAGTTAGGTGAAGAGCCTGTTATGTGAGGAACATGGTAGTTAGGTGAGGTGATTATTATGTGAGGAACATGGTAGTTCGGTGAAGTAATTGTAACATGAGGAACTTGGTAGTTAGGTGAAGTGATTGTTACATGAGGAACATGGTAGTTCGGTGAAGTAATTGTTACATGAGGAACATGGTAGATAGGAGAAGTCATTGTTACATGAGGAACATGGTAGTTAGGTGAAGTGATTGTTACATGAGGAACATGGTAGTTAGGTGAAGTGATTATTACATGAGGAACATGGTATATAGGATAAGTCATTGTTACATGATGAACATGGTAGTTAGGTGAAGTGATTGTTACATGAGGAACATGGTAGTTAGGGGAAGAGCCTGTTATGTGAGGAACATGGTAGTTAGGGGAAGAGCCTGTTATGTGAGGAACATGGTAGTTAGGGGAAGAGCCTGTTATGTGAGGAACATGGTAGTTAGGTGAGGTGATTATTATGTGAGGAACATGGTAGTTAGGAGTAGTGATTATTATGTGAGGAACATGGTAGTTAGGATAAGTAATTGTTACATGAGGATCATGGTAGTTAGGTGAAGTAATTGTTACATGAGGATCATGGTAGTTAGGTGGAGTGATTGCTACATGAGGAACATGGTAGTTAGGTGAAGTGATTATTACGTGAGGAACATGGTAGTTAGGTGAAGAGTCTGTTATGTGAGGAACATGGTAGTTAGGTGAGGTGATTATTATGTGAGGAACATGGTAGTTAGGTGAAGTGATTGTTACATAAGGAACATGGTAGTTCGGTGAGTAATTGTTACATGAGGAACATGGTAGTTAGGTGGAGTGATTGTTACATGAGGAACATGGTAGTTAGGATAAGTGATTGTTTTGTGTGGAACATGGTAGTTAGGTGAGGTGATTATTATGTGAGGAACATGGTAGTTAGGTGAAGTAATTGTTACATGAGGGACATGGTAGTTAGCTGAAGTGATTGTTACATGAGGAACATGGTAGTTAGGAGAAGTGATTGTTATGTGTGGAAGATGGTAGTTAGGTGAAGTGATTGTTATGTGTGGAACATGGTAGTTAGGTGAGGTGATTATTACATGAGGAACATGGTAGTTAGGGGAAGAGCCTGTTATGTGAGGAACATGGTAGTTCGGTGAAGAGCCTGTTATGTGAGGAACATAGTAGTTAGGGGAAGAGCCTGTTATGTGTGTGATTATTATGTGAGGAACATGTTAGTTAGGTGAAGTAATTGTTACATGAGGAACATGGTAGTTAGGTGGAGTGATTGTTATGTGTGGAACATGGTAGTTAGGTGAGGTGATTATTATGTGAGGAACATGGTAGTTAGGTGAAGTGATTATTATGTGAGGAACATGGTAGTTAGGTGAAGTGATTGTTACATGAGGAACATGGTAGTTCGGTGAAGTAATTGTTACATGAGGAACATGGTAGATAGGAGAAGTCATTGTTACATGAGTAACATGGTAGTTAGGTGAAGTGATTGTTACATGAGGAACATGGTAGATAGGATAAGTCATTGTTACATGACGAACATGGTAGTTAGGTGAAGTGATTGTTATGTGTGGAACATGGTAGTTAGGTGAAGAGCCTGTTGTGTGAGGAACATGGTAGTTAGGGGAAGAGCCTGTTATGTGAGGAACATGGTAGTTAGGAGAAGCGATTATTATGTGAGGAACATGGTAGTTAGGTGAAGTAATTGTTACATGAGGAACATGGTAGTTAGGATAAGTGATTGTTATGTGTGGAACATGGTAGTTAGGTGAGGTGATTATTATGTGAGGAACATGGTAGATAGGTGAAGTAATTGTTACATGAGGAACATGGTAGTTAGCTGAAGTGATTGTTACATGAGGAACATGGTAGTTAGGAGAAGTGATTGTTATGTGTGGAAGATGGTAGTTAGGTGAAGTAATTGTTACATGAGGAACATGGTAGTTAGGTGAAGTCATTGTTATGTGTGGAACATGGTAGTTAGGTGAGGTGATTATTATGTGAGGAACATGGTAGTTAGGTGAAGTGATTATTATGTGAGGAACATGGTAGTTAGGTGAAGTGATTGTTACATGAGGAACATGGTAGTTAGGAGAGGTGATTATTATGTAAGAAACATGGTAGTTAGGTGAAGTGATTGTTATGTGAGGAACATGGTAGTTAGGTGAAGTGATTGTTACATGAGGAACATGGTAGTTCGGTGAAGTAATTGATACATGAGGAACATGGTAGATAGGAGAAGTCATTGTTACATGAGGAACATGGTAGTTAGGTGAAGTGATTGTTACATGAGGAACATGGTAGATAGGAGAAGTCATTGTTACATGAGGAACATGGTAGCTAGGTGAAGTAATTGTTACATGAGG
The DNA here is from genome assembly GCF_021184085.1 of Oncorhynchus gorbuscha. Classification (NCBI taxonomy): domain Eukaryota; kingdom Metazoa; phylum Chordata; class Actinopteri; order Salmoniformes; family Salmonidae; genus Oncorhynchus; species Oncorhynchus gorbuscha. The sequence continues at coordinate 96,299,151 of NC_060178.1, forward strand.
AACATGGTAGATAGGAGAAGTCATTGTTACATGAGGAACATGGTAGTTAGGTGAAGTGATTGTTACATGAGGAACATGGTAGATAGGATAAGTCATTGTTACATGACGAACATGGTAGTTAGGTGAAGTGATTGTTACATGAGGAACATGGTAGTTAGGGGAAGAGCCTGTTATGTGAGGAACATGGTAGTTCGGTGAAGAGCCTGTTATGTGAGGAACATGGTAGTTAGGGGAAGAGCCTGTTATGTGAGGAACATGGTAGTTAGGGGAAGAGCCTGTTATGTGAGGAACATGGTAGTTAGGTGAGGTGATTATTATGTGAGGAACATGGTAGTTAGGAGAAGTGATTATTATGTGAGGAACATGGTAGTTAGGAGAAGTGATTGTTACATGAGGAACATGGTAGTTAGGTGGAGTGATTGTTACATGATGAACATGGTAGTTAGGTGAAGTGATTGTTACATGAGGAACATGGTAGTTAGGGGAAGAGCCTGTTATGTGAGGAACATGGTAGTTCGGTGAAGAGCCTGTTATGTGAGGAACATGGTAGTTAGGGGAAGAGCCTGTTATGTGAGGAACATGGTAGTTAGGGGAAGAGCCTGTTATGTGAGGAACATGGTAGTTAGGTGAGGTGATTATTACGTGAGGAACATGGTAGTTAGGAGAAGTGATTATTATGTGAGGAACATGGTAGTTAGGAGAAGTGATTGTTACATGAGGAACATGGTAGTTAGGTGGAGTGATTGTTACATGAGGAACATGGTAGTTAGGTGGAGTGATTGTTACACGAGGAACATGGTAGTTAGGATAAGTGATTGTTATGTGTGGAACATGGTAGTTTGATGGAGTGATTGTTACATGAGGAACATGTTAGTTAGGATAAGTGATTATTATGTGAGTAACATGGTAGTTAGGTGAAGTGATTATTATGTGAGGAACATGGTAGTTAGGAGAAGAGCCTGTTATGTGAGGAACATGGTAGTTAGGTGAAGTAATTGTTACATGAGGAACATGGTAGTTCGATGGAGTGATTGTTACATGAGAAACATGTTAGTTAGGATAAGTGATTATTATGTGAGTAACATGGTAGTTAGGTGAAGTAATTGTTACATGAGGAACATGGTAGTTAGGTGGAGTGATTGTTACATGAGGAACATGGTAGTTAGGATAAGTGATTATTATGTGAGGAACATGGTAGTTAGGTGAAGTAATTGTTACATGAGGAACATGGTAGTTAGGTGGAGTGATTGTTACATGAGGAACATGGTAGTTAGGATAAGTGATTATTATGTGTGGAACATGGTAGTTAGGTAAAGAGCCTGTTATGTGAGGAACATGGTAGTTAGTGGAAGAGCCTGTTATGTGAGGAACATGGTAGTTAGGATAAGTGATTATTATGTGAGGAACATGGTAGTTAGGTGAAGTGATTGTTACATGAGGAACATGGTAGTTAGGAGAAGTCATTGTTACATGACGAACATGGTAGTTAGGGGAATATCCTGTTATGTGAGGAACATGGTAGTTAGGGGAAGAGCCTGTTATGTTTTGAACATGGTAGTTAGGAGAAGTGATTATTATGTGAGGAACATGGTAGTTATGTGAAGTAATTGTTACATGAGGAACATGGTAGATAGGAGAAGTCATTGTTACATGAGGAACATGGTAGTTAGGTGAAGTGATTGTTACATGAGGAACATGGTAGATAGGATAAGTCATTGTTACATGACGAACATGGTAGTTAGGTGAAGTGATTGTTACATGAGGTACATGGTAGTTAGGGGAAGGGGCTGTTATGTGAGGAACATGGTAGTTCGGTGAAGAGCCTGTTATGTGAGGAACATGGTAGTTAGGGGAAGAGCCTGTTATGTGAGGAACATGGTAGTTAGGGGAAGAGCCTGTTATGTGAGGAACATGGTAGTTAGGTGAGGTGATTATTATGTGAGGAACATGGTAGTTAGGAGAAGTGATTATTATGTGAGGAACATGGTAGTTAGGAGAAGTGATTGTTACATGAGGAACATGGTAGTTAGGTGGAGTGATTGTTACATGAGGAACATGGTAGTTAGGTGGAGTGATTGTTACACGAGGAACATGGTAGTTAGGATAAGTGATTGTTATGTGTGGAACATGGTAGTTTGATGGAGTGATTGTTACATGAGGAACATGTTAGTTAGGATAAGTGATTATTATGTGAGTAACATGGTAGTTAGGTGAAGTGATTATTATGTGAGGAACATGGTAGTTAGGAGAAGAGCCTGTTATGTGAGGAACATGGTAGTTAGGTGAAGTAATTGTTACATGAGGAACATGGTAGTTCGATGGAGTGATTGTTACATGAGAAACATGTTAGTTAGGATAAGTGATTATTATGTGAGTAACATGGTAGTTAGGTGAAGTAATTGTTACATGAGGAACATGGTAGTTAGGTGGAGTGATTGTTACATGAGGAACATGGTAGTTAGGATAAGTGATTATTATGTGTGGAACATGGTAGTTAGGTTAAGAGCCTGTTATGTGAGGAACATGGTAGTTAGGGGAAGAGCCTGTTATGTGAGGAACATGGTAGTTAGGATAAGTGATTATTATGTGAGGAACATGGTAGTTAGGTGAAGTGATTGTTACATGAGGAACATGGTAGTTAGGAGAAGTCATTGTTACATGACGAACATGGTAGTTAGGGGAATATCCTGTTATATGAGGAACATGGTAGTTAGGGGAAGAGCCTGTTATGTTTCGAACATGGTAGTTAGGAGAAGTGATTATTATGTGAGGAACATGGTAGTTATGTGAAGTAATTGTTACATGAGGAACATGGTAGATAGGAGAAGTCATTGTTACATGAGGAACATGGTAGTTAGGTGAAGTAATTGTTACATGAGGAACATGGTAGATAGGAGAAGTCATTGTTACATGAGGAACATGGTAGTTAGGTGAAGTGATTGTTACATGAGGAACATGGTAGTTAGGGGAAGAGCCTGTTATGTGAGGAACATGGTAGTTCGGTGAAGAGCCTGTTATGTGAGGAACATGGTAGTTAGGGGAAGAGCCTGTTATGTGAGGAACATGGTAGTTAGGTGAGGTGATTATTATGTGAGGAACATGGTAGTTAGGAGAAGTGATTATTATGTGAGGAACATGGTAGTTAGGAGAAGTGATTGTTACATGAGGAACATGGTAGTTAGGTGGAGTGATTGTTACATGAGGAACATGGTAGTTAGGTGGAGTGATTGTTACACGAGGAACATGGTAGTTAGGATAAGTGATTGTTATGTGTGGAACATGGTAGTTTGATGGAGTGATTGTTACATGAGGAACATGTTAGTTAGGATAAGTGATTATTATGTGAGTAACATGGTAGTTAGGTGAAGTGATTATTATGTGAGGAACATGGTAGTTAGGAGAAGAGCCTGTTATGTGAGGAACATGGTAGTTAGGTGAAGTAATTGTTACATGAGGAACATGGTAGTTCGATGGAGTGATTGTTACATGAGAAACATGTTAGTTAGGATAAGTGATTATTATGTGAGTAACATGGTAGTTAGGTGAAGTAATTGTTACATGAGGAACATGGTAGTTAGGTGGAGTGATTGTTACATGAGGAACATGGTAGTTAGGATAAGTGATTATTATGTGAGGAACATGGTAGTTAGGTGAAGTAATTGTTACATGAGGAACATGGTAGTTAGGTGGAGTGATTGTTACATGAGGAACATGGTAGTTAGGATAAGTGATTATTATGTGTGGAACATGGTAGTTAGGTTAAGAGCCTGTTATGTGAGGAACATGGTAGTTAGGGGAAGAGCCTGTTATGTGAGGAACATGGTAGTTAGGATAAGTGATTATTATGTGAGGAACATGGTAGTTAGGTGAAGTGATTGTTACATGAGGAACATGGTAGTTAGGAGAAGTCATTGTTACATGACGAACATGGTAGTTAGGGGAATATCCTGTTATGTGAGGAACATGGTAGTTAGGGGAAGAGCCTGTTATGTTTCGAACATGGTAGTTAGGAGAAGTGATTATTATGTGAGGAACATGGTAGTTATGTGAAGTAATTGTTACATGAGGAACATGGTAGATAGGAGAAGTCATTGTTACATGAGGAACATGGTAGGTAGGTGAAGTAATTGTTACATGAGGAACATGGTAGATAGGAGAAGTCATTGTTACATGAGGAACATGGTAGTTATGGGAAGAGCCTGTTATGTGAGGAACATGGTAGTTAGGTGAGGTGATTATTATGTGAGGAACATGGTAGTTAGGAGAAGTGATTATTATGTGAGGAACATGGTAGTTAGGAGAAGTGATTGTTACATGAGGAACATGGTAGTTAGGTGGAGTGATTGTTACATGAGGAACATGGTAGTTATGATAAGTGATTGTTATGTGTGGAACATGGTAGTTAGGTGAAGAGCCTGTTATGTGAGGGACATCATAGTTAGGGGAAGAGCCTGTTATGTGAGGAACATGGTAGTTAGGTGAGGTGATTATTATGTGAGGAACATGGTAGTTAGGAGAAGTGATTATTATGTGAGGAACATGGTAGTTAGGAGAAGTGATTGTTACATGAGGAACATGGTAGTTAGCTGAAGTGATTGTTACATGAGGAACATGGTAGTTAGGATAAGTGATTGTTATGTGTGGAAGATGGTAGTTAGGTGAAGTGATTGTTATGTGTGGAACATGGTAGTTAGGTGAGGTGATTATTATGTGAGGAACATGGTAGTTAGGTGAAGTGACTATTATGTGAGTAACATGGTAGTTAGGTGAAGTGATTGTTACATGAGGAACATGGTAGTTAGGAGAAGTCATTGTTACATGACGAACATGGTAGTTAGGGGAATAGCCTGTTATGTGAGGAACATGGTAGTTAGGGGAAGAGCCTGTTATGTTTCGAACATGGTAGTTAGGAGAAGTGATTATTATGTGAGGAACATGGTAGTTAGGGGATGAGCCTGTTATGTGAGGAACATGGTAGTTAGGAGAAGTGATTATTATGTGAGGAACATGGTAGTTAGGTGAATTAATTGTTACATGAGGAACATGGTAGTTAGGGGAAGAGCCTGTTATGTGAGGAACTTGGTAGTTAGGGGAAGAGCCTGTTATGTGAAGAACATGGTAGTTAGGAGAAGTGATTATTATGTGAGGAACATGGTAGTTAGGTGAAGTGATTATTATGTGAGGAACATGGTAGTTAGGTGAAGCGATTATTACGTGAGGAACATGGTAGTTAGGATAAGTGATTGTTATGTGTGGAAAATGGTAGTTAGGTGAGGTGATTATTATGTGAGGAACATGGTAGTTAGCTGAAGTGATTGTTACATGAGGAACATGGTAGTTAGGAGAATTGATTGTTATGTGTGGAAGATGGTAGTTAGGTGAAGTGATTGTTACACAAGGAACATGGTAGTTAGGTGAAGTGATTGTTATGTGTGGAACGTGGTAGTTAGGTGAGGTGATTATTATGTGAGGAACATGGTAGTTAGGTGAAGTGATTATTATGTGAGGAACATGGTAGTTAGGTGAAGTGATTGTTACATGAGGAACATGGTAGTTAGGAGAGGTGATTGTTACGTGAGGAACATGGTAGTTCGGTGGAGTGATTGTTAGATGAGGAACATGGTAGTTAGGGTAAGTGATAGTTATGTGTGGAACATGGTAGTTAGGTGAGGTGATTATTATGTGAGGAACATGGTAGTTAGTAGAAGTGATTATTATGTGAGGAAAATGGTAGTTACGGGAAGAGCCTGTTATGTGAGGAACATGGTAGTTAGTAGAAGTGATTGTTATGTGAGGAACATGGTAGTTAGGAGAAGAGCCTGTTATGTGAGGAAAATGGTAGTTACGGGAAGAGCCTGTTATGTGAGGAACATGGTAGTTAGGAGAAGTGATTATTATGTGAGGAACATTGTAGTTAGGTGAAGTAATTGTTACATGAGGAACATGGTAGTTAGGATACGTGATTATTATGTGAGGAACATGGTAGTTAGGTGAAGTAATTGTTACATGAGGAACATGATAGTTAGGTGGAGTGATTGTTACATGAGGAACATGGTAGTTAGGATAAGTGATTGTTATGTGTGGAACATGGTAGTTAGGTGAAGAGCCTGTTATGTGAGGAATATGGTAGTTAGGGGAAGAGCCTGTTATGTGAGGAACATGGTAGTTAGGAGAAGTGATTGTTATGTGTGGAACATGGTAGTTAGGTGAGGTGATTATTATGTGAGGAACATGGTAATTAGGTGAAGTGATTGTTATGTGTGGAACATGGTAGTGAGGTGAAGTGATTGTTAGATGAGGAACATGGTAGTTCGGTGAAGTAATTGTTACATGAGGAACATGGTAGTTAGGATAAGTGATTGTTATGTGTGGAACATGGTAGTTGGGTGAGGTGATTATTATGTGAGGAACATGGTATTTAGGTGGAGTGATTGTTACATGAGGAACATGGTAGTTAGCTGAAGTGATTGTTACATGAGGAACATGGTAGTTAGGAGAAGTGATTGTTATGTGTGGAACATGGTAGTTAGGATAAGTGATTGTTACATGAGGAACATGGTAGTTAGGAGAAGTGATTGTTTTGTGTGGAACATGGTAGTTAGGTGAAGTGATTGTTACATGAGGAACATGGTAGTTAGGTGAAGTGATTGTTAATTGAGGAACATGGTAGTTAGGTGAAGTGATTGTTACTTGAGGAACATGGTAGTTAGGTGAAGTGATTGTTATGTGGGGAACATGGTAGTTAGGAGAAGTGATTATTATGTGAGGAACATGGTAGTTAGGAGAAGTGATTGTTATGTGTGGAACATGGTAGTTAGGTGAAGTGATTGTTATGTGTGGAACATGGTAGTTAGGAGAAGTGATTGTTTTGTGTGGAACATGGTAGTTAGGTGAAGTGATTGTTACATGAGGAACATGGTAGTTAGGTGAAGTGATTGTTACTTGAGGAACATGGTAGTTAGGTGAAGTGATTGTTATGTGGGGAACATGGTAGTTAGGAGAGGTGATTATTATGTGAGGAACATGGTATTTAGGTGAAGTCATTGTTACATGAGGAACATGGTAGTTAGGTGAAGTGATTGTTATGTGGGGAACATGGTAGTTAGGAGAGGTGATTATTATGTGTGGAACATGGTATTTAGGTGAAGTCATTGTTACATGAGGAACATGGTAATTAGGAGAAGTGATTGTTACATGAGGAACATGGTAGTTAGGAGAAGTGATTGTTATGTGTGGAACATGGTAGTTAGGTGAAGTGATTGTTGTTATTGTCTTTTTCAAAGCCTTAGGCTATACACATTTTAGAAAATATTTAACAGATGACCATCTTCACTTTCAAAAAAATGTGAAAAGCTTTTCTTAAATATTTCACCATTAAAGCAAACATAATGACCTCAAGCTTCCAGTATAGATACACAACTTCCTGTCAGATTATTGCTGAACTTTGCCTATTTTAGTAGTAAGTAACATTTCTTGATTACGTTGTTGAACTAAGGTGTTGAACTAGAGCGACTTGAAGTTTATGGATCGATAGACCAAGGACCATTGAAATCCAGTGCATGCTTAAAAATCATTAAAAAGGTGTTTCTTGATTGAGCAACCCTGAGAAAAATCTCGACCTCTCTCTCTTTCACAGCGCAATATAATGGGGGGGCTATTATGAGAGACATTCAGCCAGATAAATAGTCCACTCCGGCCGACAACACATCTCCAATTCATTAACTGAATATGCTGGTTTACTGGGACAAAATCAATGCGAGAGTCATATACCGGCGCAGATATGCCCAATACATACAGCTTTCTCTGTGAATAAATTGGCCAAGCAGTATATTTACTGATTTAATCATTCATTCAATGGGCTGTGGGTTGCACAATCCAGCAGTGCAAGGTTGGAATCGATGTGGACGGATGTAATACATTTTTCTGATTTGAGGGTTCTACTATACTGTTTTGATCTGGGGTACAGGGGGATAGATAGATAGATAGATAGATAGATAGATAGATAGATAGATAGATAGATAGATAGATCTCTCTCTTGTAGAGGGGGAAGTCTGCTGTTTTATGGCGGTCATAATACGCTGCCTCTATGTTCTATAGTGTTCGAGGTTGGGATGTAAAATGTGGAACTCAGAGAGACTCTTGCACATCAAAAGTTTGAATAATGAAACAATATTTCTGTTTTTGAGAATGACACTTAAGGGACAGTCATGACAAGTGTGTTGGTGATCTCATGGAGGACAGGAAACACTTGTTCCTGTGTATTTGGTTGTGTACACTTCTTAATTATGGGGTTTACAACTAAATATTGTGAAACGTATGTGATTAAACATGGAACTATTTGTGAAAAGATGTAATGTGATGTTAAACTTCTAGATGAGAAAATATGGGTTTTAATATAAAATTTACCGATTCAGTGGCCGCGCCCACGTGAGCATAGATATTATGTCGGTGTCATGGATCGCCCTTTTCCCAGAAGTGTATGAAACCCACTCCTGATGAAATTTACATTAGACTAGAAAACATGGACCTAATGCTACATGTTGAAAGGGTTAAGAACTACAACTCTATGGGCCCAGGAGACAGCGTGTGGGCCCAGGAGACAGCGTGTATTGTTGGCCACACGGCTGGAAATGGTTAATAGAAGACGAATCGATAAGATATGAAAATATCTGAACAGTCGATTCGGGAAATAGAGACTCTTTAAACATTTTCCTGTGGTGCCCCGACATCCTAGTTAATTAAAGTTTACATGATTAGTTTAATCACGTAATAATAATTACACAGAGAATTGATTTTTATAATACAAGTCTTCATAATAATGAATAATCACAGACACGACAATAGATAAGCCATTACTCAGATTCGTAGCTCACATTGAGACTTCTGTTTTCTCTAAGGATCCAGATGTCAGTGGTTACATCTGAAATGGCACCCTATTCCCTACATAGTGAACTACTTTCGAGCAGTTCCCTATGGGAGATGAGGGCTTAGTAAAAGGGAGAAACAATGAGGTAAGGTAAGGAGTGAAGCAGAGCGGAGGGCCAGGTAGAGTAGGGTTAAGGTAGGATATGGTTGGTTTGGATAGTTCAGGGAATAGAGGGCATGTTAGAGAGGAATGTGGTAGTGAGTGGAGCAGTGATGTAGTTGGTGATAAATGCACATAAACATAATTTATGCCCCCCCAAAAAATCAAACCATGAGCGTTTACATCTCCTTTTGCGTAAAAATCATTGAAAGTATAGAGAGCGTTACTTTACTCCCCACGAACAGTGATCAGCGTTAACCCACCAATTATTTTTACCAGTAAATCACATGTAGCAGTATTACACCCTGCATCCCACTGCTTCCTTGCTTTCTGAAGCTAAGCAGGGTTGGTCCTGGTCAGTTCCTGGATGGGAGACCTCATGCAGCTGTGGTGTTGGAGGGCCAGTAGGAGGGACTCTTTTCTCTGGTCTAAAAAATGTGAGCCCTAATCTGTGTAGGGTGCTGTCTTTTAAATGGGTGTCCTGACTATCTGAGGTCATTAAATATCCCATGGCACGTATTGTAAAACTAGAAGTGTTAACCCTGGTGTCCTTGCTAAATTCCAAATCTGTCCCTCATACCATCATGGTCACCTAATCATTCCCAGTTTAGAATTGTCTCATTTACCCCCCTCCTCTCCCCTGTAACTATTCCCCAGGTTGTTGCTGTAAATGAGAATGTGTTATCAGTCAACTTACCTGGTAAAATACATTTTGAAAAACAAGGTAGGAATACCTCCAGCCATCCAGGGTAGGAAGCTCTCCAGCCCTCTGTGGTAGGAAGCCATTTGGCCTAGTGTAGTGGTGTAATAAGCTAGTCCACCTGTATTATTCTAAAGCTGCTTAGCCCACCATCAGCATGTACAAACAAGCTCCTTGTATTTGGCAGAGAACAAATTAAAATGATTTGATCGAAATAACATGTTATTTGCTGTGTGTCCATCTACTGTCAATTGGGGTTAGTGGTGTTGAGTGCTGTAATGTCAGAACGGTTCTGGTAAATAGCAAGAGGGTGTTGTTCCTGTACTAATGTACTCTCTCTCTCTCTCTCTCTCTCTCTCTCTCTCTCTCTCTCTCTCTCTCTCTCTCTCTCTCCCTTACTTTCCGGTGCTGTTCCTTTCTTCTTAATGGATGTGGAAAAAGGTAAGATCACTTCTATTTGTTGTTGTAATTTTGTTCAGCAACCAAGTGCCAAAGAGGATTGGAGGGAGTTTCGAGCTAATACTCTTGGATAAGCACTTTTTAAAGTCATTAGCGAAGCCCTTCAATTGAGTTAGTAATTACACAAGCTTGTGGCATATATCACATTTAATGAAGCAATGCTAAGAGAATATAACACACACACACATTCACTCGAGATAGCATACGTAAGCAAGCGTTCTCTCTCTCCCTCTCTCTCTCTCTCTCTCTCTCTCTCTCTCTCTCTATTGCTCTAATTCCATTTACAGTTTTTCTCAATTGCTAAACCCCTAAGACCCATTGGCTGAACAAAGTTCTCAGTTGCCTGGACTCATTTAGCTAATTATGCCTTAAACCATTTCACATGGTAAAACACAATTTGCAGATCTCACTTAGACTTTTCAGCAAAACTCTAAACACATTCTCATTCTCAAAAACACATTCTGCACTCTAATACACATGTCATCCATACTGGTAAACACAAGTGGCAACAATCAAATACAAATAGAGAACATATGTCATTGATTGAACACAACCACTCAACATTGATTTAACCTGTTTCAAATGATGCGACACAACCAATATAAGCCAGTTCAGATAGCAAACAGGTTGTTGAAGGTGGGAAGGAGAAAGTCTGAGAATGGATACTGTGTTACAGTGCAGTAGGCTGTAAACTGTACAATGGACAAATTGTATGGCCCTGAACATACAAAATAAAGGTTCTATTAACAACGGTGTTTGTTCTTCACTGGTTTCCCTTTTCTTGTGGCAACAGGTCACAAATCTTGCTGCTGTGATGGCACACTGCAGTATTTCATCCAGTAGATATTGGAGTTTATCAAAATTCGGTTTGTTTTCAAATTCTTTGTGGATCTGTGTAATCTGAGGGAAATATGTGTCTCTAATATGGTCATACATTTGGCTGGAGGTTGGGAAGTGCAGCTCAGTTTCCACCTGCTATTGTGAGCAGTGTCTTCTCTTGAGAGCCAGGTCTGCCTATGGCCTTTCTCAATAGCATGGCTATGCTATGAGTCTTCACATAGTCAATGTTTTCCTTAAGTTTGGTTCAGTCACAGTGGTAAAGTAGTCTGTCACTTTATACTCTCTCTTTGGGACCAAATAACATTCTAGTTTGCTCTGTTTTTCTCTTAAGTCTTTCCAATGTGTCAAGTAATTTTCTCTTTGTTTTCTCATGATTTGGTTGGGACTAATTGTGTTGCTGTCCTGGGGCTCTGGGGTATCTGTTTGTGTTTGTGAATAGAGCACCAGGACCAGCTTGCTTCTCCAGGTTCATCTTTCTGTAGTTGATGGCATTGTTATGGAAGGTTTGGGAATTACTTCCTTTTAGGTGGTTGTAGAATTTAACGTCTCTTTTCAGCATTTTGATAATTAGCGGGTATCCTAATTCTGCTCTGCATGCAATTATTTGGTGTTTTATGTTGTGCACAGAGGATATTTTTGCAGAATTCTCTATTTGGTTTTGGTTGTAAATTCTTGGTTAGTGAGCGGACACCAGACCTCACAACCATAAAGGGCAATGGCTTCTATAATTCATTCAATCATTTTTAGCCAGATCGTAATTGGTATGTCCTCTTGATGGCATAGAAGGACCTCTTTCCTTGTCTCTCAACTTACGCTAATGCTTCTACATCTGTATTGCTTGCTGTTTGTTGTTTCAGACTGGGTTTCTGTGTAGTACTTTGTGACATCGGCAGATGTAAATAGAGCTTTGTAAATATATTTGATTGATTAATCATGTTTAGGCCGAGGTATGTATAGCTTTTTTGTGTGCTCTAGGACAACAGTGTCTAGATGGAATTCGCATTTGTGGTCCTGGCAACTGGACCTTTTTTGGAACACCATTATTTTTGTTTTACTGAGATTCACTGTCAGGTCCCAGGTCTGACAGAATATGTGCAGAGGATCTAGATGGTGCTGTAGGCGCTCCTTGGTTGGGGACAGAAGCACCAGATCATAGGCAAACAGTAGACATTTGACTTCAGATTCTAGTAGGGTGAGGCCAGGTGCTGCAGACTGTTCTAGTGCCCTCGCCAATTCGTTGATATCTAAATGTTGAAGAGGGTGGGGCTTACGCTTCATCCCTGTCTCACCCCACAGCCATGTGGAATGAAATGTGTGTGTTTTTTAACAGCACACTTGTTGTTTGTGTACATGGATTTTATAATGTCATATGTTTTCCCCCACAACACCACTTTCCATCAATTTGTATAGCAGACTCTCATGCCAAATTGAGTAAAGAAAATGTTTTTGAAAGGAACAAAGCATGAAAACACTTTGCCTTTGTTTTGGTTTGTTTGTTTGTCAATTAAGGTATGCAGGTTACGGTAATTTGGTAAAATGCCAATTTGACATTCGCTTAGTACATTGTTTTCACTGAAGAAATGTACGAGTCTGCTGAACCTCTTAAAGATCGAACCCTTTTTTTCAAATTCTGCCTAAAATGACAATCCCAAATCTAACTGCCTGTAGCTCAGGACCTGAAGCAAGCATATGCATTTGCTTGATACCATTTGAAAGGAAAGTTTGTGGAAATGTGAATGTAGGAGATATAACACATTACATCCCATAAAGTATATTACAAAGAAAAATCCATGCATTTTTGGGATCTTTTTTTGTACCATCATCTTTGAAATTCAAGAGATAGGCCATAATATATTATTCCAGCCCAGACGCAATTTAGACTTTGGCCACTAGATGGCAGCAATGTATGTGCACATTTTTAGACTGATCCAATGAACCGTTGCATTTCTGTTCAGAATGTTGTATCAAGACTGCCCATATGTGCGTAATTGGTTTATTTATAACATTTCAAGTTAATAACTGTGCACTACCGCTACCGTCCCACCTGTCTAACATCCGGTGAAATTGCAGAGCTCCAAATTGAAATGACAGAAATCGTAAAATTAAACATTCATGAAAATACAAGTGTCATACATCATCTAAAAGATTAACTTGTTGTTAATCCAGCCACGTTATCAGATTTTTAAAAGGATGCACGGCAAATGCACACCATGCGATTATCTGAGGACAGCGTCCCGCACACAAAAGCATTACATACATTTTCCAACCAAGCAGATGCGTCACGAAAGTCAGAAATAGCAATAAAATAAATTACTTGCCTTTGAAGATCTTCATCTGGTTGCAATCACAAGGGTCCTAGCTACATAACAAACTGTCCTTTTGTTCGATAAAGTTCTTTATATTCCCAAAAAGTTAGTTTCATTGGCTCGCTAAACTCAGTAATCCACCGGTTTCCCTCGTTCAAAATGCATACAAATGAATCCCGTAAATTACCAATAAACTTCTTCCAAAAATATCAAACGACATTCCTAATCAACCCTCAGGTACCCTATTATGTAAATAAATTATACAATTTAAGATGGCGAATACCGGAGACCATTACCGGAGATAAATAACGAAGTACGCGCACTCACCGGAACGCACTACAAACAGTGCAGCCAAAATGAGAGCCACATAGAAAAATGACAAATTCTAGCTAATTTTTCAAAAAACAAGCCTGAAACTCTTTCTAAAGACTGTTTACATCTAGTGGAAGCCCTAGGAACTGCAATCTGGGAGGACTTCATTTTATATTCCCTTTCCCAGCCATTGTAATCGGAGGTGAGCTGAAAACAATTAATTCTAGATGGATTGTCCTTGGCGTTTTGCCATATCAGTTCTGTTATCCTCACAGACATTATTTTAACAGTTTTGGAAACTATAGAGTGTGTTCAATCCAATACTACCATATGCATTATATGCATATTCTAGCTTCTGGGCCTGAGTATCAGGCAGTTTACTTTCGGCACCTCATTCTTCCAAACTTCCGAATACTGCCTCCTAGCCCAAAGAAGCTAACTACAGCCAATTGGAAATGGTGGTCTGTATATTTTATGATTTAATTTAGGATACCATCAACCCCACTGGCATTTTGGGGGTCTCACATTCTCTCCCTATCTCTCTCTGTCGCTTTCTCTCACTCCAATTCACTCTCTGTTAAACACACATGCTTGCGAGGTAGAGAGGACTTTCTCCTTCTTTGTGAGCTGCCGTTGTGGGATACACAAAGAAAAATGAAAGCCACATTTTTATTCTCCAATAGCTTTTATACTTTTTTACCAGTTGATCAATATTTTAAAGCTGACCAGGGAGGAAGTAATTGCCACAGACTGTAGTTAGAGCTTGTATCTTTCTCTCTAGCTTGTGTTTCATCTGTTACTGTTTTGAAAACACACATTCGGGTAGGTAGGAGGACAGCCTGCAGAGTTCACTGCTGACACAATCAGGACCCCTACGTGTGTGTTTGCCTGTTGACTATTTGTTTGCTGAATTAAACAATATTGATTGCAGATAATATTTAATAATGGGCTGAAAATAGTTTTATTTTGTAGTTTCTTAGAAATACCAACTTTTCAAATACTCAATTTATTTAAATATAGTTTATATAATATCATTTGTATAATATAGTTTATATAGAGTTTCAACTAAAATGCAACTAATATTCTTTGATAGTCAAATACAGGTCTGAGAAAACAAACCATACTGGAAAGTATTTTGAACACCTGTCAGAAAACCAAATAATATTTCAAGGTGTTGAATATCCAAAGCTATTTGAAAACAGAAAATATATATTTCTTTGATGACATCCAAATATTTGATGAAGAACCACAAACTACACCAGTTAGTTGAGTTAGTCTAAATATCTGATCATTAGCATTAGTGTAAAGCGTCTGTGTGTAGCTGGTGAGATGAGTCAGGCGCAGGACTACAGATATGAGTAATGAAAGCAATTTTACTCAAATATATCATAATACACGTCGTACAAGGACACAAATACGGACCACAATACAATAAACAATTACTCACAAACAAACATGGGGGAACAGAGGGTTAAATAATGAACAAGTAATTGGGGGATTGAAACCAGGTGTGTAAGACAAAGACAAAGCAAATGGAAAATGAAAAGTGGATCGGCAATGGCTAGAAGGCCGGTGATGTCGACCGCCGAACGCCGCCCGAACAAGGAGAGGGACCGACTTCGGCGGAAGTCGTGACACATGGTTTGGAGGCCAGACTGGGACTAGGAGCCTCCTGCACATGTTCTGGGGACTGGGACTATGAGCGTCCTACTTGCTTTCTGGGGACCGGGACTAGGAGCATCCTGCATGTTTTCTGGGGACTGGGACACCAGCCTCAACTGACCAACCCTGGATAAAGAGACAGACAAAATCACCAGGAGGGACAGAGGTGTCAAAGGCAGGAGCCACCAGCTGCAGTCCCCAACTAGCCTATTAATCATTGTGAACTCATTTGAACGACTGAATGCATATGCATATGCTACATATGCTGATGTCATTGTGTTAGCGTTGAATCATCGATTTTCTCTTTTCATTCAAGGTGAAAGGTTTTAATTGGATCAACGTTTGGCTCCTGGCTGTGGATGTATCAATTAGCATGTGTCAACAGGGGAGTTTTCTGGAAGAAAAAAACATTTAATATGACCCAAAAACTTTTTCTTTGATATAGTAGAATGTCTGTGTAGCTTGGACTCATTCCCTAACAAATGCCAGTGAAAAATGTAAAAATTGAAGAATAACATTAGGCTCCATTCCAAATTCTGTGTTGCTTTGTAAATAAGGAAGTGGTGTTTTAAGAACTGTTTTAGGCTTGGAGTTGGTTTTGAGGCCTCGGTCTCTGAGACCTTACAAGGGGCTGAAGGCTCAACCCTAACATTACATCTCCATATATAGTCAGGCAGCATCACCACTAACCAAGGGCAGACTGTATGTCTGGCTGGAGGATAGGCGTGGCCCACCCTTGGCCCTCTGAGTAAGGACTGGGCAGCACAGAAGAGGGGTAGAGATGGAGGTGAAAGGGATAGAGGAAAAGAAGGAGAGGAGGGAAACAGATGGAGAGAGGGATACAGTGCCTTGCAAAAGTCTTCATCCCCTTGGCATTTTTTCCTATTTTGTTGCATTACAACCTGTAATTTAAATAGATTTTTATGTGGATTCCATGTAATGGACATTTTTATTTTACCTTTATTTTACTAGGCAAGTCAGTTAAGAACAAATTCTTATTTTCAATGACAGCCTAGGAACAGTGGGTTAACTGCCTGTTCAGGGGCAGAACGACAGATTTGTACCTTGTCAGCTCAGGGATTTGAACTTGCAACCATTTCGGTTACTAGTCCAACGCTCTAACCACTAGGCTACCCGCCGCCCCCGACATACACAAAATAGTTCAAATTGGTGAAGTGAAATGAAAAAAAAAAACTTGTTTCACAAAATTCTAAAAATAAAAAAGTGGTGCGTGCATACAGTATATACACACCTGTTTTGAAAGGCCCCAGAGTTTGAAACACCACAAAGCAATTGTCACCAAGCAAGCGACACCATGAAGACCAAGGTTCTCTCCAAACAGGTCAGGGACAAAGTTGTGGAGAAGTGCAGATCAGGGTTGGGTTATAAACAAACATCAGGAACTTTGAACATCACACGGGGCATCATTTAAATCCATTATAAAAGAATTGAAAGAATATGTCACCACAACAAATCTGCCAAGAGAGGGCCGCCCACCAAAACTCACAGACCAGGCAAGGAGGGCATTATTCGGAGAGGCAATAAAGAGACCAAAGATAACCCAGAAAGAGCTGCAAAGCTCCACAGCGAAGATTGGAGTATCTGTCCATAGGACCACTTTAGGCTGTACACTCCACAAGCTGGGCTTTAGGCTTTATGGAAGAGTGGCCATAAAAATCCATTGCTTAAAGAAAAAAAAATGTTGTCTATTGGTGAACACCAAAAAACATTTGGTGTTCGCAAAAAGGCATGTGGGAGACTTCCCAAACATATGGAAGAAGGTACTCTGGTCAGATGAGACTAAAATTGAGATTTTTGGCCATCAAGGAAAATGATATGTCTGGCGCAAACCCAACACCTATCATCATCCCGACAACATCACCCCCACAGTGAAGCACGGTAGATTGCAGCATCATGCCGTAGGGATGTTTTTCATCGTCTGGGGCTGGGAAACTGGTCAGAATTGAAGGAATGATGGGTGGCATTTAAAGTTTTCTGTTTTTTGTGTTATTTCTTGTTTGTTTCACACACAAAAAAAGTATATTCAAAGTGGTAAGCACATTGTGTAAATGAAATTATACAAACCCCCCAAAAATCTACTTTCATTCCAGGTTGTAAGGCAAAATAATTGGATAAATGCCAAGGTGGTGTATATTTTCGCAAGCCACTGTTGGTCCCTTAGAGTCTATGAATTTCTGATTAAATTTCTGTCAACCTGAGCACACACACATTCACTCTCTCTCACCTACACTCACATGCACATGCACATGCACGCGCACGCGCACACACACACACACACACACACACACACACACACACACACACACACACACACACACACACACACACACACACACACACACACACACACACACACACACACACACACACACACACACACACACACACACACACACACACACACACACACACACACCAACGCCCTTTACCACTCTCTCATTGTTTCTCTCTTGTAAATCATGTGGCTCGCTGGCATGCCGTCTCTCCCTTCCCCTAAACTCATTTTGGGAAATCGTTGCAAAAAAGTTGTTGGTATTTCTATCAGCAGAGGCATTGGGACATTTTTCAGAGTAATTCACAGATAGACGTCTAGTGTTATGTCCCAAATGGCACTCTATTCCCTATATAGTGCAATACTTTTGGACCAGATCCCTATGAGTCATGGTCTAAAGTAGTGCACTACAAATGTAACAGGCTGCCATTTTGGACTTCTGTGGTGTGCTGGATGTTGTGCTGCTGTGTGAATGCATGTCTGTCTTCAGAGAACTCTCTTTCTTTCTTTCTGCGAGGGAACTGCTCTCCTGATCTCGTTTCAGAGCACTGGAAAAGTGTCTGTCTCTCCTCGTCTTGTTTCAGAGCAGTGGAAATATGTCTGTCTCTCCTGATCTAGTTTCAGAGCAGTGGAAATGTGTCTGTTCTCCTGATCTAGTTTCAGAGCAGTGGAAATGTGTCTGTCTCTCCTGATCTAGTTTCAGAGCAGTGGAAATGTGTCTGTTCTCCTGATCTAGTTTCAGAGCAGTGGAAATGTGTCTGTCTCTCCTGATCTAGTTTCAGAGGACTGGTAATGTCTGTCTCTCCTCGTCTAGTTTCAGAGCAGTGGAAATGTGTCTGTACTCTCCTGATCTAGTTTCAGAGCAGTGGAAATGTGTCTGTACTCTCCTGATCTAGTTTCAGAGCAGTGGAAATGTGTCTGTACTCTCCTGATCTCGTTTCAGAGCAGTGGAAATGTGTCTATACTTTCCTGATCTAGTTTCAGAGCTGTGGACTCTAAGAACAATGCGTTTGTTTTCACACACACTCCCTTGGCCGAGAAGCAACCCCACACATGAATGGTCTCAGTATGCTTTACTGTTGGCATGACACAGGACTGATGGTAGTGCTCACCTTGTCTTCTCTGGACACGCTTTTTTCCAGATGCCCCAAACAATCGGAAAGGGGATTCATCAAAGAAAATTACTTTACCCCAGTCCTCAGCAGTCCAATCCCTGTACCTTTTGCAGAGTATTAGTCTGTCCCTGATGTTTTGCCTGGAGAGAAGTGGCTTCTTTGCTGCCCTTCTTGACACCAGGCCATCCTCCAAAAGTCTTCGCCTGACTGTGCATGCAGATGCACTCACACCTGCCTGCTGCCATTCCTGAGCAAGCTCTGTACTGGTCGTGCCCCGATCCCGCAGCTGAATCAGCTTTAGGAGACGGTCCTGGCCCTTGCTTTCTTGGGCGCCCTGAAGCCTTCTTCACAACAATTCAACCGCTCTCCTTGAAGTTCTTGATGATCCGAGAAATGGTTGATTACTGGCAGCAATATCCTTTCTTGTGAAACTTCTATGTCATGTACTTTTTATCCATTATATATTTCCTCCTCTTTTCCCCTGGGTTCTCCTCTCTTTATTTAGAAGTAATACATTCACATTATGACCCGGTCACTCAGATGCCATTCCCACAGCAACCCGGTGACTCAGATGCCATTCCCACAGCGACAGGGTCACTCAGATGCCATTCCCACAGCGACCGGGTCACTCAGATGCCATTCCCACAGCGACCCGGTCACTCAGACGCCATTCCCACAGAGACCCGGTCACTCAGATGCCATTCCCACAGCGACCCAGTCTCTCAGACGCCATTCCCACAGTGACCCGGTCTCTCAGACGCCATTCCCACAGCGACCCGGTCTCTCAGACGCCATTCCCACAGAGACCCGGTCACACAGACACCATTCCCACAGCAAACCGGTCACACAGACACCATTCCCACAGCAACCCGGTCACACAGACACCATTCCCACAGCAACCTGGTCACACAGACACTATTCCCACAGCGACCCTGTCACACAGACACTATTCCCACAGCGACCCTGTCACACAGACACCATTCCCACAGCGACCCAGTCACACAGACACCATTCCCACAGCGACCAGGTCTCTCAGACGCCATTCCCACAGTAACCCGGTCACACAGACTCCATTCCCACAGCAACCCGGTCACACAGACTCCATTCCCACAGTGACCCGGTCGCACAGACGCCATTCCCACAGCAACCCGGTCACACAGACGCCATTCCCACAGCAACCCGGTCACACAGACGCCATTCCCACAGCAACCCGGTCACACAGACAACATTCCCACAGCGACCCGGTCTCTCAGACGCCATTCCCACAGCGACCCGGTCTCTCAGACACCATTCCCACAGAAACCCGGTCACTCAGACACCATTCCCACAGCGACCCGGTCTCTCAGTCGCCATTCCCACAGAGACCCGGTCACACAGACACCATTCCCACAGCAACCCGGTCACACAGACAGCTTTCCCACAGCGACCCGGTCACACAGACACCATTCCCACAGCGACCCTGTCACACAGACGCCATTCCCACAGCGACCCGGTCATACAGACACCATTCTCACAGCGACCTGGTCACACAGACACCATAAATAAATAATAATAATAATATATGCCATTTAGCAGACGCTTTTATCCAAAGCGACTTACAGTCATGTGTGCATACATTCTACCATTCCCACAGCGACCCTGTCACACAGACACCATTCCCACAGCGACCCTGTCACACAGACACCATTCCCACAGCGACCTGGTCACACAGACACTATTCCCACAGCGACCCTGTCACACAGACACTATTCCCACAGCGACCCTGTCACACAGACACCATTCCCACAGCGACCTGGTCACACAGACACTATTCCCACAGCGACCCTGTCACACAGACACTATTACCACAGCGACCCTGTCACACAGACACCATTCCCACAGCGACCTGGTCACACAGACACCATTCCCACAGCGACCTGGTCACACAGACACCATTCCCACAGCGACCCTGTCACACAGACACCATTCCCACAGCGACCTGGTCACACAGACACTATTCCCACAGCGACCCTGTCACACAGACACTATTCCCACAGCGACCCTGTCACACAGACACCATTCCCACAGCGACCCGGTTACACAGACACCATTCCCACAGCGACCTGGTCACACAGACACCATTCCCACAGCGACCCTGTCACACAGACACCATTCCCACAGCAACCTGGTCACACAGACACTATTCCCACAGCGACCCTGTCTCACAGACACTATTCCCACAGCGACCCTGTCACACAGACACCATTCCCACAGCGACCCAGTCACACAGACACCATTCCCACAGCGACCCTGTCACACAGACACCATTCCCACAGCGACCCAGTTACACAGACACTATTCCCACAGTGACCCTGTCACACAGACACCATTCCCACAGCGACCTGGTCACACAGACACCATTCCCACAGCGACCTGGTCACACAGACACCATTCCCACAGCGACCCTGTCACACAGACACCATTCCCACAGCGACCTGGTCACACAGACACTATTCCCACAGCGACCCTGTCACACAGACACTATTCCCACAGCGACCCTGTCACACAGACACCATTCCCACAGCGACCCGGTTACACAGACACCATTCCCACAGCGACCTGGTCACACAGACACCATTCCCACAGCGACCCTGTCACACAGACACCATTCCCACAGCAACCTGGTCACACAGACACTATTCCCACAGCGACCCTGTCACACAGACACTATTCCCACAGCGACCCTGTCATACAGACACCATTCCCACAGCGACCCAGTCACACAGACACCATTCCCACAGCAACCTGGTCACACAGACACTATTCCCACAGCGACCCTGTCACACAGACACTATTCCCACAGCGACCCTGTCACACAGACACTATTCCCACAGCGACCCTGTCACACAGACACTATTCCCACAGCGACCCTGTCACACAGACACCATTCCCACAGCGACCCTGTCACACAGACACCATTCCCACAGCGACCTGGTCACACAGACACTATTCCCACAGCGACCCTGTCACACAGACACTATTCCCACAGCGACCCTGTCACACAGACACCATTCCCACAGCGACCCGGTTACACAGACACCATTCCCACAGCGACCTGGTCACACAGACACCATTCCCACAGCGACCCTGTCACACAGACACCATTCCCACAGCAACCTGGTCACACAGACACTATTCCCACAGCGACCCTGTCACACAGACACTATTCCCACAGCGACCCTGTCACACAGACACCATTCCCACAGCGACCCAGTCACACAGACACCATTCCCACAGACAGACCTATTGACCCTGTCACACAGACACTATTCCCTGACCCTGTCACACAGACACTATTCCCACAGCGACCCTGTCACACAGACACTATTCCCACAGCGACCCTGTCACACAGACACTATTCCCACAGCGACCCTGTCACACAGACACTATTCCCACAGCGACCCTGTCACACAGACACTATTCCCACACCCTGTCACACAGACACTATTCCCACAGCGACCCTGTCACACAGACACTATTCCCACAGCGACCCTGTCACACAGACACTATTCCCACAGCACCCTGTCACACAGCCACTATTCCCACAGCGACCCTGTCACACAGACACTATTCCCACAGCGACCCTGTCACACAGACACTATTCCCACAGCGACCCTGTCACACAGACACTATTCCCACAGCGACCCTGTCACACAGACACTATTCCCACAGCGACCCTGTCACACACACTATTCCCACAGCGACCCAGTTACACAGACACTATTCCCACAGCGACCCTGTCACACAGACACTATTCCCACAGCGACCTGACCCTGTCACACAGTCACACAGACACTATTCCCACAGCGACCCTGTCACACAGACACTATTCCCACAGCGACCCTGTCACACAGACACTATTCCCACAGCGACCCTGTCACACAGACACTATTCCCACAGCGACCCTGTCACACAGACACTATTCCCACAGCGACCCTGTCACACAGACACTATTCCCACAGCGACCCTGTCACACAGACACTATTCCCACAGCGACCCTGTCACACAGACACTATTCCCACAGCGACCCTGTCACACAGACACTATTCCCACAGCGACCCTGTCACACAGACACTATTCCCACAGCGACCCTGTCACACAGACACTATTCCCACAGCGACCCTGTCACACAGACACTATTCCCACAGCGACCCTGTCACACAGACACTATTCCCACAGCGACCCTGTCACACAGACACTATTCCCACAGCGACCCTGTCACACAGACACTATTCCCACAGCGACCCTGTCACACAGACACTATTCCCACAGCGACCCTGTCACACAGACACTATTCCCACAGCGACCCTGTCACACAGACACTATTCCCACAGCGACCCTGTCACACAGACACTATTCCCACAGCGACCCTGTCACACAGACACTATTCCCACAGCGACCCTGTCACACAGACACTATTCCCACAGCGACCCTGTCACACAGACACTATTCCCACAGCGACCCTGTCACACAGACACTATTCCCACAGCGACCCTGTCACACAGACACTATTCCCACAGCGACCCTGTCACACAGACACTATTCCCACAGCGACCCTGTCACACAGACACTATTCCCACAGCGACCCTGTCACACAGACACTATTCCCACAGCTGTCACACAGACACTATTCCCACAGCGACCCTGTCACACAGACACTATTCCCACAGCGACCCTGTCACACAGACACTATTCCCACAGCGACCCTGTCACACAGACACTATTCCCACAGCGACCCTGTCACACAGACACTATTCCCACAGCGACCCTGTCACACAGACACTATTCCCACAGCGACCCTGTCACACAGCCACTATTCCCACAGCGACCCTGTCACACAGACACTATTCCCACAGCGACCCTGTCACACAGACACTATTCCCACAGCGACCCAGTTACACATTTGATTTTGATTAGTTAATTTATTAACATTTCAGTTCTTTGGTTTGCTTTGCTCTATCAGGTCAACCTCTTTCCTGCTGTTGTAATCAAAATGCCTTCCATTTAATGTGTTATACAATTAAGAATGTGTACATTGTAACACTGGCATGATGAGAGAGCAACTCCAGTTTTTTTAGAGAATCTTTGACATATTTCTTTAGTGTGTACAGCATGTGCCCCTTGTGGGAATTGAACCCATGACCTTGATGTTTGTAGCGCTATGATCTTACAGAGAGAGCCATAAAGGATATCTCTGGACACGTGAGACCGCATCAGGCCCCATGTGGCATGATATGCCAATTGGGGAAGGGATGGGTTTGGGGGGCAAGTGACAGGCGCAATAGAGATCCCCCCTCCCGATCTTCCAATCACCCCTGCATATATGTAGTGCCCATGGCGAGCCTGGAGCAGACCGTGGTCGCCACGTCAACAGCCCGTACCCTGGCAACAGCAGGGGTATTATTGTAGTGATTATTGTAGTGTTTTTTTAGATGCTCTCTACCCCAACATCAAGGAATATCATCAATGGCCTCTCATTTTACCCAACCCCCCTGACCTTCTTTGACTCTGGTTACATGCCCTCTGCATGGTCGTCACGTCTGGTCTGTCCGTCTGTCTGTCCCTGCCTCTCTATGATCTGTCAGTCTGTCCCTGCCTCTCTCCCTCTACAGGCGGCCACTACCCCAACGTATCACCTCCTCCTCCTAATTTGAACCTTACCTCCAGTAACGCCACACTGCAGGCTACACCTCTGTCCCTCCCTGTCTCCCCACTGCAGGCTATACCTCTGTCCCTCCCTGTCTCCCCACTGCAGGCTACACCTCTGTCCCTCCCTGTCTCCCCACTGCAGGCTACACCTCTGTCCCTCTCTGTCTCCCCACTGCAGGCTACACCTCTGTCCCTCCCTGTCTCCCCACTGCAGGCTACACCTCTGTCCCTCTCTGTCTCCCCACTGCAGGCTACACCTCTGTCCCTCTCTGTCTCCCCACTGCAGGCTACACCTCTGTCCCTCCCTGTCTCCCCACTGCAGGCTACACCTCTGTCCCTCCCTGTCTCCCCACTGCAGGCTACACCTCTGTCCCTCTCTGTCTCCCCACTGCAGGCTACACCTCTGGCCCTCCCTGTCTCCCCACTGCAGGCTACACCTCTGTCCCTCCCTGTCTCCCCACTGCAGGCTACACCTCTGTCCCTCCCTGTCTCCCCACTGCAGGCTACACCTCTGTCCCTCCCTGTCTCCCTACTGCAGGCTACACCTCTGTCCCTCCCTGTCTCCCCACTGCAGGCTACACCCTGTCCCTCTCTGTCTCCTCACTGCAGGCTACACCTCTGTCCCTCCCTTTCTCCCCACTGCAGGCTACACCTCTGTCCCTCCCTTCACAGTATACTCGTCCAGAGGCTAGTCCATGCTGCTTCTCCTTCCTCTCCTCCGTCTTTCAGGGCCCACTGTTCAGTCACCTGATGGCCACGATAGGGTCAGTCCCCGGGGCCCTCGTTAAACACCATAAAGGCAGTGCACACACACACTCG
The DNA here is from genome assembly GCF_021184085.1 of Oncorhynchus gorbuscha. Lineage (NCBI taxonomy): Eukaryota > Metazoa > Chordata > Actinopteri > Salmoniformes > Salmonidae > Oncorhynchus > Oncorhynchus gorbuscha. The sequence continues at coordinate 96,324,370 of NC_060178.1, forward strand.
TTGACTCACGAGCACACACTTACACAAACACACACAGCTAGCGTCCCCATTGCCCTGTGGTACTCCCGGACCCTTCCTCCTAACCCAGGGCTCCTACTGACTCCACATGGAGCCTCTCATGCTCAGGGATCGGTGGGCCATGTTCTGCGACACAGATGTTTCCACCCTGTGGGTTTGTGTTTTCTCTTCAAATATAACGGCTGATTCCTGGTGAGCTCGATATGGAGACACTCTGGCTTCCTGTCCTTCTCTGGGTCTACTCAGTTGTTCCCAGACAGGATTTGGGGAAGGTTTTAATGTGGAATGTGGATTACCAGTACACCGTTGCAAGACTGTCATGAGCGAATTAAGACATTTTAATACACTCTGTGATGCATTTTTTTTTAGGTCGGATCATTAGGGTTTAAACATGGAAAAACGAAGATAACGGTGTTTCTCATCCCCAAGTATCCTTGTACAGTAAATGATTAGCAAGCTTTCACAAGCAATCAAGGCAGACCTAGTTGACTTCAGTAACTCCATAGTGAACACAGCTGAAGAAGAAGTATAAATCAAGCACATATTGGCAATCTATCTAAATGTCATGATTTGAAATCAAATGTTTGTCACATACACATATATAGCAGATGTTATTGCGGGTGCAGCGAAATGCTGGTGTTCCTAGCTCCAACAGTGCAGTAGTATCTAACAATTCACAACAATACAGTGTGTAAACATGATTTAAATATTAATAGAGTGACTAGTGCTCCATTATTAAAGTGGCCAGTGATTCCAAGTCTATATAGGGCAGCATCCTCTAAGGTGCAGGGTTGCGTTATCGGGTGGTAGCCGGCTAGTGATGGCTATTTAACAGTCTGATGACCTTAAAATAGAAGCTGTTTTTCAGTCGGTCCCAGCACCTGTACTGGCCTCGCCTTCTGGATGATAGTGGGGTGAACAGGCGTGGCTCAGGTGGTTGATGTCCTTGATTTTATTTTCATCCTTCCTGTGACATCAGGTGCTATAGGTGTCCTGGAGGGTGGGTAGTTTGCCCCCGGTGATGCGTTGGGCAGACCACACCACCCTCTGGAGAGCCCTGTGGTTGCGGGCCGGTGAAGTTGCCATACCAGGTGGTGATACAGCCCGACAGGATGCTCTCAATTGTGAATCTGTAAGAGTTGTAAGGGTTTTAGGTGCCAAGCCAAATGTCTTGCTTGAGCCCCAAATCACATTTTCAACGGACAAGGAGAGCTTATCTGTTTTGAGTAAAATCTAGATATTTGGATTATTGATGAGGTTTAACAGTGATTCTGAATGGTGGCAATGCTCTTCCTATGTATTTTTTGATTGATGTTTGTCCTTTTCTTTTTTAGACGACATTCTTCTTACACAATATGCAGCCTGAATGCTGATTGGCTGACAGCCGTGCTATATCAGCTGTTTCGGAACTGTATGGATACAGTATGTATCAAAATAATATTATGGTGTTTAGCAGGCGACAGTAGCACAAATATATGTCTTACAGTTATTCAATCACTAGATTATAAATATGTAATTTTAAACACCCATACTCTTAAATTGTTAGTGAAAACATCAGAGACAAGAACAGCAATTAATTGTGAAAATATGAGATATTCTTCCCCCGGCAAACACAACAATCAATTCCCTATTTATACATTGTCAGTCCTAAATAATAATAATAATAACAATAATAATAATTGATCACATTTCTATAGCGCTCTATAAAATATCAAATGACACCTTATTCCCTACATAGTGCATTACTTTTAACCTATTTAGGGAATAGGGTGCCATTTGGTATAGTGCCACATTATTTGATTCCATCCATTCAACATTCATTTATAACCTAATGTAAATTTGTTTGTATTGTTTTTAAATGTACTTGCGGGAATTCTACTTGTGAAATAAGCAATAAAAAAGTTTTAAAAAAGTGAAATAAGCAATAAAAAGTGAACAGCAAATATTACACCAAAAGAATAAAGACATTTCAAATGTCATATTATGTCTATATACAGTGTTGTCTCCAACCCTCCGTCTCTCTCTCCGTCTCTCTCGCTCTCCCTGAGCTCTCTCTGTCTCTGTCTCTCTCTCTGTCTCTCTCTCTGTCTCGCTCTCTGTCTCTCTCTCTGTCTCTCTCTCTGTCTCGCTCTCTGTCTCTGTCTCTGTCTCTGTCTCTGTCTCTGTCTCTGTCTCTGTCTCTCTCTCTCTCTCTCTCTCTCTCTCTCTCTCTCTCTCTCTCTCTCTCTCTCTCTCTCTCTGTCTCTCTCTCTCTCTCTCTCTCTCTCTCTCTCTCTCTCTCTCTCTCTCTCTCTCTCTCTCTCTCTCTCTCTCTCTCTCTGTCTCTCTCTGTCTATCTCTCTCTCTCTCTCTCTCTCTCTCTCTCTCTGTCTCTCTCTCTCTCTCTCTCTCTGTCTCTCTCTCTCTCTCTCTCTCTCTCTCTCTCTCTCTCTCTCTCTCTCTCTCTCTCTCTCTCTCTCTCTCTCTCTCTCTCTCTGCCTGGAGCTGCCTGGAGTATATGTATTCATTTCTGAAAGACAACATACCAGAAAAGAAGAAAAAGACAATAAAGAATGAAGGAATGAAAATAAAATATCTAATGAAGAATCAAGCTGAGGGTGTTGTGGAGGGCCTTTTAAGAAGTTAATGAAATGTTTTGATACTTCATTATCGATCCTCTTCAAAGACAACACAACCATGATCTAAGGAGGCGGGTATTGAAACAGTGACCGGGGGCGGGAGGGTATTGAAACAGTGACCGGGGGCGGGAGGGTATTGAAACAGTGACCGGGGGCGGGAGGGTATTGAAACAGTGACCGGGGGCGGGAGGGTATTTAAACAGTGACCGGGGGCGGGAGGGTAGGCGGGAGGATATTGAAACAGTGACCGGGGGGGCGGGAGGGTATTGAAACGAAACAGTGACCGGGGGCGGGAGGGTATTTAAACAGTGACCGGGGGCAGTGACCGGGGGCGGGAGGGTATTGAAACAGTGACCGGGGGGCGGGAGGGGAAACAGTGACCGGGGGCGGGAGGGTATTTGAAACAGTGACCGGGGGCGGGAGGGTTTGAAATAGTGACCGGGGGTCGGGAGGGTATTGAAACAGTGACCGGGGGCGGGAGGGTATTGAAACAGTGACCGGGGGCGGGAGGGTATTGAAACAGTGACCGGGGGCGGGAGGGTTTGAAACAGTGACCGGGGGCGGGAGGGTATTGAAACAGTGACCGGGGCGGGAGGGTATTGAAACAGTGACCGGGGGCGGGAGGGTATTTAAACAGTGACCGGGGGCGGGAGGGGGCGGGAGGATATTGAAACAGTGACCGGGGGCGGGAGGGTATTGAAACGAAACAGTGACCGGGGGCGGGAGGGTATTTAAACAGTGACCGGGGGGCGGGAGGGATTGAAATACTGACCGGGGGGGCGGGAGGGTATTGAAACAGTGACCGGGGGGCGGGAGGGTATTTAAACAGTGACCGAGGGGGCGGGAGGGGGCGGGAGGGTATTGAAATAGTGACCGGTGGGGCAGGAGGGTATTGAAATAGTTATCGGGGGGCGGGAGGGTTTGAAATAGTGATCGGGGGCGGGAGGGTATTTGAAATAGTGTTCGGGGGCGGGAGGGTATTGAAACAGTGACCGGGGGCGGGAGGGTTTGAAATAGGGGGCGGGAGGGTATTTAAACAGTGACCGGGGGCGGGAGGGTATTGAAACAGTGACCGGGGGGGATGGGAGGGTTTTGAAATAGTGACCGGGGGTCGGGAGGGTATTGAAATAGTGACCGGGGGGGCTTGAGGGTATTGAAATAGTGATCGGGAGGGCGGGAGGGTATTGAAACAGTGCGTTGATAGTGGGTTGCTAACAGGAGACGTGAAAAACTACGAACAAGTACTTGTGCAAATTGGCAGCTTAATTGTGTTGTAGCCAGACTGGTGGTGTCTTACTTGATTGATTTGACACAGGGTGGAAAACTTAAAGCATTTCATTAGGACAACCTGATTGCTTTAAGATGCTTTTGTTATTTATTATGTCCTTTTTATATTGGTTATCCTCAGAAGTCCAAACAAATCTCATGAGAGTGGTGGAGGGGGTCCAGTGGGTGTGTATCAGGCCTGGTGGAGGGGGTCCAGTGGGTGAGTATCAGGCCTGGTGGAGGGAGTCCAGTGGGTGTGTATCAGGCCTGGTGGAGGGGGTCCAGTGGGTGTGTGTCATGCCTGGAGGAGGGGTTTCGTTGTGTGTTGTTGTTTGTCTGGTGAGAGTGGTGGATGGATCCGGTGTGTGTGTGTGTTATGCCTGATGTGATGTAATGGTTTCAGATGGACAGGGTCAGCGCCCTGTAGTGTTATGGTTCATTGAGATTTCTGAGGCCCTGGATGCTCCTGTTTAAGTCTGAGTCTAACAGTAGTGGAATGTTGCTACTCTAACCTATTCCCAATCAATTTCAGACTGCTCCCTGGTGAACAGTGCTGTCCTCTGGATGGATACTCTTTCAACACTGTCATTGTGTGGGTCCAAATGTAACCCTTCAGTGCACTACTTTTGACGACTGTATATAGGGACTAGGGTGCATTTAGGATACGTGCCATGAGGGTGCTTCGTGGTTCCACGTAGAACTGTTTACTTATAACTACTCTATAAATGCACTGTACTCAATACAGATTGCTTGTTTTGCGTACTGCACGGGACATTACTTGGGCCAAGCTTCCTGCCATTGTGATGACCCTCCCACTCTATCTGCCGAATTCTTTCGCTTTGTTCTTGTTTTCCTTAATAGGATGTCAGTGGGCGGAGCCGGGAGGGTCGTCTGCGAAATGGGACATACCTGGGCTCGGGTGTGTCCCGGGATAAATACACCAATTCCCCATTCTTCGGGGAGACTCTCTCCATGCAGACACTAATAGATTTTGGTTGTGGCATTTTTGTGGCCATTTTGTTTGTTTGCGTTGGCACCTTTCAACACCCCTCATTATCACATTTATGCACGCAACTACTCACTTACACTACTGATTACTGACTACACACACCATTGTTAATTGTATTTAGTTTACTTCAGTTAATAAATATATTTTGTTATTCCTCATCTCCACGTTGTCTTCCTTTTTGTTACGAACTTTGAGCCTGTTCGTGACACCATCCAGGACCTATATACTAGGCGGTGTCAGAGGAAGGCCCAAAACCTTGTCAAAGACTCAAGTCACACAAGTCATTGACTGTTTTCTCTGCTGCCGCAGAGCAAGTGGTTCTAGAGCGTCATGTCTAGGTCCAAAAGGCTCCTTAACAGCTTCTCTCCCCCCTTGTTTTTACACTTCTGCTACTCACTATTTATTATCTTTGCATAGTCCCTTTACACCTACCTTTACCTACCTGCATACAAATGACCTTAACTAATCGTTTAGAGGTTTAGTGGTCTCTCTACAAAACAATACCAGTATTAACAAGATCATCATAATAGTGAAAAGATGGCATCGACGGAGATAGCAGCTTTGCGACTAGCTCTTAGAAACTTTGCAGTATTTCGTTTTTTTTTAGTATTTTTTACATTATTACTTCAGGAAATGTTTTGTGTCATTACATACAGCCGGGAAGAACTATTGGATATTAGAGTGGCAGGAATTCACCAGAACTACCAGCATTACGTCCAGGAATACAACTTCCCTGGAGCAAATCCTTTGTTCACTCTCCTCAGAGCAATTGAGCATTTCAGCTTGTTCCATTTAGGAGGTGACCACAACACCCACTGCTTCCATGTATATTACTTGCTAATATTCAGTCTTTGGAAAACAAAGTTCATGAGCTTAGAGCAAGGATTTCTTTCCAGAGAGACATCGGGGCCTGTAACATACTTTGCTTCATGGAAACATGGCGCACTCGGCATACTCTGTCGGAGTCACTAAAGCCAGGAGGATTCTCAGTACATCGCACAGACAGGAATAAATATCTCTCTGGCAAGCAGAAGGGTGGGGGGGGTGTGTCATGATTAATCAACTCATGGTGTAATTCTAGGAACATACGGGAACTCAAGTCATTTTGTTCACTCGACCTAGAATACCTCACGATTAAATGTCGACCATCTTATCTCCCAAGATAATTCTGCTCCGTCATCGCCACAGCCATTTACATCCCACCTCAAGCCGAAACCTCGATGGCCCACAAAGAACTTCACTGGACTTTAAGCAAATTGTAAACCACATATCATGAAGCTGCATTTTTTGTAGCTGGGGATTTTAACAAAGCAAATCTGAGGACTAAATTCTATCAACATATTGACTGTCCTACTCACGCTACTAAGACTCTCGACCGTTGTTATTCAAATTTCCGGGATGCTTACAAGGCCCTCCCCCGCCCTCATTTCTGCAAATCTGACCACGATTTCATCTTGCTCCTCCAGTCTTATAGGCAAAAACTATAACAGGAAATGTCCATGCTTCATACTATTCAATGCTGGTCTGACCAATCGGAATCCACACTTCAGGATTGTTTTGATCACGTGGACTGGGTAGCGTGCGATAATAATCTAGACAAATACACAGATACGTGACTGAGTTTATAAGGAAGTGTATAGGAGATGTTGTACCCACTGTGACTATTAAAATCTACCCTAACCAGAAACTGTGGATAGATGGTAGCATTCGCACAAACCTGAAAGAGCATGGCAGAATATGACAGAATATAAATGGTGTAGTTATTCACTCCGCAAGGCAATCAAACAAGCTGTCAGTATAGAGATGAAGTGGAGTCGTAATTCAACGGCTCAGATACGAGACATATGTGGCAGGGACTACAGACAATCACGGTCTACCAAAGGAAAACCGACCATGCCGCTACCAAGGACTGTGGGCTCTCCTTCTCCGTGGCCGGTTTGAGTAAAACATTTTAACGTGTTAACCCTCGCAAGGCTGCCGGGCCAGATGGCATCCCTAGCCGTGTCCTCTGAGCATGCGCAGACCAGCTGGATGGTGAGTTTACGGGCATATTCAATATCTCCCTGTCCCAGTCTGCTGTCCCCACAGGCTTCAAGATGGCCACCATTGTTCCTGTGGCTAAGAAGAAATAGGTAACTGAACTTAATGACTATCGCCCGGTAGCACTCACATCTGGTATCACGAAGTGCTTTGAGAGACTAGTCAAGGATCATATCACCTCTACCTTACCTGCCACCCTAGACCCACAATGTTCTTACCACCCCAGTTGATCCACAGACGATGCAATCACCATCACCATCACTCTGCCCACGGCCTTATACATTTACATTTACATTTAAGTCATTTAGCAGACGCTCTTATCCAGAGCGACTTACAAATTGGTGCATTCACCTTATGACATCCAGTGGAACAGTCACTTTACAATAGTGCATCTAAATCTTAAAGGGGGGGGGGGTGAGAGGGAATACTTATCCTATCCTAGGACATAGGTATTCCTCTTGTCCCTTCTGGACAAGAGGAATACCTATGTAATAATGCTGCTAATTGACTATAGCTCAGCATTCAACACCATAGTACCCTTCAAGCTCATCATTAAGCTCAAGTCCCTGGGTATGAACCCATCCCTGTGCAACTGGGTACTGGACTTCTGACTGGCCGCCCACAGGTGGCGAAGGTAGGAAACATCACCTCCACTCCGCTGAACCTCAACACAGGGGCCCCACATGGGTGCGTGCTCAGCCCCCTCCTGTACTCAATGTCTTCACGCATGACTGCGTGGCCAAGCACGCCACCAAGTCAATCATCAAGTTTGCAGACAACACAACAGTAGTAGGCTTGATTACCAACAATGACGAGACAGCCTACAGGGAGGAGGTGAAGGCTCTGGGAGTGTGGTGCCTGGAAAACAACCTCTCACTCAATGTCAACAAAACAAAGGAGATGATCGTGGACTTCAGGAAACAGCAGAGGGTGCACCCACCTATCTACATTGATGGGACCACAGTGGAGAAGGTGGAAAGCTTAAAGTTATTTGGCGTACACATCACTGACAAACTGAAATGCACCACCCACACAGACAGTGTGGTGAAGAAGGCACAACAGAGCCTCTTCAAACTCAGAATGATTAAGAAATGTGGCTTTTCACCTAAAACCCTCACACATTTTTACAGATACACAATTTAAAGCATCCTGTCGGTATCACCGCATGGTACGGGAACTGCACTGGCCTCAATCGCAAGGCTCTCCAGAGGGTGGTGCGGTCTGCTCAACACATTACCGGGGGAAAACTACCCATCCTCCACGACACCTACAGCACCCGATGTCACAGAAAGGCCAAAAAGATCATCAAGGACGTTAACCACCCGTGCCCCCTGCCTGAAAAACATCTTCTATCTCAAGGCCATCAGACTGTTACACAGCCATCATGAGCACATTAGAGGCTGCTGCCTATAGGCATAGAATAGGAATCACTCCCCACTTTAAGGAATGGTGTATCTGCATAATGCTGTATATACTGTTTTCTATACTGTTATATGGTATCTCATTCACTTAATAATGTTTAATACATAATCATCTCTATCTCATAGGCCATTCAGACTGTTACACAGCCATCATGAGCACATTAAGAGGCATAACTCATCTCATATGCTGCCTGTTATAGGCATAAGAATAGGAATCTGTTTTCTATACTGTTATATGGTATCCATTCACTTAATAATGTTTATATCTGGAATGGAACTGTTTTCACTGTTATAGTCACTTTAATAATGTTTACATATCTGGCATAACTCATCTCATATGTATATACTGTTTTCTATACTGTTATATGGTATCTCATTCACTTAATAATGTTTACATATCTGGCATAACTCATCTCATATGTATATACTGTTTTCTATACTGTTATATGGTATCTCATTCACTTAATAATGTTTACATATCTTGCATTGTTTATGTCATATGAATATACTACTTTTCTATATTATCTAAGTCCGTTCCGCTCTGACATCGCTCGTCTACATGTATATAGTCTTAATTCATTCCTACTTAGGTGTGTGTATTGGGTATGTGTTGTGTAATTTGTTAGATATTACTTGTTAGATATTACTGCACTGTCGGTGCTAGAAGCACAAGCATTTTGCTACACCCGCAATAACATCTGCTAATCACATTTATGTGACCAATAACATTTGATTTGATTTGATTAATAGTTGTTTGTAGGTGTAGTGGTCTCTGTACAGAACAATGCCAATATTAACAAGACAGGCATTATAGTCGTTTTGAGGTTTAGTGGTCTCTCTACAAAACAATACCAGCATTAACAAGAGAGTCATAATAGCCATTTAGAGGTAGTGGTCTCTGTACAAAACAATACCATTATTAACAAGAGAGTCATAATAGTCATTTAGAGGTAGTGGTCTCTGTACAAAACAATACCATTATTAACAAGAGAGTCATAATAGTCATTTAGAGGTAGTGGTCTCTGTACAACACAATACCAGTATTAACAAGAGAGTCATAATAGTCATTTAGAGGTAGTGGTCTCTGTACAACACAATACCAGTATTAACAAGAGAGTCATAATAGTCATTTAGAGGTAGTGGTCTCTGTACAACACAATACCAGTATTAACAAGAGAGTCATAATAGTAATTTAGAGGTAGTGGTCTCTGTACAACATAATACCAGTATTAACAAGACAGTCATAGTTGGACAAATGATCTTAATTACTCACATTGGGTACAGTAATACAACTGGAGAATGCTAATCAGCAGAGATGATGTGTTTGTTTCTGTGTATTTTAGCAGAGTGGTGATGAACCTGGCATGTTAATGAGCAAACAGTATGCTTCATAGTTGGCTGTTAATGGACTACTATATTGCTAAGTTACAAACTGTCCATCTACTAAGGGCAAACACGTTATTGTGTTATGCCAAAAATACTGACGTTTTTGTTGGTTTAATTTCATTCTTAATTGGTGTGTGTCTGTATGTGCGCACACATGTGTGTGTGTCTGTTTGCTAATGATGTCAAACGATAACATCTGCATGTATTACAACTGCAATCTTTGATGGAGGATTCTTCCTTCTTCAATCTGCCTGCCAAGAGACAACTCGAGAGAACAATCAGAGAGATAGAGAAAGAGAGGGATCATGGAAGAGTGAGGTTGAAAGATTGAGATTGAGAAGATACAGACAGGAAGATAGTGAGAAGGAAAGAGAGAGAGAGAGAGATGAAGAGAGAGAGAGAATGGTAGAAATTATGAGAGTCTTGTGGTTTATAGGCAAGGGGAATGGGTTGGGGAAGTGTGAGTGCTGCTGGTGAGAGACTGAGAGACTTGAGGACAGCCAGGGAAACAGTTGTGCTTTAAATTAACGTAGGCTGAAAAATGTGGCCTGGCTATAGGGCCATAGCGAGACCCCAGCTTTGCAACCTGATCTCCATCCCTCCCACACACACACACACACACATACACACACACACACACACACACACAAGGAACGCTCATCATCCACCTCTGCTATGGTCCAATCAGCCCAGAATAGAACACATCGGGGGACTGGCAAGCAGGGGCCGGAGTTATCCACTATCCAGTCTCCTCTGCTCCCGACTGTACAGCAACGCGCCCTTCATTAGTGTGCCCCAGCCTTACGGCCAGCAGTAACCACAATTATTCCCCCCTCTACCGCAGTTGAAATGTCTCTCTTTCCTTCTCCTCTTCCTGCTCTTCCTCCACCTAAGCTGACTCTATGTGTTCTGACATTCAGGTTGTCAACTCTGGCTTCAGACAATGCTCTTTGCACATGGAATTAAAACCTGACACTCCTGGCCTCCAGGAACAGAATGTTTTTTTTCATTTTCTTTCTTTTCTTCCTTCTCTGTCATTGGACAAGATGTAAAGTGGCTGTCTGTGGTTTACATGTTCTGCTCTCACCTTTTTCTCTCTCTCTCTTTCTCTCTCTGTCTCTCTCTCAATTTTTTAAAATTTTTAATATATATATATATATATATTTTTTAATTTTACCCCTTTTTCTCCCCAATTTCGTGGTATCCAATTGTTGTAGTAGCTACTATCTTGTCTCATCGCTACAACTCCCGTACGGGCTCGGGAGAGATGAAGGTCATGCGTCCTCCGATACTTAACCAAACCAAGCCGCACTGCTTCTTAACACAGTGCGCATCCAACCCGGAAGCCAGCCGCACCAATGTGCCGGAGGAACCACCGTGCACCTGGCCACCTTGGCTAGCGCACACTGCGCCCAGCCCGCCACAGGAGTCGCTGGTGCGCAATGAGACAAGGACACCCCTACCGACCAAGCCCTCCCTAACCCGGGCGACGCTACGCCAATTGTGCGTCGCCCCACGGACCTCCCGGTCGCGGCCGGTTACGACAGAGCCTGCGTGCGAACCCAGGGACTCTGATGGCACAGCTGCCGCTGCAGTACAGCGCCCTTAACCACTGCGCCACCCGGGAGGCGGCCCCTCTCTCTCTCTCTCTGTCTCTCTCTGTCTCTTACTCTCTCTATGTCTCTCTCTGTCTCTCTCTCTCTTTCTGTCTCTCTGTCTCTCACTCTCTCTGTCTCTTTCTCTCCCATTCTCTAACACACACACGCACACACACCACATGAGGCTGCTGAGGAACTGCACATAATAACGTCTGGAACGGAGCATTACCATGAGCCAATTAAGGTACCACCAACCTCCTCCTTTCACAGTCTTCCAGCTGTCTCCCTGACAATGTATGTTGCACCTGTTTCCCCTGGTGCCCTATGTCACATGGTTGGTACACTTGCTATGATCTCACCCTTTCAGACCTGGGATCATTTTTTCAGATCTTAGAAAGTAACTATTTGAATACCAATCTCGGAAAGTAACTACTTTTTGAAACTATTTGAATACAGAGCTGAGAAAGCAACTGCTTTTTAAAAACATTTGAATACAGATCTCAAGAAGTGACTACTTTTCAGAAACTGTTGGACTGGCTTCCGTCGACTAATGGCAGGGCTGTAATCTGGAACTGCATCTTGAAGATAGAAATATAATGAATAGAGAACACACAATCTCCTATACTATTCCAATCTATCTGACAGTAATATTTGATCTACGCAGTACATCTGAATATTTTGTAAATGTCCATTCTCCTGATGTACAAAATCAAGTCAAACCAATTAACCAATGATATTTTGTACAGATATGTATAAATATGTGGTGATGATGCTAAACTACTGTATGACTCTTTCAACATGCCAGTGAAAAGGTCGAAAGCTGCAATATATTTTATGGTACCTAAAAATACTGCAGAGTAAATCAAATCCATTTGCAAACATTGCAAAAAGCCAGTTGGATGCTTAGCAAAAACAACTTTAACATCTTTGTCCATCTGAGGGCAAGTGTTACTTTTTCAAACACACACTATACCACCTTTAAAGGGAATACAAACTAACATCATTTTCCACGTACCTTGGCTGTAGTTGATTCAAAAAGGCATTTTTGGGATATTTTGCTTCCTTTGGACACTTAATAACCATATGTTGTAACTGATAGCATTGTCAGTAACACGTAATGTGAACTGTTCTGGTGCCAGTGTGTAATACAACTGTGATTACTTTTGTAGCAATATTTTATCAGCATGTTGTTACATAATACTTTGGTCATTTAAATGTATTTGCATAATGACCATTTATGAGTACTGTAAACAAGATAAATACTATCTGTTCCTTATTCCACTTATGTAACGTATTGTTTAATTATAAAGACATTTACAAAGTCCTATTTTACAACAATGTTGCTATTGTAATAATCAAAGTTACTCCACATGAATAAGAACTGAATGTCAAGTGTTGCAGTATTACCTTACGTCTCACTCATTATGAACATATATTTGTTCATCATTTTGAAGCTCAATAGTGGCCTACTCTAATGCTGTGTTGACTCCATGTTCCCCATGTATTTAACTAAAGGCTATATTAAGATCAATATCTAAGAGCCCTCCAAATCATATATTTTGACTAACTCAACTGTCATAGTTTTTGGTTCTTCATCAGATATTTGGCAGGAATCAAATAAACAAAATGTTGTTTTCAAATAACTTGCATATATTCAAACAATTAGTTGTTTCTCTGAGAGGTATTCAGAATACTTTCTAATATTAGTTGTTTTTCTGATACCTGTATTTGAATATCAAAGAAAGTAATTGTCTTTTAGTTGAAACTCTAAATAAATTATTTTACTGAATATAAATGACATGTACTGTATATTATATTAACTATATTCTCTATTCTCTGGTGGAAGAAGAAGAGGACCAAGGTGCAGCGTACTATATGTCCATATCTTTTAATAAAGAACTTGAACACTGAACAAAAACAATAAACCGACGACTAAAAACAGTTCTGGATGGTGCAGACAGAAAACAGTTCTGGCTGGTGCAGACAGAAAACAGTTCTGGCTGGTGCAGACAGAAAACAGAAAACAGGTCGGCTGGTGCAGACAGAAAACAGAAAACAGTTCTGGCTGGTGCAGACAGAAAACAGTTCTGGCTGGTGCAGACAGAAAACAGAAAACAGTTCTGGCTGGTGCAGACAGAAAACAGTTCTGGCTGATGCAGACAGAAAACAGTTCTGGCTGGTGCAGACAGAAAACAAAACAGAAAACAGTTCTGGCTGGTGCAGACAGAAAACAGTTCTGGCTGGTGACAGAAAACAGAAAAACCAGACAAAACAGAAAAAAACAGAAAACAGTTCTGGCTGGTGCAGACAGAAAACAGAAAACAGTTCTGGCTGGTGCAGACAGAAAACAGTTCTGGCTGGTGCAGACAGAAAACAGAAAAAGTTCTGGCTGGTGCAGACAGAAAACAGTTCTGGCTGGTGCAGACAGAAAACCAAAAACAGAAAACAGAAAACAGTTCTGGCTGGTGCAGATAGAAAACAGAAAACAGTTCTGGCTGGTGCAGACAGAAAACAGTTCTGGCTGGTGCAGACAGAAAACAGAAAACAGAAAACAGTTCTGGCTGGTGCAGACAGAAAGACAGAAAACAGTTCTGGCTGGTGCAGACAGAAAACAGACAGAAAACAGTTCTGGCTGGTGCAGCAGAAAACAGAAAACAGTTCTGGCTGGTGCAGACAGAAAACAGAAAACAGTTCTGGCTGGTGCAGACAGAAAACAGAAAACAGTTCTGGCTGGTGCAGACAGAAAACAGAAAACAGTTCTGGCTGGTGCAGACAGAAAACAGAAAACAGTTCTGGCTGCTGCAGACAGAAAACAGAAAACAGAAAACAGTTCTGGCTGGTGCAGACAGAAAACAGAAAACAGTTCTGGCTGGTGCAGACAGAAAACAGTTCTGGCTGGTGCAGACAGAAAACCGAAAACAGAAAACAGTTCTGGCTGGTGCAGACAGAAAACAGAAAACAGTTCTGGCTGGTGCAGACAGAAAACAGAAAACAGTTCTGGCTGGCGCAGACAGAAAACAGAAAACAGTTCTGGCTGGTGCAGACAGAAAACAGTTCTGGCTGGTGCAGACAGAAAACAGAAAACAGAAAACAGTTCTGGCTGGTGAAAACAGAAAACAGAAAAAACCGGTGCAGACAGAAAACAGAAAACAGTTCTGGCTGGTGCAGACAGAAAACCGAAAACAGAAAACAGTTCTGGCTGGTGCAGACAGAAAACAGAAAACAATTCTGGCTGGTGCAGACAGAAAACAGAAAACAGTTCTGGCTGGTGCAGACAGAAAACAGTTCTGGCTGGTGGATTAACATTTACATTTAAGTCATTTAGCAGACAGAAAACAGTTCTGGCTGATGCAGACAGAAAACAGTTCTGGCTGGTGCAGACAGAAAACAGAAAACAGTTTGGCTGGTGCAGACAGAAAACAGAAAACAGTTCTGGCTGGTGCAGAAAGAAAACAGTTCTGGCTGGTGCAGACAGAAAACCGAAAACAGAAAACAGTTCTGGCCGGTGCAGACAGAAAACAGAAAACAGTTCTGGCTGGTGCAGACAGAAAACAGAAAACAGTTCTGGCTGGTGCAGACAGAAAACAGTTCTGTCTGGTGCAGACAGAAAACAGAAAACAGAAAACAGTTCTGGCCGGTGCAGACAGAAAACAGAAAACAGTTCTGGCTGGTGCAGACAGAAAACAGAAAACAGTTCTGGCTGGTGCAGACAGAAAACAGTTCTGGCTGGTGCAGACAGAAAACCGAAAACAGAAAACAGAAAACAGTTCTGTCTGGTGCAGACAGAAAACAGAAAACAGTTCTGGCTGGTGCAGACAGAAAACAGAAAACAGTTCTGGCTGGTGCAGACAGAAAACAGAAGACAGTTATGGCTGGTGCAGACAGAAAACAGAAAACAGTTCTGCCTGGTGCAGACAGAAAACAGAAAACAGTTCTGGCTGTTGCAGACAGAAAACAGAAAACAGTTCTGTCTGGTGCAGACAGAAAACAGAAACAGTTCTGGCTAGTGCAGACAGAAAACAGAAAACAGTTCTGGCCGGTGCAGACAGAAAACAGAAAACAGTTCTGGCTGGTGCAGACAGAAAACAGTTCTGGCTGGTGCAGACAGAAAACCAGAAACAGAAAACAGAAAACAGTTCTGGCTGGTGCAGACAGAAAACAGAAAACAGTTCTGGCTGGTGCAGACAGAAAACAGAAAACAGTTCTGGCTGGTGCAGACAGAAAACAGAAAACAGTTCTGGCTGGTGCAGACAGAAAACAGTTCTGGCTGGTGCATTTACATTTACATTTAAGTCATTTAGCAGACAGAAAACAGTTCTGGCTGATGCAGACAGAAAACAGTTCTGGCTGGTGCAGACAGAAAACAGTTCTGGATGGTGCAGACAGAAAACAGTTCTGGCTGGTGCAGACAGAAAACAGTTCTGGCTGGTGCAGACAGAAAACAGAAAACAGGTCGGCTGGTGCAGACAGAAAAGAGAAAACAGTTCTGGCTGGTGCAGACAGAAAACAGTTCTGGCTGGTGCAGACAGAAAACAGAAAACAGTTCTGGCTGGTGCAGACAGAAAACAGAAAACAGTTCTGGCTGGTGCAGACAGAAAACAGAAAACAGTTCTGGCTGGTGCAGACAGAAAACAGTTCTGGCTGGTGCAGACAGAAAACCAAAAACAGAAAACAGAAAACAGTTCTGTCCGGTGCAGATAGAAAACAGAAAACAGTTCTGGCTGGTGCAGACAGAAAACAGTTCTGGCTGGTGCAGACAGAAAACAGAAAACAGAAAACAGTTCTGGCTGGTGCAGACAGAAAACAGAAGACAGTTCTGGCTGGTGCAGACAGAAAACAGTTCTGGCTGGTGCAGACAGAAAACAGAAAACAGTTCTGGCTGGTGCAGACAGAAAACAGAAAACAGTTCTGGCTGGTGCAGACAGAAAACAGAAAACAGTTCTGGCTGGTGCAGACAGAAAACAGTTCTGGCTGGTGCAGACAGAAAACAGAAAACAGAAAACAGTTCTGGCTGGTGCAGACAGAAAACAGAAAACAGAAAACAGTTCTGACCGGTGCAGACAGAAAAAAGAAAACAGTTCTGGCTGGTGCAGACAGAAAACAGAAAACAGTTCTGGCTGGTGCAGACAGAAAACAGAAAACAGTTCTGGCTGGTGCAGACAGAAAACAGAAAACAGTTCTGGCTGGTGCAGACAGAAAACAGAAAACAGTTCTGGCTGGTGCAGACAGAAAACAGTTCTGGCTGGTGCAGACAGAAAACAGAAAACAGTTCTGGCTGGTGCAGACAGAAAACAGAAAACAGAAAACAGTTCTGACCGGTGCAGACAGAAAACAGAAAACAGTTCTGGCTGGTGCAGACAGAAAACAGTTCTGGCTGGTGCAGACAGAAAACCGAAAACAGAAAACAGTTCTGGCTGGTGCAGACAGAAAACAGAAAACAGTTCTGGCTGGTGCAGACAGAAAACAGAAAACAATTCTGGCTGGTGCAGACAGAAAACAGAAAACAGTTCTGGCTGGTGCAGACAGAAAACAGTTCTGGCTGGTGGATTAACATTTACATTTAAGTCATTTAGCAGACAGAAAACAGTTCTGGCTGATGCAGACAGAAAACAGTTCTGGCTGGTGCAGACAGAAAACAGAAAACAGTTCGGCTGGTGCAGACAGAAAACAGAAAACAGTTCTGGCTGGTGCAGAAAGAAAACAGTTCTGGCTGGTGCAGACAGAAAACCGAAAACAGAAAACAGTTCTGGCCGGTGCAGACAGAAAACAGAAAACAGTTCTGGCTGGTGCAGACAGAAAACAGAAAACAGTTCTGGCTGGTGCAGACAGAAAACAGTTCTGTCCGGTGCAGACAGAAAACAGAAAACAGAAAACAGTTCTGGCCGGTGCAGACAGAAAACAGAAAACAGTTCTGGCTGGTGCAGACAGAAAACAGAAAACAGTTCTGGCTGGTGCAGACAGAAAACAGTTCTGGCTGGTGCAGACAGAAAACCGAAAACAGAAAACAGAAAACAGTTCTGTCTGGTGCAGACAGAAAACAGAAAACAGTTCTGGCTGGTGCAGACAGAAAACAGAAAACAGAAAACAGTTCTGGCTGGTGCAGACAGAAAACAGAAGACAGTTATGGCTGGTGCAGACAGAAAACAGAAAACAGTTCTGCCTGGTGCAGACAGAAAACAGAAAACAGTTCTGGCTGTTGCAGACAGAAAACAGAAAAAAGTTCTGGCTGGTGCAGACAGAAAACAGAAACAGTTCTGGCTAGTGCAGACAGAAAACAGAAAACAGTTCTGGCCGGTGCAGACAGAAAACAGAAAACAGTTCTGGCTGGTGCAGACAGAAAACAGTTCTGGCTGGTGCAGACAGAAACCCAGAAACAGAAAACAGAAAACAGTTCTGGCTGGTGCAGACAGAAAACAGAAAACAGTTCTGGCTGGTGCAGACAGAAAACAGAAAACAGTTCTGGCTGGTGCAGACAGAAAACAGAAAACAGTTCTGGCTGGTGCAGACAGAAAACAGTTCTGGCTGGTGCATTTACATTTACATTTAAGTCATTTAGCAGACATAAAACAGTTCTGGCTGATGCAGACAGAAAACAGTTCTGGCTGGTGCAGACAGAAAACAGAAAACAGTTCGGCTGGTGCAGACAGAAAACAGAAAACAGTTCTGGCTGGTGCAGAAAGAAAACTGTTCTGGCTGGTGCAGACAGAAAACCGAAAACAGAAAACAGTTCTGGCCGGTGCAGACAGAAAACAGAAAACAGTTCTGGCTGGTGCAGACAGAAACAGAAAACAGTTCTGGCTGGTGCAGACAGAAAACAGTTCTGGCTGGTGCAGACAGAAAACCGAAAACAGAAAACAGAAAACAGTTCTGTCCGGTGCAGACAGAAAACAGAAAACAGTTTGGCTGGTGCAGACAGAAAACAGAAAACAGTTCTGGCTGGTGCAGACAGAAAACAGTTCTGGCTGGTGCAGACAGAAAACCTAAAACAGAAAACAGTTCTGGCCGGTGCAGACAGAAAACAGAAAACAGTTCTGGCTGGTGCAGAAAGAAAACAGAAAACAGTTCTGGCTGGTGCAGACAGAAAACCTAAAACAGAAAACAGTTCTGGCTGGTGCAGACAGAAAACAGTTCTGGCTGGTGCAGACAGAAAACCGAAAACAGAAAACAGTTCTGTCCGGTGCAGACAGAAAACAGAAAACAGTTTGGCTGGTGCAGAAAGAAAACAGAAAACAGTTCTGGCTGGTGCAGACAGAAAACAGTTCTGGCTGGTGCAGACAGAAAACCGAAAACAGAAAACAGAAAACAGTTCTGTCCGGTGCAGACAGAAAACAGAAAACAGTTTGGCTGGTGCAGACAGAAAACAGAAAACAGTTCTGCCTGGTGCAGACAGAAAACAGAAAACAGTTCTGGCTGTTGCAGACAGAAAACAGAAAACAGTTCTGGCTGGTGCAGACAGAAAACAGAAACAGTTCTGGCTAGTGCAGACAGAAAACAGAAAACAGTTCTGGCCGGTGCAGACAGAAAACAGAAAACAGTTCTGGCTGGTGCAGACAGAAAACAGTTCTGGCTGGTGCAGACAGAAAACCAGAAACAGAAAACAGAAAACAGTTCTGGCTGGTGCAGACAGAAAACAGAAAACAGTTCTGGCTGGTGCAGACAGAAAACAGAAAACAGTTCTGGCTGGTGCAGACAGAAAACAGAAAACAGTTCTGGCTGGTGCAGACAGAAAACAGTTCTGGCTGGTGCATTTACATTTACATTTAAGTCATTTAGCAGACAGAAAACAGTTCTGGCTGATGCAGACAGAAAACAGTTCTGGCTGGTGCAGACAGAAAACAGAAAACAGTTCTGGCTGGTGCAGACAGAAAACCGAAAACAGAAAACAGTTCTGGCTGGTGCAGACAGAAAACAGAAGACAGTTATGGCTGGTGCAGACAGAAAACAGAAAACAGTTCTGCCTGGTGCAGACAGAAAACAGAAAACAGTTCTGGCTGTTGCAGACAGAAAACAGAAAACAGTTCTGGCTGGTGCAGACAGAAAACAGAAACAGTTCTGGCTAGTGCAGACAGAAAACAGAAAACAGTTCTGGCCGGTGCAGACAGAAAACAGAAAACAGTTCTGGCTAGTGCAGACAGAAAACAGAAAACAGTTCTGGCCGGTGCAGACAGAAAACAGAAAACAGTTCTGGCTGGTGCAGACAGAAAACAGTTCTGGCTGGTGCAGACAGAAAACCAGAAACAGAAAACAGAAAACAGTTCTGGCTGGTGCAGACAGAAAACAGAAAACAGTTCTGGCTGGTGCAGACAGAAAACAGAAAACAGTTCTGGCTGGTGCAGACAGAAAACAGAAAACAGTTCTGGCTGGTGCAGACAGAAAACAGTTCTGGCTGGTGCATTTACATTTACATTTAAGTCATTTAGCAGACAGAAAACAGTTCTGGCTGATGCAGACAGAAAACAGTTCTGGCTGGTGCAGACAGAAAACAGAAAACAGTTCTGGCTGGTGCAGACAGAAAACCGAAAACAGAAAACAGTTCTGGCTGGTGCAGACAGAAAACAGAAGACAGTTATGGCTGGTGCAGACAGAAAACAGAAAACAGTTCTGCCTGGTGCAGACAGAAAACAGAAAACAGTTCTGGCTGTTGCAGACAGAAAACAGAAAACAGTTCTGGCTGGTGCAGACAGAAAACAGAAACAGTTCTGGCTAGTGCAGACAGAAAACAGAAAACAGTTCTGGCCGGTGCAGACAGAAAACAGAAAACAGTTCTGGCTGGTGCAGACAGAAAACAGTTCTGGCTGGTGCAGACAGAAAACCAGAAACAGAAAACAGAAAACAGAAAACAGTTCTGGCTGGTGCAGACAGAAAACAGAAAACAGTTCTGGCTGGTGCAGACAGAAAACAGAAAACAGTTCTGGCTGGTGCAGACAGAAAACAGAAAACAGTTCTGGCTGGTGCAGACAGAAAACAGTTCTGGCTGGTGCATTTACATTTACATTTAAGTCATTTAGCAGACAGAAAACAGTTCTGGCTGATGCAGACAGAAAACAGTTCTGGCTGGTGCAGACAGAAAACAGAAAACAGTTCTGGCCGGTGCAGACAGAAAACAGAAAACAGTTCTGGCTGGTGCAGACAGAAAACAGTTCTGGCTGGTGCAGACAGAAAACCAGAAACAGAAAACAGAAAACAGAAAACAGTTCTGGCTGGTGCAGACAGAAAACAGAAAACAGTTCTGGCTGGTGCAGACAGAAAACAGAAAACAGTTCTGGCTGGTGCAGACAGAAAACAGAAAACAGTTCTGGCTGGTGCAGACAGAAAACAGTTCTGGCTGGTGCATTTACATTTACATTTAAGTCATTTAGCAGACAGAAAACAGTTCTGGCTGATGCAGACAGAAAACAGTTCTGGCTGGTGCAGACAGAAAACAGAAAACAGTTCGGCTGGTGCAGACAGAAAACAGAAAACAGTTCTGGCTGGTGCAGAAAGAAAACAGTTCTGGCTGGTGCAGACAGAAAACCGAAAACAGAAAACAGTTCTGGCCGGTGCAGACAGAAAACAGAAAATAGTTCTGGCTGGTGCAGACAGAAAACAGAAAACAGTTCTGGCTGGTGCAGACAGAAAACAGTTCTGACTGGTGCAGACAGAAAACCGAAAACAGAAAACAGAAAACAGTTCTGTCCGGTGCAGACAGAAAACAGAAAACAGTTTGGCTGGTGCAGACAGAAAACAGAAAACAGTTCTGGCTGGTGCAGACAGAAAACAGTTCTGGCTGGTGCAGACAGAAAACCTAAAACAGAAAACAGTTCTGGCCGGTGCAGACAGAAAACAGAAAACAGTTCTGGCTGGTGCAGACAGAAAACCGAAAACAGAAAACAGAAAACAGTTCTGTCCGGTGCAGACAGAAAACAGTTCTGGCTGGTGCAGACAGAAAACAGTTCTGGCTGGTGCAGACAGAAAACAGAAAACAGTTCTGGCTGGTGCAGACAGAAAACAGAAAACAGTTCTGGCTGGTGCAGACAGAAAACAGAAAACAGTTCTGGCTGGTGCAGACAGAAAACAGTTCTGGCTGGTGCAGACAGAAAACAGTTCTGGCTGGTGCAGACAGAAAACAGAAAACAGTTCTGGCTGGTGCAGACAGAAAACAGAAAACAGTTCTGGCTGGTGCAGACAGAAAACAGAAAACAGTTCTGGCTGGTGCAGACAGAAAACAATCACATACAATGTATGTATGTGTGTATGTGTGTATATATGTATGTATGTACGTATGTACATGTGTATGTGTGTATGTACGTGTGTATGTGTGTATATATGTATGTATGTACGTGTGTATGTGTGTATATATGTATGTATGTATGTATGTATGTATGTATGTATGTATGTATGTATGTATGTATGTATGTATGTATGTATGTATGTATGTATGTATGTATGTATGTATGTATGTATGTATGTATGTATGTATGTATGTATGTATGTGTGTGTGTGTGTATGTATGTGTGTGTGTGTGTGTGTGTGTGTGTGTGTGTGTGTGTGTGTGTGTGTGTGTGTGTGTGTGTGTGTGTGTGTGTGTGTGTGTGTGTGTGTGTGTGTGTGTGTGTGTATGTATGTATGTATGTATGTATGTATGTATGTATGTATGTATGTATGTATGTATGTATGTATGTATGTATGTATGTATGTATGTATGTATGTATGTATGTATGTATGTATGTATGTATTATGTATGTGGGGGTAGGGTAGGGTTAAAAGTGGAAGTAAACTTTCAATTGGATCTTGTGTACAATTAACCAATAAAGTTACCTTAATCGTAAACTATATTACAGTTGGTATTTTTTTTAAACTACAAATACAACTTTTTTTCTGCCCAGGTCTGCACCCTATAGTAACCTGTATAACCTTAATCATGGCTAATTCATAATTGGGCCTGCATCCTGGACTTTGTCTCTCCATGGGTTTAGGTACGCATGCAGCGCATCAATACACCTCTCTCTCGCTCTCTCTCTTTCGCTCTCTCTCTCTCTTTTTCTCTCGCTCTCTCTCCTCTCCTCACGGGCTCTCTCTCTCACTCTCTCTTTCTCTCTCTCTCTTACTCTCTCCCTCTCTCTCTCCATCCCTCGCTATATGTAAATCACTGGCGCTGATAATGCCTGGGCCAGCAAGAGATGAGAGATAGAGCATCCGGCCCAGTCGCACTGACCACATCACCTGTGTACTCATAATTAAAAGAAATCACAGACATTCAGTTCTGTTCGCCTGCGCTGTGCCGACATCCATGGCTGCATGGGCCAATCCCTAACCAGGTTTGCCGGGGCATCCACCTGATCTGCGTAGGTAGGATTCCGTAAATTGGAGCAGTGCCTGTGTTGGTGTTTTGTTTTTCCCCACATGGCACATTCCATAACGCCAGTAATTGTTCAGCTCAAAGGTGCTGTAACCTCCATTACTGATGCTGTTATAGCAGTGATTTAGCTGAGAGTACGGTTTTGGGATGGGTAATTTGATAGGTAATACCGTCACATTAAGTCCATGAAATGGAACAGATAGGAGGTTGCTGTTGTTGGGATTTACTGTCCTTGCCCATGTAATACTTTAGACAGGCTACATTCATTAGGATTACTGTCCTTGCCCATGTAATACTTTAGACAGGCTACATTCATTAGGATTACTGTTCTGCCCATGTAATACTTTAGACAGGCTACATTCATTAGGATTACTGTCCTTGCCCATGTAATACTTTAGACAGGCTACATTCATTAGGATTGCTGTTCTGGCCCATGTAATACTTTAGACAGGCTACATTCATTAGGATTACTGTTCTGGCCATGTAATACTTCACACAGGCTACATTCATTAGGATTACTGTCCTTGCCCATGTAATACTTTAGACAGGCTACATTCATTAGGATTACTGTTCTGCCCATGTAATACTTCAGACAGGCTACATTCATTAGGATTACTGTTCTGGCCATGTAATACTTTAGACAGGCTACATTCATTAGGATTACTGTTCTGGCCATGTAATACTTTAGACAGGCTACATTCATTAGGATTACTGTTCTGGCCATGTAATACTTTAGACAGGCTACATTCATTAGGATTACTGTTCTGGCCATGTAATACTTTAGACAGGCTACATTCATTAGGATTACTGTTCTGGCCATGTAATACTTCACACAGGCTACATTCATTAGGATTACTGTTCTACCCATGTAATACTTCAGACAGGCTACATTCATTAGGATTACTGTTCTGCCCATGTAATACTTTAGACAGGCTACATTCATTAGGATTACTGTTCTGCCCATGTAATACTTTAGACAGGCTACATTCATAAGGATTACTGTCCTTGCCCATGTAATACTTTAGACAGGCTACATTCATTAGGA
This sequence comes from Oncorhynchus gorbuscha, assembly GCF_021184085.1. Classification (NCBI taxonomy): domain Eukaryota; kingdom Metazoa; phylum Chordata; class Actinopteri; order Salmoniformes; family Salmonidae; genus Oncorhynchus; species Oncorhynchus gorbuscha. The sequence goes on from NC_060178.1 coordinate 96,348,109, forward strand.
TTACTGTCCTTGCCCATGTAATACTTTAGACAGGCTACATTCATTAGGATTACTGTCCTTGCCCATGTAATACTTTAGACAGGCTACATTCATTAGGATTACTGTCCTTGCCCATGTAATACTTTAGACAGTCTACATTCATTAGGATTACTGTTCTGCCCATGTAATACTTTAGACAGGCTACATTCATTAGGATTACTGTCCTTGCCCATGTAATACTTTAGACAGGCTACATTCATTAGGATTACTGTTCTGCCCATGTAATACTTTAGACAGGCTACATTCATTAGGATTACTGTCCTTGCCCATGTAATACTTTAGACAGGCTACATTCATTAGGATTACTGTCCTTGCCCATGTAATACTTTAGACAGTCTACATTCATTAGGATTACTGTTCTGCCCATGTAATACTTTAGACAGGCTACATTCATTAGGATTACTGTCCTGCCCATGTAATACTTTAGACAGGCTACATTCATTAGGATTAGTGTCCTTGCCCATGTAATACTTTAGACAGGCTACATTCATTAGGATTACTGTTCTGCCCATGTAATACTTTAGACAGGCTACATTCATTAGGATTACTGTTCTGGCCATGTAATACTTTAGACAGGCTACATTCATTAGGATTACTGTTCTGGCCATGTAATACTTTAGACAGGCTACATTCATTAGGATTACTGTCCTTGCCCATGTAATACTTTAGACAGGCTACATTCATTAGGATTACTGTTCTGCCCATGTAATACTTTAGACAGGCTACATTCATTAGGATTACTGTTCTGCCCATGTAATACTTTAGACAGGCTACATTCATAAGGATTACTATCCTTGCCCATGTAATACTTTAGACAGGCTACATTCATTAGGATTACTGTCCTTGCCCATGTAATACTTTAGACAGGCTACATTCATTAGGATTACTGTCCTTGCCCATGTAATACTTTAGACAGTCTACATTCATTAGGATTACTGTTCTGCCCATGTAATACTTTAGACAGGCTACATTCATTAGGATTACTGTCCTGCCCATGTAATACTTTAGACAGGCTACATTCATTAGGATTAGTGTCCTTGCCCATGTAATACTTTAGACAGGCTACGTTCATTAGGATTACTGTTCTGCCCATGTAATACTTTAGACAGGCTACATTCATTAGGATTACTGTTCTGGCCAAGTAATACTTCAGACAGGCTACATTCATTAGGATTACTGTTCTGGCCATGTAATACTTTAGACAGGCTACATTCATTAGGATTACTGCTCTGCCCATGTAATACTTTAGACAGGCTACATTCATTAGGATTACTGTCCTGCCCATGTAATACTTTAGACAGGCTACATTCATTAGGATTACTGTTCTGTCCATGTAATACTTTAGACAGGCTACATTCATTAGGATTACTGTTCTGGCCAAGTAATACTTCAGACAGGCTACATTCATTAGGATTACTGTTCTGGCCATGTAATACTTTAGACAGGCTACATTCATTAGGATTACTGTTCTGCCCATGTAATACTTTAGACAGGCTACATTCATTAGGATTACTGTCCTTGCCCATGTAATACTTTAGACAGGCTACATTCATTAGGATTAGTGTCCTTGCCCATGTAATACTTTAGACAGGCTACGTTCATTAGGATTACTGTTCTGCCCATGTAATACTTTAGACAGGCTACATTCATTAGGATTACTGTTCTGGCCAAGTAATACTTCAGACAGGCTACATTCATTAGGATTACTGTTCTGGCCATGTAATACTTTAGACAGGCTACATTCATTAGGATTACTGTTCTGCCCATGTAATACTTTAGACAGGCTACATTCATTAGGATTACTGTTCTGCCCATGTAATACTTTAGACAGGCTACATTCATTAGGATTACTGTTCTGTCCATGTAATACTTCAGATAGGCTACATTCATTAGGATTACTGTTCTGGCCATGTAATACTTTAGACAAGCTACATTCATTAGGATTACTGCTCTGCCCATGTAATACTTTAGACAGGCTACATTCATTAGGATTACTGTTCTGCCCATGTAATACTTTAGACAGGCTACATTCATTAGGATTACTGTTCTGTCCATGTAATACTTCAGATAGGCTACATACATTAGGATTACTGTTCTGGCCATGTAATACTTTAGACAGGCTACATTCATTAGGATTACTGCTCTGGCCATGTAATACTTCAGATAGGCTACATTCATTAGGATTACTGTCCTTGCCCATGTAATACTTTAGACAGGCTACATTCATTAGGATTACTGTCCTTGCCCATGTAATACTTTAGACAGGCTACATTCATTAGGATTACTGTCCTTGCCCATGTAATACTTTAGACAGTCTACATTCATTAGGATTACTGTTCTGCCCATGTAATACTTTAGACAGGCTACATTCATTAGGATTACTGTCCTTGCCCATGTAATACTTTAGACAGGCTACATTCATTAGGATTACTGTCCTTGCCCATGTAATACTTTAGACAGTCTACATTCATTAGGATTACTGTTCTGCCCATGTAATACTTTAGACAGGCTACATTCATTAGGATTACTGTCCTTGCCCATGTAATACTTTAGACAGGCTACATTCATTAGGATTAGTGTCCTTGCCCATGTAATACTTTAGACAGGCTACATTCATTAGGATTACTGTTCTGCCCATGTAATACTTTAGACATGCTACATTCATTAGGATTACTGTTCTGCCCATGTAATACTTTAGACAGGCTACATTCATTAGGATTACTGTTCTGGCCATGTAATACTTCAGATAGGCTACATTCATTAGGATTACTGTTCTGCCCATGTAATACTTTAGACAGGCTACATTCATTAGGATTACTGTCCTTGCCCATGTAATACTTTAGACAGGCTACATTCATTAGGATTACTGTTCTGCCCATGTAATACTTTAGACAGACTACATTCATTAGGATTACTGTCCTTGCCCATGTAATACTTTAGACAGGCTACATTCATTAGGATTACTGTCCTAACCCATGTAATACTTTAGACAGGCTACATTAATTAGGATTACTGTCCTTGCCCATGTAATACTTCAGACAGGCTACATTCATTAGGATTACTGTCCTTGCCCATGTAATACTTTAGACAGGCTACATTCATTAGGATTACTGTCCTTGCCCATGTAATACTTTAGACAGGCTACATTCATTAGGATTACTGTCCTTGCCCATGTAATACTTTAGACAGGCTACATTCATTAGGATTACTGTCCTTGCCCATGTAATACTTTAGACAGGCTACATTCATTAGGATTACTGTCCTTGCCCATGTAATACTTTAGACACGCTACATTCATTAGGATTACTGTCCTTGCCCATGTAATACTTTAGACAGGCTACATTCATTAGGATTACTGTCCTTGCCCATGTAATACTTTAGACAGGCTACATTCATTAGGATTACTGTCCTTGCCCATGTAATACTTTAGACAGGCTACATTCATTAGGATTACTGTCCTTGCCCATGTAATACTTTAGACAGGCTACATTCATTAGGATTACTGTCCTTGCCCATGTAATACTTTAGACAGGCTACATTCATTAGGATTACTGTCCTTGCCCATGTAATACTTTAGACAGGCTACATTCATTAGGATTACTGTCCTTGCCCATGTAATACTTTAGACAGGCTACATTCATTAGGATTACTGTCCTTGCCCATGTAATACTTTAGACACGCTACATTCATTAGGATTACTGTCCTTGCCCATGTAATACTTTAGACACGCTACATTCATTAGGATTACTGTCCTTGCCCATGTAATACTTTAGACAGGCTACATTCATTAGGATTACTGTTCTGCCCATGTAATACTTTAGACAGGCTACCTTCATTAAGATTACTGTTCTGCCCATGTAATACTTTAGACAGGCTACATTCATTAGGATTACTGTCCTTGCCCATGTAATACTTTAGCCAGGCCACATTCATTAGGATTACTGTTCTGCCCATGTAATACTTTAGACAGGCTACATTCATTAGGATTACTGTCCTTGCCCATGTAATACTTTAGACAGGCTACATTCATTAGGATTACTGTCCTTGCCCATGTAATACTTTAGCCAGGCCACATTCATTAGGATTACTGTTCTGCCCATGTAATACTTTAGACAGGCTACATTCATTAGGATTACTGTCCTTGCCCATGTAATACTTTAGACACGCTACATTCATTAGGATTACTGTCCTTGCCCATGTAATACTTTAGACACGCTACATTCATTAGGATTACTGTCCTTGCCCATGTAATACTTTAGACAGACTACATTCATTAGGATTACTGTCCTTGCCTATGTAATACTTTAGACAGGCTACATTCATTAGGATTACTGTCCTAACCCATGTAATACTTTAGACAGGCTACATTCATTAGGATTACTGTCCTAACCCATGTAATACTTTAGACACGCTACATTCATTAGGATTACTGTCCTTGCCCATGTAATACTTTAGACAGGCTACATTCATTAGGATTACTGTTCTGCCCATGTAATACTTTAGACAGGCTACCTTCATTAAGATTACTGTTCTGCCCATGTAATACTTTAGACAGGCTACATTCATTAGGATTACTGTCCTTGCCCATGTAATACTTTAGCCAGGCCACATTCATTAGGATTACTGTTCTGCCCATGTAATACTTTAGACAGGCTACATTCATTAGGATTACTGTCCTTGCCCATGTAATACTTTAGACAGGCTACATTCATTAGGATTACTGTCCTTGCCCATGTAATACTTTAGCCAGGCCACATTCATTAGGATTACTGTTCTGCCCATGTAATACTTTAGACAGGCTACATTCATTAGGATTACTGTCCTTGCCCATGTAATACTTTAGACACGCTACATTCATTAGGATTACTGTCCTTGCCCATGTAATACTTTAGACACGCTACATTCATTAGGATTACTGTCCTTGCCCATGTAATACTTTAGACAGACTACATTCATTAGGATTACTGTCCTTGCCTATGTAATACTTTAGACAGGCTACATTCATTAGGATTACTGTCCTAACCCATGTAATACTTTAGACAGGCTACATTCATTAGGATTACTGTCCTTGCCCATGTAATACTTTAGACAGGCTACATTCATTAGGATTACTGTCCTTGCCCATGTAATACTTTAGACACGCTACATTCATTACGATTACTGTCCTTGCCCATGTAATACTTTAGACAGGCTACATTCATTAGGATTACTGTTCTGCCCATGTAATACTTTAGACAGGCTACATTCATTATGATTACTGTCCTTGCCCATGTAATACTTTAGACAGGCTAAATTGGTTAGTATTGCTGTTCAGTATTGCTGTTCTGGCCCTTGTAATATATACAGTGCATTCAGAAAGTATTCAGACCCCTTGACTTTTTCTACAGGCTGGTTACAGCCTTATTCAAAAATGGATTACATGCATGTTTCCTCATCAATCTACACATACTATCCCATAATTACAAAGCGAAAAAAGGTTTTTAGACATTTTTGCAAATGTATTAAAAATAAAAAACAGAAACCCTGTATTTACATAAGTATTCAGACCCTTTGCTAATGACACTCAAAATTGAGCTCCGTTGCATCCTGTTTTTTTATTATTATTGAAAAACCTTTATTCAACTAGGCAAGTCAGTTAAGAACAAATTATTGTTTACAATGACGGCCTAGCCAGGCCAAACCCGGACGACGCTGGGCCAATTGTAGGCCGCCCTGTGGGAATCCCAATCATGGCCGGATGTGTTTCAGCCTCAATACAGCTTGTTTCCAATGATTATCCTTGCGATGTTTCAACAACTTGATTGGAGTCCACCTGTGGTCAATAAATTGATTGGACATGTTTTGGAAATACACACACCTGTCTATATAAGGTCCCACAGTTGACACTCCATGTCAGAGCACAAACCACACGATGATGTCCAAGGAAATGTCGATTGAGCTCTGAGACAGGATTGTGTCGAAGTACAGATCTGGTGAAGGGTTCCAAAAAATGTCTGCAGCATTGAAGGTTCCCAAGAACACAGTGGCCTCCATCATTCTTACATGGAAGAAGTTTGGAACCAACAAGACTCTTCCTAGAGCTGGCAGCCCACCCAAACTGAACAATCAGGGGAGAAGGCCCTTGGTCAGGGAGGTGACCAAGATCCTGATGGTCACTCTGGCAGAACTTCAGAGTGCCTCTGTAGAGATGGGAAAAACTACCAGAAGGACAACCATCTCTGCAGCACTCCACCAATCAGGCCTTTATGGTAGAGTGGCCAGACAGATGCCACTCCTCAGATGAAAATCTGCTCCAGAGCACATTTCAACAGGACAACAGCCCTAAGCACACAACCAAGACAATGCAGTAGTAGCTTCGGGACAAGTCTCTGAATGTCCTTGAGTGGCCTAGCCAGAGCCCGGACTTGAACCTGATCAATCATCTCTGGAGAAACTTGAAAATAGCTGTGCAGCAATGTTCTCCATCCAACCTGACAGAGCTTGAGAGGATCTGCAGAGAAAAATGGGAGAAACTCCCCAAATACAGCTATTCCATGCTTGTAGTGTCATACCCAAGAAGACTTGAGGCTGTAATCACTGCCAAAGGTGCTTCAACAAGTACTGAATAAAGGGTCTGAATACTTATGTAAATGTGATATTTGCGAAAAACAAATGTCAACTGGTTTTTGCTTTGTCATTATGGGTTTTGTGTGTAGATTGATGATTAAATTTTTTTTTTTTAATCGATTTTAGAGTAAGGCTGGAACGTAACAAATGTGGAAAAATTAAAGGGGTCTGAATACTTTCCGAACGAACTGTACGTTAGATGGGCTACATTGGTTGGGATTACATTCTTGGTCCATGTATATGTACAGTATGCCTTACACCATGTGCACATTAAGATTCCTAAGCAGCAGTGTGGGTACCTGCCCTGCCCTGCCCTGCCCTGCCCTGCCCTGCCCCCTGCCCTGCCCTGCCCTGCCCTGCCCCCTGACCTACTCTACCCTACCCGGCCTTGCACTATCCTGCCCCAACTTGCCTTGCCCTGACCTACCCTGCCATGCTCTGCCCTATACCTGCCCTGACCCACCCAGCCCTACCCTGCCCTGCTTGTCTTAAGACTTTTGTGGAGCTCCCTCCCCTTTCATCTGTCAATCATGTTATTGTCCTGTAAAGTTGCAGCATGGTGACTTGACCTGTCATGCATGTGTGGCAGAGCACAGCACAGTAATGTCTTCATCATAATACGTCTCAACTCCTGAGTGAAAGCAAACTGGATTTGAACTGACTGACTCATTCCCAGTTTGCGGGAACGAGTTTAATTCTTACAAACAAAGGACCGACCGGCAAGTCACACAATGTTTCTTTTCCTGTTCTACAGCATTGTTTTGTGCCCTGTGTTATTTTTGTATTTCATACCGTGAATAAATCATGCCGACTCCATAATTTAAACAAGCAGTCAGAGATTTACACAGAGCTCTGTCAGCGACGTTTGTTTGGTGGCATTGTTCAATAATTGTTTAATATATCAATTGGTGCCTGAACCTGGTGCTGAGCCTCATGCTGAGTCTGGTGCTAGGTCTCTACCCAACAGTGTTGCTGCTAGTCCTTTTTTGGGGGACTATTAATCAATGCGGCATTTCTCTTGAGAGAAATCAAATAATTCACGAGAGAAATCGAGTCAATAACTATGTGGGACGCAGGGCTGAAGGGAGTTGTAGTTTTCAATAAGCAAATATTAAACCTAGTTCAGCGAAGACACGTGGTCATTAACTGCATTGACCATAATCTATTGCACCTGTTGTTTCCAGGTCCGACAGAGATGGATAGACTTTTAGGCCTGCTAAGTTAGGTTAGATTCACACACTCCGCATAGACGCACAGACAGCATGACAAAGCATGACAAATGTACACAACACAAGGAAGAGAGAGATGGATAGAGACAGATCGTGAACGTATACTTTATCTATACTGAACAAAAATGTAAACGCAAAATTGTTGGCCCCATGTTTCATGAGCTGAAATTAAATATCCCAGAAATTTTCCACAGACAAAAAAAAGCGGATTTCTCTCAAATGTTCACAAATTTGTTTATATCCCTGTTAGTGAGCATGTCTCCTTTGCCAAGATAATCCATCCACCTGACAGGTGTGGCATATCAAGAAGCTGATTAAACAGCATGATCTCTGCACAGGTGCACCTGTGTTGGGAAAATAAAAGGCCACCCTAAAACGTGCAGTTTTGTCACACAACACTACCACAGATGTCTCAAGTTTTGATGGAATGTGCAATTGGCATGCTGACTGCAGGAATGTCCCAGAGATCTGTTGCCATGGAATCACAAATGAATTTATCTGGTTAATTTGACAGTACGTCCAACCGGGCTCACAACCGCAGGCCATGTGTAACCACACCAGCCCAGGACATCCACATTCACCTGTGGGGGGTGCTGAGGAGTATTTCTGCCCTTTTGTGGCGAAAAACACATTATTATTGTCTGGGCCTGTCATGCAGGTGAACGAGGACCCAAACGCGACTTAACAGAAACAGAGTTTATTAATGTTCAAAACGGAATAACAGAAATCCTCTAGATTGTAGAGGGGAAAACAACTGGAGAAGCGGCCACAGACTGCAGGTCGCTTCGGGTAGGCGCAGGCCGTAGTCGACTGAGACACCTGCTCACACGCAGCGTCTGATGAAGGCACAAAACACGACAGGACAGGGTGATACACAATCACGGCAAAAACACGACAGGACAGGGCGAAACGCAATCACAGCATGGTGAATACAATACAAGGAACCGACGGCACAGGAACGGAACACAAAGGAATAAATAGGGACTCTAATCAGGGGAAAGGATCGGGAACAGGTGTGGGAAGACTAAATGATGATTAGGGAATAGGAACAGCTGGGAGCAGGAACGGAACGATAGAGAGAAGAGAGAGCGAGAGAGTGAGAGAGGGAGGGGGAGAGAGAGGGATAGGAGGGAAAGAACCAAATAAGACCAGCAGAGGGAAACGAATAGCATGGGGAGCACAGGGACAAGACATGATAATAAATGACAAACATGACAGTACCCCCACTCACCGAGCGCCTCCTGGCGCTCTCGAGGAGGAACACTGGCAGCAACGGAGGAAATCATAGATCAAACGGTCCAGCACGTCCCGAGAAAGAACCCAACTCCTCTCCTCAGGACCGTAACGAAAAACGATAAAAAGGGAAACTAGGGTACTACTCTAAAAAAAAAATGAGAACTAGGGACAGACTGAGACACAGCAAGGGCAGGGACAAGAACAGGAGAGATGCGATGGCAGGGAACAGACTGAGACCCAGAAAGACCAGGAGCAGAAGCAGAAAAAAATTACCAGACTTCTTCTGCGCGCAGTCTGAACACGCAGCCACGAAACGGCGCGTGTCACGCTCCTGAGTCGGCCACCAAAAGCGCTGGCGAATAGACGCAAGAGTGCCTCGAACACCGGGATGACCAGCTAACTTGGCAGAGTGAGCCCACTGAAGAACAGCCAGACGAGTGGAAACAGGAACGAAAAGGAGGTTACAATGTGTACAAGAATGTAAAATATAGGACAAGCGCGCGGCGACGCAGTGTGCGTGAGTGCTTGCTTAACCTGTCTTTCAATTCCCCAGACTGTCAACCCGACAACACGCCCATAAGGAAGAATCCCCTCGAGATCAGTAGAAGCCACAGAAGAACTAAACAGACGGGATAAGGCATCAGGCTTGGTGTTCTTGCTACCCGGACGGTAAGAAATCACAAACTCGAAACGAGCGAAAAACAACGCCCAACGAGCTTGACGGGCATTAAGTCGTTTGGCAGAACGGATGTACTCAAGGTTCTTATGGTCTGTCCAAACGACAAAAGGAACGGTCGCCCTCCAACCACTGTCGCCATTCGCCTAGGGCTAAGCGGATGGCGAGCAGTTCACGGTTACCCACATCATAGTTGCGCTCAGATGGCGACAGGCGATGAGAAAATAAGCGCAAGGATGAACCTTATCGTCAGACTGGAAGCGCTGGGATAGAATGGCTCCCACGCCTACCTCTGAAGGCCAACCTCGACAATGAATTGTCTAGTGACGTCAGGAGTAACGAGGATAGGAGCGGACGTAAAACGTTCTTTTAGAAGATCAAAAGCTCCCTGGGCGGAACCGGACCACTTAAAACACGTCTTGACAGAAGTAAGAGCTGTGAGAGGGGCAGCAACTTGACCGAAATTACGAATGAAACGCCGATAGAAATTAGCGAAACCTAAAAAGCGCTGCAACTCGACACGTGACCTTGGAACGGGCCAATCACTGACAGCTTGGACCTTAGCGGAATCCATCTGAATGCCTTCAGCGGAAATAACGGAACCGAGAAAAGTAACGGAGGAGACATGAAAAGAGCACTTCTCAGCCTTTACGTAGAGACAATTCTCTAAAAGGCGCTGTAGAACACGTCGAACGTGCTGAACATGAATCTCGAGTGACGGAGAAAAAATCAGGATATCGTCAAGATAGACAAAAACAAAAATGTTCAGCATGTCTCTCAGAACATCATTAACTAATGCCTGAAAACAGCTGGCGCATTGGCGAGACCGAACGGCAGAACCCGGTACTCAAAATGCCCTAACGGAGTGTTAAACGCCGTTTTCCACTCGTCCCCCTCTCTGATGCGCACGAGATGGTAAGCGTTACGAAGGTCCAACTTAGTAAAGCACCTGGCTCCCTGCAGAATCTCGAAGGCTGATGACATAAGGGGAAGCGGATAACGATTCTTAACCGTTATGTCATTCAGCCTCGATAATCCACGCAGGGGCGCAGAGTACCGTCCTTCTTCTTAACAAAAAGAACCCCGCCCCGGCCGGAGAAGAAGAAGGCACTATGGTACCGGCGTCAAGAGACACAGACAAATAATCCTCGAGAGCCTTACGTTCGGGAGCCGACAGAGAGTATAGTCTACCTCGAGGAGGCGTGGTCCCTGGAAGGAGATCAATACTACAATCATACGACCGGTGAGGAGGAAGGGAGTTGGCTCGGGACCGACTGAAGACCGTGCGCAGATCATGATATTCCTCCGATCCAACAATCTACTGGCACTCCTGTCAAATCGCCAGGTTCCTCCTGAGAAGTAGGGAGAGAAGAAACGGGAGGGATGGCAGACATTAAACACTTCACATGACAAGAAACGTTCCAGGATAGGATAGAATTACTAGACCAATTAATAGAAGGATTATGACATACTAGCCAGGGATGACCCAAAACAACAGGTGTAAACGGTGAACGGAAAATCAAAAAGAAATAGTCTCACTGTGGTTACCAGATACTGTGAGAGTTAAAGGTAGTGTCTCAAATTTGATACTGGGAAGATGACTACCATCTAAGGCAAACATGGGCGTAGGCTTGTCTAACGGTCTGAAAGGAATGTTATGTTTCCGAACCCATGCTTCGTCCATGAAACAACCCTCAGCCCCAGAGTCAATCAAGGCACTGCATGTAGCACCCGAACCGGTCCAGCGTAGATGGACCGACATAGTAGTACAAGATCTAGATGAAGAGGACTGAGTAGTAGCGCTCACCAGTAGCCCTCCGCTTACTGATGGGCTCTGGCCTCTTACTGGACATGAATTAACAAAATGTCCAGCAACTCCGCAATAGAGGCACAGGCGGTTGGTGATCCTCCGTTCCCTCTCCTTATTCGAGATGCGAATCCCTCCCAGCTGCATGGGCTCAGTCTCAAAGCCAGAGGAGGGAGATGGTTGCGATGCGGAGCAGGGAAACACCGTTGATGCGAGCTCTCTTCCACGAGCCCGGTGACGAAGATCTACCCGTCGTTCTATGCGGATGGCGAGAGCAATCAAAGAGTCCACATCTGAAGGAACCTCCCGGGAGAGAATCTCATCCTTAACCACTGCGTGGAGTCCCTCCAGAAAACGAGCGAGCAGCGCCGGCTCGTTCCACTCACTAGAGGCAGCAAGAGTGCGAAACTCAATGGAATAATCCGTTATGGACCGTTCACCTTGGCATAAGGAAGCCAGGGCCCTAGAAGCCTCCCCACCAAAAACTGAACGGTCAAAAACCCGAATCATCTCCTCTTTAAAGTTCTGGAATTTGATAGAGCAATCAGCCCTTGCCTCCCAGATAGCTGTGCCCCATTCTCGAGCCCGGCCAGTAAGGAGTGAAATGACGTAAGCAACCCGAGCTCTCTCTCTAGAGTATGTGTTGGGTTGGAGAGAGAACACAATCTCACACTGCGTGAGAAAGGAGCGGCACTCAGTGGGCTGCCCGGAGTAGCAAGGTGGGTTATTAACCCTGGGTTCTGGAGGCTCGGCAGGCCAGGGAGTAACAGGTGGCACGAGACGTAGACTCTGGAACTGTCCAGAGAGGTCGGAAACCTGAGCGGCCAGGTTCTCCACGGCATGGCGAGCAGCAGACAATTCCTGCTCGTGTCTGCCGAGCATGGCTCCTTGGATCTCGACGGCAGTGTAACGAGCGTCTGAAGTCGCTGGGTCCATTCCTTGGTCGGTTCCTTCTGTCATGCAGGTGAACGAGGACCCAAACGCGACTTAACAGAAACAGAGTTTATTAATGTTCAAAACGGAATAACAGAAATCCTCTAGATTGTAGAGGGGAAAACAACTGGAGAAGCGGCCACAGACTGCAGGTTTTCGGGTAGGCGCAGGCCGTAGTCGACTGAGACACCTGCTCACACGCAGCGTCTGATGAAGGCACAAAACACGACAGGACAGGGTGATACACAATCACGGCAAAAACACGACAGGACAGGGCGAAACGCAATCACAGCATGGTGAATACAATACAAGGAACCGACGGCACAGGAACGGAACACAAAGGAATAAATAGGGACTCTAATCAGGGGAAAGGATCGGGAACAGGTGTGGGAAGACTAAATGATGATTAGGGGAATAGGAACAGCTGGGAGCAGGAACGGAACGATAGAGAGAAGAGAGAGCGAGAGAGTGAGAGAGGGAGGGGGAGAGAGAGGGATAGGAGGGAAAGAACCAAATAAGACCAGCAGAGGGAAACGAATAGCATGGGGAGCACAGGGACAAGACATGATAATAAATGACAAACATGACAGGGCCTGGCTCTATGCCCTTCCTATGCCCTCCCAGGCCCACCAATGGCTGTGCCATTGCCCAGTCATGTGAAATCCGTAAATTAGGTCCAATTAGGGCCTTTTTGCATTCATATGTTTGCTCAGTATACTTTGAAGAACTAGTCAAATTATTTCATCAGACAGTTCTGCAGCTAGTCTAGCTAAATAGGGTGCCTAAAGACAGTACAGTATGGGGAGTACAGAGACAACGTTAGATGGTCTGGCTGGCTGACTGCTACTGCCTGAGCAGAGATGAGATTATGACTTTAAGGAATTAGAAATAATTAAGTCATCAAATTAAAATGAAGTAAAATACACCACAAAACTATATTTATTTTCTTACTGGTACTGGACACCCAAGTGCGCACACATATTTGTTTAATACTACAAAAATGACAGGGTAGCCTACTCTGCTGACACTGACAAACAGATCAAGGAGGACATTTTGGTGTGGACCTTATAATTGGCCTACATAAGTACATTATGACGTCCATTTTACCTGGAGGAGGAAATGAACGTCTAAAAATGAACACAAGCGGCACTGACCCAATGAGAAAGATAGTGAATATGCACACTCAACGGGGATATGGCCCATGTTCTCTGCTGGTGCCAATAAAATAAGCTAGTGTTTGCTCAATTAATAAGTTAAGAAATTTGTAATTAAAAGACAGATTGGAGTCTTTTCATTGTCATCTCTTTTCAGCTCTTTTCAGCTCAATTGTATTTTTAAATATTGTGATATGCCTGGCTGGGTCTCAAAGCTTTTCACTGAAAGTCGCAATGTAACAATCATCAATTTGATATTTGCAGCAGTCGCTGCACAAATTGCGGGCCCTTCTGACTGTAGTCTATACAATTTAAAACAATCCACAGATCCCAGCCAGTAAGACATTTTTAATTCTATGAGCAATGCATTTTCCAATATTTTTACATCGCAACATTGAAGAGTGAAGGCATGCAATTTTGTTAGAGAGATTATCTTTCAACAATTCATCAAATTATTGCAAGAATACCAAGAATGCGCAAAGCTGTGTTCAAGGCAAAGGGTGGCTACTTTGATGAATCTCAAATATAAAATATATTTTGATTCATTTAACACTTTTTTGGTTACTACATGATTCCATATGTGTTATTTGATAGTTGTGATGTCTTCATTATTATTCTACAATGTAGAATAATACAATGTACAATGTAAAATATATATATATATATATATATATATATATTATTTTAACTTGGCAAGTTAAGAACAAATTCTTATTTACAATGACGGCCTACCGAAAGGCAAAAGGCCTCCTGTGAGGATGGGGGCTGGGATTAAAAATAAAAATAAATAAAATAAAAATATAGGACAAAAGACAAGAGAGACAACACTACATAAAGAGAGACCTAAGACGACAACATAGCATGGTAATGAGTAGGCGTGTTCAAAGTTTTGACTGGTACTGTATGTAAATCAAATAACTTATACCTCTGCACATTTATCTGGTACTGGTACTCCTTTTACATAGCTCCATTATTGTGAATTTATTTTGATTCCTTTTGTGTTACTATTTTTAAACAGCATCGTTGGGAAGAGCTCATAATCAAGAATTTTGTGGTAAAGTATATACCGGTTGTATTCAACGCATGAGACAAATAACATTTGATTTGATAGTTATGAGGTGTGTTGATCCATTGTCTCACCTCAGATGGTGTCACTCCTCCACAATGCTTGACACTCAACCGATCTGTCATGTAAGATGTGGAACTCATTTTCAAATTTGAATATTGAGCATCCGCCCAATTGTTTATATCACTGCGCTCTTGAATGAGTCTCTATGAAGTAGGCAGAATATCTAGGTAGCTAAATTATTACTAACATTGTAACAGTGGTTTAATAGTTCGCCACCTATTCTGTGCAAGGACTTTGGTCTAAAGTTCAGTGACTTGATCAGCTGTGTAGTTAACTGTTGTAGCTAGCTAGATTACTGACATATCTAGCTAGTTAGTCAGATATATTTTCCTTCACTGACATAAACAGTTTACTTAGTCAGTTTAAGTTACCATTAAGTTGTAGACATGCAGCCCCACAAATAAGAGTAACTGACCGTTATCAGAAATCAGTCCACAGATAAGCATGTTTCTCCGCAATTGAATTGTTGCATCAGCTGAGCACAGCAGCTAACTCGGAGGGTACTGCAATGACTCATGGTAGACGAACAGCTGCTTCATGGAAACTCAAAATATTGTAAAAATGTGCACTATTAGCTACAGTAGCATGCTAGCTAGGTTTTGTTGGAAGATTCAACATTGTGTGTGCATCACTAACTAAGTAAGTAGATGGTTGGTTAGCAGCATCGTTTCAGTCAAAGATGATTTCAGTGACTGGCTCACCTGTTAGATACACATTTGCTAGTTTTCATGCCCATAGTCAAACCTCAATAATACTGCTCATTGATGCACAGTAATCCTTAGCTAGATGTAAATTGGGGCGACTGAGGCTTCCTCACGAAAAAAACTCAATATAATAATTTTAGCTTAGATTAAGTCATACAGTTTTGAGGCAGAAATTAGATTCAGCAGATGATGTCACCTAGGTAATATTTTCAAATGTTATGGCAGCCATTGTAGCCGGGCTACATTTGATATATCCCTTTACGACATACGAGACAGATCATTGCAGGCGGCATCAACGTGCTCTCTGATGTAAAACAATGGTGTTGATGTTGATGTACTGACAAAGCCCTGGCCTTCATCTAATCCTCTACCTCTAGAAATCTTCTCTCATTTGTATATTCATGATCCAACACGTTCTATCTACTGGTAATTTACATTTACATTTACATTTAAGTCATTTAGCAGACGCTCTTATCCAGAGCGACATACAAATTGGTGCATTCACCTTATGACATCCAGTGGAACAGCCACTTTACAATAGTGCATCTAAATATTTTAAGGGGGGGGGGTGAGAAGGATTACTTTATCCTATCCTAGGTATTACTTAAAGAGGTGGGGTTTCAGGTGTCTCTGGAAGGTGGTGATTGACTCCGCTGTCCTGGCGTCGTGACGGAGTTTGTTCCACCATTGGGGGGCCAGAGCAGCGAACAGTTTTGACTGGGCTGAGCGGGAACTGTACTTCCTCAGTGGTAGGGAGGCGAGCAGGCCAGAGGTGGATGAACGCAGTGCCCTTGTTTGGGTGTAGGGCCTGATCAGAGCCTGGAGGTACTGAGGTGCCGTTCCCCTCACAGCTCCGTAGGCAAGCACCATGGTCTTGTAGCGGATGCGAGCTTCAATTGGAAGCCAGTGGAGAGAGCGGAGGAGCGGGGTGACGTGAGAGAACTTGGGAGGGTTGAACACCAGACGGGCTGTGGCGTTCTGGATGAGTTGTAGGGGTTTAATGGCACAGGCAGGAAGCCCAGCCAACAGCGAGTTGCAGTAATCCAGACGGGAGATGACAAGTGCCTGGATTAGGACCTGCGCCGCTTCCTGTGTGAGGCAGGGTCGTACTCTGCGGATGTTGTAGAGCATGAACCTACAGGAACGGGCCACCGCCTTGATGTTAGTTGAGAACGACAGGGTGTTGTCCAGGATCACGCCAAGGTTCTTAGCGCTCTGGGAGGAGGACACAATGGAGTTGTCAACCGAGATGGCGAAATCATGGAACGGGCAGTCCTTCCCCGGGAGGAAGAGCAGCTCCGTCTTGCCGAGGTTCAGCTTGAGGTGGTGATCCGTCATCCACACTGATATGTCTGCCAGACATGCAGAGATGCGATTCGCCACCTGGTCATCAGAAGGGGGAAAGGAGAAGATTAATTGTGTGTCGTCTGCATAGCAATGATAGGAGAGACCATGTGAGGTTGTGACAGAGCCAAGTGACTTGGTGTATAGCGAGAATAGAAGAGGGCCTAGAACAGAGCCCTGGGGGACACCAGTGGTGAGAGCGCGTGGTGAGGAGACAGATTCTCGCCACGCCACCTGGTAGGAGCGACCTGTCAGGTAGGACGCAATCCAAGCGTGGGCCGCGCCGGAGATGCCCAACTCGGAGAAGGTGGAGAGGAGGATCTGATGGTTCACAGTATCGAAGGCAGCCGTTAGGTCTAGAAGGATGAGAGCAGAGGAGAGAGAGTTAGCTTTAGCAGTGCGGAGCGCCTCCGTGATACAGAGAAGAGCAGTCTCAGTTGAATGACTAGTCTTGAAACCTGCTTGATTTGGATCAAGAAGGTCATTCTGAGAGAGATAACGGTAGAGCTGGCCAAGGATGGCACGTTCAAGAGTTTTGGAGAGAAAAGAAAGAAGGGATACTGGTCTGTAGTTGTTGACATCGGAGGGATCGAGTGTAGGTTTTTTCAGAAGGGGTGCAACTCTCGCTCTCTTGAAGACGGAAGGGACGTAGCCAGCGGTCAGGGATGAGTTGATGAGCGAGGTGAGGTAAGGGAGAAGGTCTCCGGAAATGGTCTGGAGAAGAGAGGAGGGGTAATCCCCCTGCACTCTCTCTTGTCTTTGTTCTCTGTCCTCCCTCCTTCCTTCCCTTCCTTCCCTCCCTCCACCCAATGGTTGGGGACTCTGATTGAACTCTGTAAAATAATGGTGAGATGTGCTAAAATGTCACCCTATTTCCTACATAGTGCACTTATTTTGACCTGAGCCCGATCAAAGATTTGTGCACTATGTAAGGAATAAGGTGCCATTTGGGACACAGCCATGATGAATGCGTTCATAGTATAGTTTAGGCTTGGGTGATATCCAGATTGTCATACCTTCATAACATACTGGGAAATGCTGTAATATCGGTACTGACCACAAGGCATCATTTTAAACCCCCACTGAGCCTCTGTAATCCTGAGGTTAGCAATGCTAACAATGCTAACAAGTACATGTAAAATCCCACCCACGGCTGAATCTAGTTGCCTACCCTTGTTAAACAGTTATACAGGACAGACATCCCAGCCATAAAGTTAAAGAAGTAACACAGAAATGCTACTCAGTTTGCTGCACACATAAAACAAATATTAGACAGCAATGCTCTAGATTCAGGAGGGTATTCTATGCTGTTACCAAGAGAAGCTTGATTTTACAAGAAGCTAACCAGCTACATAACTGCTAAATTTGCAAACCAAATGCACTTAGTGCATTTTAAACAGGTAACTGAATAGTTATAAGATCTAGCAGGCAAACATGTAGTTGTGATTTCCATACTGTAACAAATAACATGTGACTGGGGACTAATGGTAAACTTCATAAGGAAAAACCAAGTGATAGGTGAAATGAAGAACGGAATCTGCTTCATCTCCTAATGTGTTGCACAAGTTGATTGCAGGTACTTATTTAAAAAGGATTGAAAACAAATTCAAAAGTATTAAAAACAAACTTCAAAGAAATAGTTTCACCAGTATTGACGGTATTGAAAAACCCTCCTGTGGTTATGTCCAAATACCCCGGTATATGGTGTTTACGGTCTATACGGTCTACACAGTCTATAAAGTCTCTACCGTCTATACGGTTTATACGGTCTATATGGACTATATGGCCTATACACTCTATACGGTCCATATGATATATACAGTCTATATGGTCTATATGATATATACAGTCTATATGGTCTATATGATATATACAGTCTATATGGTCTATACGGTCCATATGATATATACAGTCTATATGGTCTATATGATATATACAGTCTATATGGTCTATATGATATATACAGTCTATATGGTCTATACGGTCCATATGATATATACAGTCTATATGGTCTATATGATATATACAGTCTATATGGTCTATATGATATATACAGTCTATATGGTCTATATGGTCCATACTGCCCATACCGTCTATACGGTCTATACAGTCTATATGGTATATATGGTATTTACAGTCTATACGGTCTATACTGTCAATATGGTCTTAATGTTCTATACATTATATATTATCTATACAGTCGATTTAGTCTATACAGTCTATATGGTCTATACGGTCTATACAGTCTATATGATATATATGGTCTATATATGGTCTGTACAGTTTATACTTCTATACGGACTATATGGTCTATACGGTCTATACAGTCTATATGATATATATGGTCTATACGGTCTATATAGTATATATGGTATATATTGTCTATACAGTATAAATGGTCTATATAGTATATATGGTATATATAGTCTATACAGTCTATATGGTCTATATGGTCTATGCAGTCTTTACGGTCTATACGAGGATGGGAAACTGGCGTGGATGTTATGGCAGCAATTTCATAATTTGCTTGTGAATCAGCAGTTTTCTCTTGTTATTTCAGTCACTGGTAGTCACTCAATCAGTCCATGTCAGCTGGCATTTTGTAGATTGGTAAGTTAGTCTAGCCAGCTATCTAAACTTATTAATCATGTAGCTTGCTCTTTATCTCTCTCGTTCTCTATCTCTCTGGTTCTCTCACTCTCGCTCTCTCTTGTTCTCTTGTTGTCTCACTTTCTCTCTCTCTCTCTCTCTCTCTCTCTCTCTCTCTCTCTCTCTCTCTCTCTCTCTCTCTCTCTCTCTCTCTCTCTCTCTCTCTCTCTCTCTCTCTCTCTCTCTCTCTCTCTCTCTCTCTCTCTCTCTCTCTCTCTCTCTCTCTTGCTCTTTCTCTATTTGTCCTTCATGTGAAACATTAGTTAAAATGTCAATAGGGTGGGTTGAGGGATGGGTGGACGGGTGGTGGAGTGCTCTGTGGGTGTTTTCCTTCTGCAGGTTGATCGGTGACAACGACTAGCCTTTTCTAGCACAGTTGAATTGACTAACTTATAGCTGACATGATTTGCCCTTCCCAATATCATTAACAAATCATTAATATATACAAATGTGCCACATTAAATTCAAGCCAGACTCTGCCTGCACGTTCCCTTTGCCTGTGTTTGCCCAGCTCAGAAACAAGCAATATATTCATTGAGTGTGAGTGGTGAAGTGGATGTATTGTGTGTGTCGACAAAATAACTGCCCTGCACGTCAAGCTGACCCCATCTTGGCCTAACAGTATGCATCAGATATCCCCATGTGAGTACGACTATTAGTGGAGACACTTAGCACAGTGACCGGAAGAACCAATGAGTTGCTTATCCGGAGCTCCATCCATTTGTTACGCTCATTCCTTCCTTCCGTCCTGCTAAGAATGAAATCTCCCTAGCTGTCAGTGGAGCGTGGCAGCCACTCATTAACTGGGCTTCATCTACTGAGCATGTTCCACCCACTTATGAGATCTTAGCTGCGAACGGTTCAGACATTCACAGTCAATGATTCAACACTCGATACGATATTCTCCAGTTACTACAGCACTTTTATTGACGCTCACACTGAGTGGAAAATGTGAAAGGGGTTTGGTTCACTTGGGGCCAAGCTCTGGTTTTGATGGCCTTCTCATGGTCAACAATCAGATCGACTTTAAGTGCCTTTTCAAAGAGAAGTGTGGTATCTTTGTAATGTTTCTGAAGATCTTGCTCCATAGATTAGTATCTAGACAGCTCTGGCACCACTAACTTTAAAAAGGCCAGTCCAAGTTTTGTGAATGTCACATGTTTTGGAGCTTTAAAAAAATATATTTTTGCTCCCTCTAAAACGTGACAACTAAACAATTTCTGTCACGCGCCAGTGAACATGTTTCCACTTCCATTGTCGCCGAAAGATTATGCCGATAACAGCCGAAAAATAACCTTGAATCCTATTCGACATTCATTGAACAATAGAATTGAAAACATTTTTCTCTGTTGAGCGTGAGAGAAAAGTGTCAGTTGTCGCTTGACAATCATCTTCAGTGTGTTTTGGGGTTCACACTGTGAGTGGAGCCAAACCACTCAATACTGCTTCTCTGCTTCCTACAACCAGACTAAATTAGACCCAGGAGAGAGGGAACATTTAGCCAAGAAAAACAGTGTGGAGAAATGTCTGTTTTGTCCATCTTGAGTACGAGAAGACACTGTGTAGACTTCTGAAGGAGAGAGACAGGTGGAGGGGGGAAAGGGGGGGCAGAGGTCGTAGACATTGGGGGATATTTCAAGCAAAGCAAACATCTGCACAAAGATGTTATTCAAAACCAGTGAGAGGCAGAACAAGCAAGAGACAAAGGGAGAGCGAGTGGAGGATGATGAAATGGGGACAGAGAGATGGAGTCAGAGAGAAGTGGTGAAAGGGTGGCTGGATGGAGGGAAGTTGTTAGAGAAAAGGAAAGAGAGTCACAGACAAGGTTTAGACCCAATAAAGAGAACTGTATTGAGATAAATGTAAAAATATATTAGAATTATATAGTGAAAGATGGATCTGAAAGCCATCAATGCCCAGCAGACATGATGAAAGAGGGAGAAAGATAGAAAGAGAGAGACATTGAAAGAGACCGAGAGAAAGTGATGGTGAGTCATCAAGTAATCAGAGCATCAGAGCGAGAGAGCGAAAGAGAGGAGAGAGAGAGAGAGGGGAAGGGAGAGGAGTGATTGGTGAATTCCAGGCAAGCGGCATCATCATTAGTGCATTAGGATCCTCTCAATTCAAGACACTTTATTGTCATGGGACACATATGTTAACATTGCCTAAGCAAGTGAAGTAGATAATATGCTAAAGTAAAATAAACAATAAAAATGAACAGTAAACATTACACTCATAGAAGTTCCAAAATGATAAAGACATTTCAAATGTCATATTATGTATATATACAGTGTTGTAATGATGTGCAAATGGTTAAAGTACAAAAAGGGAAAATTAATTAACATAAATATGGATTGTATTTACAGTGGTGTTTGTTCTTCACTGGTTGCCCTTTTCTTGTGGCAAAAGGTCACAAATCTTTCTGCTGTGATGTCACACTGTGGTATTTCACCTAGTAGATATGGGAGTTTATCAAAATCAAATTCTGAGGGAAATATGTGTCTCTAGTATGGTCATACATTTGGCAGGAGGTTAGGAGGTGCAGCTCAGTTTCCACCTTATTTTGTCTTCTCTTGAGAGCCAGGTCTGCCGATGGCGGCCTTTCTCAATAGCAAGGCTATGCTCACTGAGTCTGTACATAGTCAAAACTTTCCTTAAGTTTGGGTCAGTCACAGTGGTCAGGTATTCTGCAACTGTTGACTATCTGTTTAGGGCCAAATAGCATTCTAGTTTGCTCTGTTTTATTTGTTAATTCTTTCCAGTGTGTCAAGTAATTATCTTTTAATTTTTTCATGATTTGGTTGGGTCTAATTGTGTTGCTGTCCTGGGGCTCTGTGGGGTCTGTTTGTGTTTGTGAACAGAGCCCCAGGACCAGCTTGCTTAGAGGACTGTTCTCCAGGTTCATCTCTCTGTAGGTGATGGCTTTGTTATGGAAGGTTTGGAAATCGTTTCCTTTTAGGTGGTTGTTGAATTTATCATCTTTTTTTCTGGATTTTGATCATTAGTGGGTATCGGCCTAATTCTGCTCTGCTTGCATTATTTGGTATTCTACGTGGTACAGAGAGGATGTTTTTGCAGAATTCTGCATGCTGATTCCGAATTTCCCATTTTGTGAATTCTTTGTTGGTGAGCGGACCCCAGACCTCACAACCATAAAGGGCAGTGGGTTCTATAATATTTTTTACCAGATCCCGGTTGGTATGTCAGATGTTATCTTCCTTTTGATGGCATAGAAGGCCCTTCTTGCCTTGTCTCTCAGATCATTCACAACTTTGTGGAAGTTACCTGTGGCGTTGATATTTAGGCTAAAGTATGTATAGTTTTTTTGTGTGCTCTAGGGCATCGGTGTTTAGATGGAAATTGTATTTTTGGCCTTGGCAACTTGACCTTTTTTGGAACGCCATTATTTTGGTCCTATTGAGATTTACTGTCAGGGCCCAGGTCTGGCAGAATCTGTGCAGAAGAACTGGGTGCTGCTGAAGGCCCTCCTTGGTTGGTGGCAGAACCACCAGATCATCAGCAATCAGTAGACATTTGACTTCAGATTCTAGTAGTGTGAGGCCAGGTGCTGCAGACTGTTCTAGTGCCCTCACCAATTCATTTATATACAGTGGATAGAACAAGTATTTGAAACACTGACGATTTCGAAGGTTTTCCTACTTACAAAGCATGTAGAGGTCTTTAATTTTTATCATAGGTACACTTCAACTGTGAGAGACGGGATCTAAAACAAAATTCCAGAAAATCACATTGTATGATTTTTAAGTAATTAATTTGCATTTTATTGCATGACATAAGTATTTGATACATCAGAAAAGCAGAACTTAATATTTGGTAGAGAAACCTTTGTTTGTAAATACAGAGATCATATGTTTCCTGTAGTTCTTGACCACACACTGCAGCAGGGATTTTGGCCCACTCCTCCATACAGACCTTCTCCAGATCCTTCAGGTTTCGGGGCTGTCGCTGGGCAATAAGGACTTTCAGCTCCCTCCAAATATTTTCTATTGGGTTCAGGCCTGGAGACTGGCTAGGCCACTCCAGGACCTTGAGATGCTTCTTGCGGAGCCACTCCTTAGTTGCCCTGGCTGTGTGTTTTGGGTCATTGTCATGCTGGAATCACAATGACCCAAATAGCACACTTGATGTTTGTGTACATGGATTTTATAATGTCATATGTTTTCCCAACAACACCACTTTCCATCAATTTGTATATGAGACCCTCATGCCAACTTGAGTCGAAGGCTTTAAAAAAAATCAACAACGCATGAGAAGACAATCTCTATATACTTGTTTACACCACACTATGTCATTTGTATGGATAGGGTACTGCTCCCTCTCTCACACGGCAAAGTGAAGTGTGTAAGTGTGTATGTTATTGTGTGTGTGTGTGTGTGTGTGTGTGTGTGTGTGTGTGTGTGTGTGTGTGTGTGTGTGTGTGTGTGTGTGTGTGTGTGTGTGTGTGTGTGTGTGTGTGTGTGTGTGTGTGTGTGTGTGTGTGTGTGTGTGTGTGTGTGTGTGACCAGGCAGTCCCCTGGGGGGTCACCATATCTAATACAGTACATCTGCAGCCAGGCAGCCCCTGGGGGGTCACCATATCTAGTACAGTACATCTGCAGCCAGGCAGCCGCTGAGGGGTCACCATATCTAATACAGCACAGCTGGAGCCAGGCAGTCCCCTGGGGGGGTCACCATATCTAATACAGCACAGCTGGAGCCAGGCAGTCCCCTGAGGGGTCACCATATCGAATACAGCACAGCTGTAGCCAGGCAGTCCCCTGAGGGGTCACCATATCTAATACAGCACAGCTGGAGCCAGGCAGTCCCCTGGGGGGGTCACCATATCTAATACAGCACAGCTGGAGCCAGGCAGTCCCCTGAGGGGTCACCATATCGAATACAGCACAGCTGTAGCCAGGCAGTCCCCTGAGGGGTCACCATATCTGATACAGCACAGCTGGAGCCAGGCAGTCCCCTGGGTGGTCACCATATCTGATACAGCACAGCTGGATCCAGGCAGTCCCCTGGGGGGTCACCATATCTAATACAGCACAGCTGGAGCCAGGCAGTCCCGTGGGGGGTCACCATATCTAATACAGCACAGCTGGAGCCAGGCAGTCCCGTGGGGGGTCACCATATCTAATACAGCACAGCTGGAGCCAGGCAGTCCCCTGAGGGGTCACCATATCTAATACAGCACAGCTGGAGCCATGCAGTCCCCTGGGGGACACCATATCTAATACAGCACAGCTGGAGCCAGGCAGTCCCCTGGGGGGGTCACCATATCTAATACAGCACAGCTGGAGCCAGGCAGTCCCCTGTGGGGTCACCATATCTAATACAGCACAGCTGGAGCCAGGCAGTCCCCTGGGGGGGTCACCATATCTAATACAGCACAGCTGGAGCCAGGCAGTCCCCTGGGGGGGTCACCATATCTAATACAGCACAGCTGGAGCCAGGCAGTCCCGTGGGGGGTCACCATATCTAATACAGCACAGCTGGAGCCAGGCAGTCCCCTGGGGGGGTCACCATATCTATTACAGCACAGCTGGAGCCAGGCAGTCCCCTGGGGGGTCACCATATATAATACAGCACAGCTGGAGCCAGGCAGTCCCCTGAGGGGTCACCATATCTGATACAGCACAGCTGGAGCCAGGCAGTCCCCTGAGGGGTCACCATATCTGATACAGCACAGCTGGAGCCAGGCAGTCCCCTGGGGGGTCACCACAGATAATATAGCACAGCTGGAGCCAGGCAGTCCCCTGAGGGGTCACCATATATAATACAGCACAGCTGGAGCCAGGCAGTCCCCTGGGGGGGTCACCATATCTAATACAGCACAGCTGGAGCCAGGCAGTCCCCTGGGGGGTCACCATATATAATACAGCACAGCTGGAGCCAGGCAGTCCCCTGAGGGGTCACCATATCTGATACAGCACAGCTGGAGCCAGGCAGTCCCCTGAGGGGTCACCATATCTGATACAGCACAGCTGGAGCCAGGCAGTCCCCTGGGGGGTCACCACAGATAATATAGCACAGCTGGAGCCAGGCAGTCCCTGAGGGGTCACCATATATAATACAGCACAGCTGGAGCCAGGCAGTCCCCTGGGGGGGTCACCATATCTAATACAGCACAGCTGGAGCCAGGCAGTCCCCTGGGGGGGTCACCATATCTAATACAGCACAGCTGGAGCCAGGCAGTCCCCTGGGGGGGTCACCATATCTAATACAGCACAGCTGGAGCCAGGCAGTCCCGTGGGGGGTCACCATATCTAATACAGCACAGCTGGAGCCAGGCAGTCCCATGGGGGGGTCACCATATCTATTACAGCACAGCTGGAGCCAGGCAGTCCCCTGGGGGGTCACCATATATAATACAGCACAGCTGGAGCCAGGCAGTCCCCTGAGGGGTCACCATATCTGATACAGCACAGCTGGAGCCAGGCAGTCCCCTGAGGGGTCGCCATATCTGATACAGCACAGTTGGAGCCAGGCAGTCCCCTGAGGGGTCACCATATCTGATACAGCACAGCTGTAGCCAGGCAGTCCCCTGGGGGGTCACCATATCTGATACAGCACAGCTGGAGCCAGGCAGTCCCCTGAGGGGTCACCATATATAATACAGCACAGCTGTAGCCAGGCAGTCCCCTGGGGGGTCACCATATCTGATATATCACAGTTGTAGCCAGGCAGTCCCCTGGGGGGTCACCATATCTAATACAGCACAGCTGGAGCCAGGCAATCCCCTGGGGGGTCACCATATCTATTACAGCACAGCTGGAGCCAGGTAGCCCCTGGGGGGTCACCATATCTAATACAGCACAGCTGGAGCCAGGCAGTCCCCTGGGGGGTCACCATATATATTACAGCACAGCTGGAGCCAGACAATCCCCTGGGGGGTCACCATATATAATACAGCACAACTGAAGCCAGTCAGTGCTCTGAGGGGTCACCATATCTAATACAGCACAGCTGGAGCCAGGCAGTCCCCTGGGGGGTCACCATATCTGATATAGCACAGCTGTAGCCAGGCAGTCCCCTGGGGGGTCACCATATCTAATACAGCACAGCTGGAGCCAGGCAATCCCCTGGGGGGTCACCATATCTATTACAGCACAGCTGGAGCCAGGTAGCCCCTGGGGGGTCACCATATCTAATACAGCACAGCTGGAGCCAGGCAGTCCCCTGGGGGGTCACCATATCTATTACAGCACAGCTGGAGCCAGACAATCCCCTGGGGGGTCACCATATATAATACAGCACAACTGAAGCCAGTCAGTGCTCTGAGGGGTCACCATATCTAATACAGCACAGCTGGAGCCAGGCAGTCCCCTGGGGGGTCACCATATCTAATGCAGCTCAGTTGTGTTTTAGTTTTTTTAGTCAACATGAGACATACTGTTCCTCTGCCTGGTTTAAGTTTTCTACCCCCGAGGAGGAGGATGAGATGAGGGGAAAAAAGCTGGAAAAATGCTCAACCAGTGACGTCATACCTTTCTAGACCAAAAACTAGCAGTAACAAACTTCAACACAAGCACAACATACACACACATTCCCAATAAACCCCACGGATCGAGCAGTTTAGGTTTTCAACCCTGACAGTCGTGCATTTGTCCTCGGCCCCTAGTTAACTGCACAGTGTTTCAGCCTGCCTGCCTGATGCTATTGGATTATCGATTGCAATCACCAGCAGTAATTTGCTAGGGAGGGAGTGATGGGTTGTGATTAAAGATCCTTCCCCCCAGCCTGCCTGGTGGCCCGTGGAGCATAGTGCAGCCAGGGGAATGCATGCTGGGACACACAGACACAATCGGGCAGGCAAACACACACACGCACACACATATACACTCACACACACACATACACACTGTTACAATGAGCTGAAGGGTTTGCTGTGTGCACGTGTGTCATTGAGGATTTCAAATGCAATCAATCAAATCAAATGTTATTTGTCACAAGCGCCGAATACAACAGGTGTAGACCTTCCAGTGAAATGCTTTCTTACAAGCCCTTAACCAACACTGCTTTAAGAAGTTTTAAGAAAAATAAGTGTAAAAAGTAGGTAATAAAAACATAGAAAATAAAATAAACAAATAATTAAACAGCAGCAGTAAAATAACTATAGCGAGGCTATATACAGGGGGTACAGGTACAGTCAATGTGCGGGGGCACTTGTTAGTCGAGGTAATTGAGGTAAAAGCACAATTGGTTAGGAAATCATAAAATGGCAGCCATTATCCATCCAAACTGTGTATGTGTGTATGTGTGTGTGTGTGTGTGTGTGTGTGTGTGTGTGTGTGTGTGTGCGTGCGTGTATGTGCGTGCCTGTGTGTGTGTGTGCGTGCGTGCCTGCGGGGGCCTGTCTGAATGCACATGTTTCCTTGAATAAGATGCAGTCTGAGGGAGCTCATTTAATGCATGTGCATGAGCCCTGTTTCATTTATTTTCTATGTATGGATACAGCATGTTCTAATACATGCCTGTATCAGTGCAGGACACATAGAGATCATAAAATAATGTTCTATATGTCAAATAAAATCAAATACCATTTTATTTGTCACATGAGGATTGAATACAGGACATTAGAGTGACATGCTTACTTACAAGCCCTTAACCAATAATGAAGTGTTAAGAACAAAAACAATTAAGTAAAAAGTAGAAAATAACAGTAAAAAATTATAAAATAGCGAGGTTATATACAGGGGGTACCGATACAGAGTCAATGTGGGGGTTATATACAGGGGGTACCGATACAGAGTCAATGTGGAGGTTATATACAGGGGGTACCGGTACAGAGTCAATGTGGAGGTTATATACAGGGGGTACAAGTACAGAGTCAATGTGGAGGTTATATACAGGGGGTACTGGTACAGAGTCAATGTGGAGGTTATATACAGGGGGTACCGGTACAGAGTCAATGTGGAGGTTATATACAGGGGGTACCGGTACAGAGTCAATGTGGAGGTTATATACAGGGGGTACCGGTACAGAGTCAATGTGGAGGTTATATACAGGGGGTACCGATACAGAGTCAATGTGGAGGTTATATACAGGGGGTACCGGTACAGAGTCAATGTGGAGGTTATATACAGGGGGTACCGGTACAGAGTCAATGTGGAGGTTATATACAGGGGGTACCGGTACAGAGTCAATGTGGAGGTTATATACAGGGGGTACCGGTACAGAGTCAATGTGGAGGTTATATACAGGGGGTACCGGTACAGAGTCAATGTGGAGGTTATATACAGGGGGTACCGGTACAGAGTCAATGTGGAGGTTATATACAGGGGGTACCGGTACAGAGTCAATGTGGAGGTTATATACAGGGGGTACCGGTACAGAGTCAATGTGCAGGGGCACCGGTTAGTCAAGGTAATTGAGGCAATATGTACATGTAGGTAGAGTTAAAGTGACTATGCATAAATAATAAACAGAGAGTATCAGCAGTGTACAATTGGGTGGGGTGGGGAGGACAATGCAAAAAGTCTGGGCACCCATTTGATTAGCTGTTCAGGAGTCTTATGGCTTGGGGATAGAAGCTATTAAGAAGTATTTTGCACCTAGACTTGGCACTCCGGTACCGCTTGCTGTGCGGTAGCAGAGAGAACAGTCTATGTTTAGGGTGGCTGGAGTCTTTGACAATTTTTAGGGCCTTTCTCTGACACTGCCTGGTATAGAGGTCCTGGATGGCAGGAAGCTTGGCCCCAGTGATGTAATGGGCTGTACGCATTACTCTTTGTAGTGCCTTGCAGTCAGAGGCCGAGCAGTTGCCATACCAGGCAGTGATGCAACTCGTCAGTAAGCTCTCGATGGTGCAGCTGCAAAAATTATGAAGGTTCTGAGGACCCATGACAAATCTTTACAGTCTCCTGAGGGGGAATACCTTTCATCTTGCCCTCTTCACGACTGTCTTGGTGTGTCGCCTGTACAGAGGGACTCCACAGTAAACTGGAATGTACAGTCTAATATTATGTGGTTAATTTTTATTTTATTTTATTTCACCTTTATTTAACCAGGTAGGTCAGTTGAGATCAAGTTCTCATTTGCAACTGCGACCTGGCCAAGATAAAGCAAAGCAGTGTGACACAAACAACAACAAAGAGTTACATGGAATAAACAAAAGTATAGTCAATGACACAATAGAAAACCTATATACAGTATGTACAAATGGAGTAAAGAGGTATGGCAATAAACAAGCCATAGTAGCAAAGTAATTACAATTTTTGCAAATTAACCTCTTGCTCCTACCTGACACGCAAGCGTCCCATCTAGACATCTGGAAATGCAAATGCTCTACGCTAAATGCTAATAGTACTAGTTATAACTCAAACGTTCATTAAAATACACATGCAGGGTATTGAATTAAAGCTACACTCGTTGTGAATCCAGGCAACAAGTCAGATTTTTAAAATGCTTTTCGGCGAAAGCATGAGAAGCTATTATCTGATAGCATGTAACACCCCAAAAGACCCGCAGGAGACGTAAACAAAATAATTAGCATAGTCGTCGCTACACAAACCGCATAAATAAAATATAAAACATTCATTACCTTTGACCTTCTTCTTTGTTGGAACTCCTAGATGTCCCATAATCACTATTGGGTCTTTTTTTCGATTAAATCGGTCCATATATAGCCTAGATATCGATCTATGAAGACTGTGTGATAAACGGAAAAAAATAGCGTTTCATAACGTAACGTCATTTTTTTTTATTAAAAAAGTCGACGATAAACTTTCACAAAACACTTCAAAATACTTTTGTAATGCAACTTTAGGTATTATTAAACGTTAATAAGCGATCGAATTGATCACGAGGCGAAGTATACTCTTTAGCTGTCCTTCTGGAAAAAATGTCCGTGTAACTCTCAACCAAAATATCCGGTCGGAGACCGGAGGGAATCGATTCCCTTGATTCAGTTTGACCATGAATCAAAGCTGAATCAAATGACAAGACTCTAGACATCGTGTGGTAGCTGTAGGCACTGAAACCTCGGCCTCATGTAATTCGGTTCACTTTGAACAATTCCTTGAAGTGGCGCAAGGATATTTATTTCCATTTTCAGTGATCAGATTTTCTTGCACTTTTCGATGAAACGCACGTTCTGTTATAGTCACAGCCGTGATTTAACCAGTTTTATAAACATCTGAGTGTTTCCTATCCACACATACTAATCATATGCATATACTATATTCCTGGCCTGAGTAGCAGGGCGCTGAAATGTTGCGTGATTTTTAACAGAATGTTCAAAAAAGTAGAGGGTCGACTGAAGAGGTTAAAACCTGTTGAGGCGATGGGTTCCCCTACGGGAACTCCACCCTCCCCCCGTTCAGCTGAAAACACCCACCCATAGCACGCGCTCCAGCAGGTATATCTCACTGGTCGTTCCCAAAGCCAACACCTCCTTTGGCCGCCTTTCCTTCTTGTTCTCTGCCAATGACTGGAACAAATTGCAAAAATCACTGAAGTTGGAGACTTATATCTCCATCACTAACTTTAAGCGTCAGCTATCTGAGCAGCTTACCAGTCGCTGCAGCTGTACACAGCCCATCTGTAAATAGCCCATCCAACTACCTACCTCATCCCCATATTGTTTTATTTTTTTTTGTTGCTCTTTTGCACACCAGTATTTCTACTTGCACATCACCATCTGCACATCTATCACTCCAGTGTTTTAAGAAAGCTAACGTTTAACCTTTCTAGCGCAGGCGTTCCGCTAGCGGAACCCCTCGCCAACATTCCGCTGAAAATGCAGCGAGCAAAATTTTTTTTTTTTAATATGTAAGTTTTACACATTAACAAGTCCAATACAGCAATGAAAGATAAACATCTTGTTAAAACCTCTCTAGGGTAGGGGGCAGCATTCAGAATTTTGGATGAAAACCATGCCCAAATTTAATGGCCTGCTACTCGGACCCAGAAGATATGATATATATATATATATATATATATATATATAACTGGAAGATTTGGATAGAAAACACTCTACAGTTTCGAAAACTGTTAAGATAGTGTCTGTGAGTATAACATAACTGATTTAGCAGGCGAACACCTGAGAAAAATCCATTCAGGAAGTAGTGTTTTTTTTGTTTTGTAGTATTCTATTCAATGCCATTACAATATCCATTGACATAGGACTCCATTTGCAGTTCCTATGCCTTCCACTAGATGTCAACAGTCATTAGAAATTGTTTCAGGCTTGTATTCTTATAAATGAGGGAGTAAGACCAGTCTGAACGAGTGGACCCAAACGTGACGCAGAGTTTTTTTCAGTTTACCTTTTATATTGACAACGTTTTTGTCCGGTTGAAATATTATAGATTATTTAGGCTAAAAAACAAACTAAGGATTGAATATAAACATTGTTTTACATGTTTCTATGAACTTTACATTAACAATTAGGAATTTTTTGTCTGATTGTTTGGGCTGAGTTTGAGCATGTGGAATACTGGAGAAAACGCGCTAATAAAACTGAGGTTTTTGGATATAAAGAGACTTGATCGAACAAAAGGAACATTTATTGAGTAAAATAATGTCTTCTGATTAACACCATATGAAGATCATCAAAGGTAAGGGATTAATTTGATCTCTATTTCTGAGTTTTGTAACACTTCTGCTTGGCTGGTTACTGTTTGTAATAATTTGTCAACTGGGCTATAAATATGACACTGTGGTTGGTTTAACAAGAAGTTAATCTTTAAACCTGGGTAAAATATGTTTTGTTTTCTGAATTTTTATAATGAGCATTTCTGTATTTGAATTTGGCGCTCTGCAACCTCACTGGATGTTGGCCAGATGGGACGCTAGCATCCCACATACCATAGCGAGACTCGTGTCCAATTTCAAAAATGCTTTACAACAAATTATTATGATTATTATTATTTTAGGTCAGAGCCAAGTCAAAAAAACACAACCATTTTTCCAGCCAAAGATAGGAGTCACAAAAATCAGAAATATAGATAACATTAAACACTAACATTTGATGATCAGATGACACTCATAGGACATCATGTTACACAATACATGTATATTTTGTTCGATAATGTGCATATTTATATCCTAAAATCTCAGTTTACATTGGCGCCGTACGTGTGGTAATGTTTTGATTCCAAAACATCTGGTGATTTTCAAGAAATACTCATAACAAACAATGATAAAAGATACTAGTGTTATTCACATAATTAATGATAGACTTATCCTTAATGCAAACGCTGTGTCAGATTTTAAAATGTTTTTTTTTAAGGAAAAAGCATAATCTGAGAACGGTGCTCAAAGCCCAAGACAGCTTGAGAAATATCCTCCAACAGAAGTTAGAAATAATACATAAATATTAACTTCCCTTTGATGATCTTCATCAAAAGGCACTCCCAGGAATCCCAGTTCGACAATAAATGACTGATTTGTTTCATAAAGTTACATAAAGTCCATCATTTATGTCCAAATAGCCACATGCTGCTAGCGTGTTCAGCCCACAAATTCATATTCATGAGACGCAAGCACTTCGTCCAGACAAAAACTCGAAAAGTTCCGTTACAGGTCGTAGAAACAATTCAAACGATGTATGGAATCAATCGTTAGGATGTTTTTAACATAAAACATCAATAAGTCTCCAACCGTAAAATTCCTATGTCTGAAGAAAAGCACTGGAACGAGAGGTAACCCTGTCGGGAGCGTGCATCATGAGACCAAGGCACTCTGCCAGACAACTGACTCAAAGAGAACTCATGAGCCCCCCCTTTATGGTAGAATCCTCAAACCAGTTTCTAAAAATGGTTGACATCTAGTGGAAGCCATAGGAAGTGCAACTTTATACATATCCCACTGTGTATTCGTTAGGCCAACCTTTAAAAAACTACAAACCTCAGATGTCCCACCTCCTGCTTGGATTTTTGTTAGGTTTTCACCTGTCATATGAGTTCTGTTAATTAAACTCACAGACATCATTCAAACAGTTTTAGAAACTTCAGAGTGTTTTCTATCCAATACTAATAATGCTATGCATATATTAGCATCTGGGACAGAGTAGGAGGCAGTTCACTCTGGGCACACTTTTCATCCAAAAGTGAATATGCAAATGTGAATATCCTATCCCAAAAAGGTTTTTCAGTTCCTTGCTCAGAACATGAGAACATATGAAAGCTAGTGGTTCCTTTAAACATGAGTCTTCAATATTCCCAGGTATGACGTTTTAGTTTGTAGTTATTATTGGAATTTTAGGACTATTTCTCTCTATACCATTTGTATTTCATTGACTTTTGACTATTGGATGTTTTATAGACACTTTAGTATTGCCAGTGTAACAGTATAGCTTCGGTCACCCTATCCTCGCTCCTACCTGGGCTCGAACCAGGAACACAACGACAACAGCCACCCTCGAAGCAGCGTTACCCATGCAGAGCAAGGGGAACAACGTTTGAAACGCTATTAGCGCACACCACGCTAACTAGCTAGCCATTTCACATCGGTTACAACAGCCTAATCTCGGGAGTTGATAGGCTTGAAGTCATAAACAGCTGCTGGCAAACACACTAAAATTCTGTTTGAATGAATGTTTACTAGCCTGCTGCTGCCTACCATCGCTCAGTCAGACTGCTCTATCAAATCATAGACTTAGTTATAACATGATAACACACGTAAATTCGAGCCTTAGGTCATTAATATGGCCGAATCCGGAAACTATCATCTCGAAAACAAGACGTTTATTCTTTCAGTGAAAAACGGAAGCTTTCAGTATTTTATCCAAAGGGCGTCATCCATAAGTGTACATATTGCTGTTACACTGCACAAACTTTAATGTTAAGTCATATTTACGCAAAATTCTGGCAAATTAGGCGGTCCAAACTGCTGCATATACACTGACTCTGTGTGCAATGAACGCAAGAGAAGTGACTCAATTTCACCTGGTTAATATTGCCTGCTAACCTGGATTTCTTTTAGCTAAATATGCAGGTTTAAAAACAAACTTTTGTGTATTGATTTTAAGAAAGGCATTGATGTTTATGGTTAGGTACACATTGGAGCAACGATATGCACCGCATCGCTTATAATGCAATGCAGGACACGCTAGATAAACTAGTAATATCATCAACCAGTTAACTAGTGATTATGATTGAGTGATTGTTTTTTATAAGGTCATTTTAATGCTAGCTATCAACTTACATTGGCTTACTGCATTTGTGTAACAGGCAGGCTCCTCATGGAGTGCACGTGGTTAGAGCGTTGGACTAGTTAACTGTAAGGATGCAAAATTGAATCCCCTGAGCTGACAAGGTAAAAATCTGTCGTTCTGCCCCTGGACGATGCAGTTAACCCAACGTTCCTAGGCCGTCATTGAAAATAAGAATGTGTTCTTAACTGACTTGCGTAGTTAAATAAAGATTAAATAAAGGTGTAAAAAAATAATTGAAAAAAAAACGGCCAAAACGGTCTTCCGAATGTTATGAAAACCTGAAATCGGCCTTAATTGGTGACCAATTGAAATCGGTCACTCTAATGGTGACCAATGAGCTGAGATAAGGAGGAGCTTTATCGAGCAAAGACTTAATTATGACCTGGAGCCAGTGGGTCTGGCGATAAATATGTAGCGAGGGCCAGCCGACGAGAGCATAGGTGGGTCGCAGTTGTGGGTGGTATATGGGCCTTGGTGACAAAAAGGACGGCACTGTGACATACTGCATCCAGTTTTCTGAGTAGATTGTTGGAGGCTATTTTATAATAATAATATGCCATATAGCAGACGCTTTTATCCAAAGCGACTTACAGTCATGTGTGCATACATTCTACGTATGGGTGGTCCCGGGAATCGAACCCACTACCCTGGCGTTACAAGCGCCATGCTCTACCAACTGAGCTACAGAAGGACCATGTAAATGACATCACCGAAGTCGAGGACTGGTAGGGTAGTCAGTTTTACGAGGGTATGTTTGGCAGCATGAGTGAAGGAGGTTTGTTGCGAAATAGGAAGACGATTCTAGATATATTTTTGGATGGGGGATGTTTAATGTGAGTCTGGAAGGAGAGTTTACAGTCTAGCCAAACACCTAGGTATATATAGTTGTCCACATATTCTAAGTCAGAACCGTCCAGTCTTGTGATGCTAGTCTGGTGGGCAGGTTCAGGCAGCGATCGGTTGACGAGCATGCATTTATTTTAACTAGTGTTTAAGAGCAGTTGGCAGTCACGGGTGGAGAGTTGTATGGCATTGAAGCTCATTTGGAGGTTTGTTAACACAGTGTCCAAAGAAGGGTCAGATGTATACAGAATGGTGTCGTCTGCGCAGAGGTAGATCATGGAATCACCAGCAGCAAGAGCGACATCATTGATATATACAGAGAAAAGAGTCGGCCCGGGAATTGAACCCTGTGGTACCCCCATAGAGACTTCCAGAGGTCCGGACAACAGGCCCTCCGATTTGACACACTGAACTCTATCTGAGAAGTAGTTGGTGAACCAGGGGAGGCAGTCATGTGAGAAACCAAGGCTGTTGAGTCTGCCGATGAGAATGTAGTGGTTGACAGAGTCGAAAGCCTTGGCCAGGTCGATGAAGACTGCTGCACAGTACTGTCTTTTATCGATGGCGGTTATGATATTGTTTAGTACCTTGAGCGTGGCTGACGTGCACCCGTGACCAGCTCAGAAACCGGATTGCACAGCGAAGATGGTACGGTGGGATTCAAAATGGTCTTAGAGGTCATTTGTGGTTTAGTACGGTACATTGTGTCACAACTTCATTGCTCCTGACCAGCGCAAGGGGGACATAGAGAACAGATCATGCTTTTGGGTCCTACTGTGTCTCTAAATGAATGGGCGACATAAACATAAATAGAAATGGATCATTGTGCAGTATTACTTACTAAAACTGTTGTTACACTAAGGTTTTTATTATTTTGTTCTTAGTGTAGGCCACTCCCGACCGGTCACGTTAGACACTGCATATCAGTGCACGCTGTGTTGCTACAGATGCTGGTACACGTGCCAGCCTTGACTGGGAGCCCATGAGAGGATTTTAGTTTTTTTTTCTCCCTCTAAAAACAGAAATAAATTATTCTAAATCACACACTGGCTTTATTTACAAATTGTTAACAATGTCTCACCCCATGTTCAAGAATGGCATTTTTCTCGCTCATTTTACTATTTGAAAACAAAATAATCTCCAAAATCTCCAAAAGCTTGTTATTTTTAACAAAGCAATTTTATTCATTTTGAAATATATAAAAGCCTGTTGAATATTCTCACAGATATATGATTAATCCTGTTATTAGCAGGACAATATATATTGGTCATATTGGCGCACAATGGGATTGCCTTGCAGTTCTCCAGCTGTATCCACTGAAAACGCACGAGGGCAGGGGGCATGGGAGGGCCACCGATCTGGAAACAGAAGACTGACCTAGCCCATGCGGAAGGGAGGAGAAGGAAGAGGGAGGACAAGGTAGGGGGTGAACCCCCACCCCGCCACACTGGCAAAACTTTAAGAGGCTTTGCACTAATAATGGCGCTGACTCGGGAAACGTTCCCGATGTTCTGTTCTTATTGCTAGTCTGCACGTTCAAACTAAAACAATGCATCTAATAATTACATCTTAATGCTTTCGTTAATAAAATAATGATGAATATACTCTTTCAAAATGACAATGTTTATTTAGTTATGGATCCATAACAAATTACTATGGGAATAAATATCACTGGATTACATAAATATCCTCAAATCCTCTATATGTAATTATTGGCGGAGAGTTTCATCATATTTTTCAATATACTGTAGGCCTACCGTAGGTAACATGAGTCTCACTAGTGTTGAGTAATGTACCTATAAAAGTGGTGTAGGTCTTATTTATTTAAAGAGAATATTGAAGTTAGAAGCAATAGGATTTGAAGCAATAGCCTACAACTATTTCAGCACCGTTTCGCACTGCTGTGAGACAAGCATGGGGACTGGTCTTGATAAATCAATGAGATGTTTCATTTCACTGAATCTCCATGTGGGTATTGGTTAAACAAGAATTGTATTTGACAGTGTAGAAATGTTATGCTCTTAGTGTAACCTTTATTTTACTAGCCAAGTCAGTTATTAAGAACTAATTCTTATTTACACGGACAGCCTTCTCCTGCCTCCATATCAGGGAATTGAACCCCAGTCTCCCACATGCCTGCACAACATGGGGATTCTTTAGCAAAATAGCTCAGTACTGTTCTTGTTTTTCATGGAATAGGAACACCATAATATGAATCAAATTAATTAAGCAAGTACCAGTCAAAAGTTTGGACACACCTATTCATTCCAGGGTTTTTCTTTATTCTTACTATTTTCTACATTGTAGAATAATAGTGAAGACATCACAACTGTGAAATAACACACATGGAATCCGTTCAGAACAGAGCGAGAGAGAGGGGTGAGCGGTAGATGGAGAGAGAGGGGGAGCGAGAGAGAGGGGTGAGCGGTAGATGGAGAGAGAGGGGGAGAGAGAGAGAGGGGTGAGCGGTAGATGGAGAGAGAGGGGGAGCGAGAGAGAGGGGTGAGCGGTAGATGGAGAGAGGGGGAGCGAGAGAGAGGGTGAGCGGTAGATGGAGAGAGAGGGGGAGAGAGAGAGAGGGGTGAGCGGTAGATGGAGAGAGAGGGGGAGCAAGAGAGAGGGGTGAGCGGTAGATGGAGAGAGAGAGGGGAGCGAGAGAGAGGGGTGAGCGGTAGATGGAGAGAGAGGGGAGAGAGAGAGAGGGTGAGAGAGATGGAGAGAGAGAGAGAGAGAGAGAGGGGTGAGCGGTAGATGGAGAGAGAGGGGAGAGAGAGAGAGAGAGAGAGAGAGAGGGGTGAGCGGTAGATGGAGAGGGGAGCGAGAGAGAGGGGTGAGCAGTAGATGGAGAGAGAGGGGAGAGAGAGAGAGGGGTGAGCGGT
Source organism: Oncorhynchus gorbuscha (assembly GCF_021184085.1). Lineage (NCBI taxonomy): Eukaryota > Metazoa > Chordata > Actinopteri > Salmoniformes > Salmonidae > Oncorhynchus > Oncorhynchus gorbuscha. The sequence continues at coordinate 96,386,503 of NC_060178.1, forward strand.
AGATGGAGAGAGAGGGAGAGAGAGAGGGGTGAGCGGTAGATGGAGAGAGGGAGAGAGAGAGGGTGAGCGGTAGATGGAGAGAGAGAGAGAGAGAGAGAGAGAGAGAGAGAGAGAGAGAGAGAGAGAGAGAGAGAGAGAGAGAGGGGTGAGCGGTAGATGGAGAGAGAGGGGGAGCGAGAGAGAGGGGTGAGCGGTAGATGGAGGAGAGGGGGAGAGAGAGAGAGAGGGGTGAGTGGTAGATGGAGAGAGAGGAGAGAGAGAGAGAGAGAGAGAGAGAGAGAGAGAGAGGGTGAGCGGTAGATGGAGAGAGAGGGAGAGAGAGGGGTGAGCGGTAGATGGAGAGAGAGAGGGAGAGAGAGAGAGGGGTGAGCGGTAGATGGAGAGAGAGAGGGAGAGAGAGAGAGGGGTGAGCGGTAGATGGAGAGAGAGAGGGTGAGGGAGGGGTGAGCGGTAGATGGAGAGAGAGAGAGAGAGAGAGAGGGGTGAGCGGTAGATGGAGAGAGAGAGGTAGAGAGAGAGAGAGAGGGGTGAGCGGTAGATGGAGAGAGAGGGGGAGCAAGAGAGAGGGGTGAGCGGTAGATGGAGAGAGAGAGAGGGGTGAGCGATAGATGGAGAGAGACGGGGGAGAGAGAGAGAGCGCGGTAGATGGAGAGAGAGGGGTGAGCGGTAGATGGAGAGAGAGGGAGAGAGAGAGAGGGGTGAGCGGTAGATGGAGAGAGAGGGGGAACGAGAGAGAGGGGTGAGCGGTAGATGGAGAGAGAGAGGGAGAGAGAGAGAGGGGTGAGCGGTAGATGGAGAGAGAGGAGAGAGAGAGAGAGGGGTGAGCGGTAGATGGAGAGAGAGAGGGAGAGAGAGGGGTGAGCGGTAGATGGAGAGAGAGAGGGAGAGAGAGAGGGGTGAGCGGTAGATGGAGAGAGAGAGAGAGAGAGAGAGAGAGAGAGAGAGAGAGAGAGAGAGGTGAGCGGTAGATGGGAGAGAGAGGGAGAGAGAGGGGTGAGTGGTAGATGGAGAGAGAGAGGGAGAGAGAGAGGGGTGAGCGGTAGATGGAGAGAGAGGGGGAGCGAGAGAGAGGGGTGAGCGGTAGATGGAGAGAGAGGGGGAGCGAGAGAGAGGGGTGAGCGGTAGATGGAGAGAGAGAGGGGTGAGCGGTAGATGGAGAGAGAGGGAGAGAGAGAGAGAGAGAGGGAGGATGAGAGGGCAAGAGAGCGAGAGAGTATGTTTTTACTATCTCTCCAACAGACCTCTAGCCAGCTCTTTACCCTGCAAGTCTAATTGCCCTCAGCCCCACACATCATTGCTGTTTCATCATAAAATAAACATTGAAACTTTATTGCCAGGGATCCATAACAGTTTTTTGAGGCTGTATGGTTTAGAGCCTCCATAAATACGGTATGCTGCAGTAGAGGAGAGGGAAGCCATCAAAGAGCCATTACAGAGACACCTGTTGCTGTTTCACTTGGATTCATCTGACTGCTAGACAGACGGCTACAGGAAACGGTGAGATTACTAGGGCTCAAACAGAACCTTGACCCTTCTGAGAAAAGAACCACCTAGTATGATGCACTTCATTCACCTTGTATTGAGATACAATGTTATATTTAAAACATTTAATATCTAAAATGTTTAAACATTTTAGTGTGTGTGTGTGTGAGACCGAGAGAGAGAGAGAGAGAGAGAGAGAGAGAGAGAGAGAGAGAGAGAGAGAGAGAGAGAGAGAGAGAGAGATAGATAGAGAGAGAAAATAGTAAACAAACATTTGAAGAACTTGGGACAAGCTCAAATGCTATTTCTAGGTGGTTTAGGGTTAATGTTAGAATTAGGGTTATGAGCTAGGGTTAGTTTTAGGGTTAGGGTTAAGGTTAGGGTTAGTTTTAGGGTTCGTGTTAAGGTTAGTGTTAGGTTTAAGAGGGTTTCTGTTATGCTGCTATCAAACCTTGGGTTGCACGGGCCTATTGCAACTTTCTGCCCTGTTTCTATGTTGTACATCTGACCTGTCTGGAGCGGGTGGTACATCGAGAGGGTGTCTCCTCCCTCCTTCCTCCTCTCCTCCTCCCACCCTCCTCCTCAGTCAGCAGCAGCCTGCAGGTCATGCAGGTGGGTTCGTTCATCACAAGGGTCCCTACTTTTAGTATACACCCTGTTCTCTCATTGTTCACAAGCAGTATACAGCCAAGAACCACCAGGATGTTTATCCCACCATAAATACACATGATAAATTGGCCCACGGGTTGCACACACACACACACACACACACACACACACACACACACACACACACACACACACACACACACACACACACACACACACACACACACACACACACACACACACACACACACACACACACACACACACACACACACACACACACACACACACACACACACACTCGCACATACACACACACCAACAGATACTGTAGTTAAATTGTATACCTTCTTAAACGATTACCAGAGTTGTTCTTAGTTATCTAGGTGCAATATGATATATATTGTCTTTGCTTATCTGCATTTAACAAGCGAAATTCATCTTGGAATAAATAGAGTGAATTAATGAAGGAAGGAATTAGAAAGGAGGGAGATAAAGAGAAACAGGTGGCATTTCACATGTCAATTAGAGCTGTTATTTCCTATGATACACACAGAGAGATGGGGAGAGAGAGAGACAGAGAGAAACAGAGACATACAAAGAAAGAGAGACAAACAGAGACAGACAGAGAGAGAAAGACAAAGAGACAGAGAGAGAGAGAGAGAGAGAGAGACGTTATAATGTAAATGGCACCCTATTCCCTATATAGTGCACTACTTTTGACTATAGCACCGTGATAGGGAATAGGGTGCCTCTTGGGATGTTGTAATTAACAGCTCATAGAGTTACTTTCATACTCACAACGTGGAATAATATTTTATATGACAGTTAATTTTGTAGTTCATCCCATAAATGAACTTCTGTAGGGACATGTTGATCATATAACACTGACTCAACAGGCTAGTTTTAATTCCGGAGCACGGATACATTTTAATTAAGGAGCACGTCAATCAGGATAATTAACAGGTTTTTAATAATGAAAACTAAATCAGGACATCTGGTGCATGACGGCTGGACTGGCAATTCCATTTCAGTCTTTTATTATTTATTTTTTGATTATTTTAGCTGCTCAATGCTTAAATTGGCTCATTTAGCTGGAGGAGGAGGAGGAGGAGATGGAGGAGGATGAGGGAGAGGAGGGAGAGGAGGAAGACGATGAGAGGTCAGGAGAGAAGCAGAGGGTAGAGAGGTATGAAGAAAAGACAAAGAGAGGGAAGAGAGAGCTGGGTTAAGACACACAGTCAAACAGTCTGGTAATGAGCCTCTCCTTTCCATACCAGAGTCTAGAAGACCATGAGTCGTACAGGCTCCTACAAGGTTCTCCTCTCTCTCCCCTCTCTTCCCCTTCTCTCCCCCCTCCCTCTCTCTCTTCCTCCCCCTCCCCTCTCTACCCCTTGTCTCCCACTCCCCTCTCTCTTCCTCTCTCTCCCCTCTCTCCCATCTCTACCCCTTGTCTCCCCCTTAACTCTCTCTCTTCCTCTCTCTCCACTCTCTCCTCCTTCTCTCCCCTCCACTTTCTCTTCTTCTCTCTCCTCTCTCCCCCCCTTCTCTCCTCTTTCCTCTCTCTTCTTCTCTCCCCCCCTCTCGCCTTCCCTCTCTCTATTCCTCATAAATGAAACAAGGACGACTTCCCTTTTGTCAGGGACAAATGTTTCAGGCAAATAATTAATTCTTCACAATTAATGTAGGAAAAAGTGTAGAAGCCCCATGAGAGAATTTAGAGTCTCTTGGAGTCCCCTGGTGCAGTGGTTTATTTATACTGTACAAGCCTTAGTTCCCTATGGGGCATTGCCTTGCGGGCCACTGTTACAAAATCAATAACTATCCCACAGATTTTGCTGCACTCAATATGTCTAGGGGTCTTAGGCCTAGTTAACAGGTCTGTAACCTGATTTAAGATGTGCTTCTATGTTAGAAATCAGCGGATGTGGACCGTGTTGTAGGGCTGGGACATATATTTCTGTTTTTGCGCGATACTCCAAATGCCTGGATGCCTGTATCGCAATAATCTGTTTTTTATTTATTTATACGTTTTTAGCAGCATTTATGTCCGCTTGTTCTCATGTGGTCTTTTTAGTTGAGTCTTGTTCACTCCTTCTGTGCTGTGCACCTTTCCATTTACGCCAGAGATCTGTATATGATGATGTATCACATCAAATCAAAGTTTGTCACCTTACAGTGAAATGCTTACTTACAGGCTCTAACCAATAGTGCGGAGAAAAACATTATGTGTGTGTGTGTTGGTAAGTAAAGAAATAAAACAACAGTAAAAAGACATTTGAAAATAAGAGTAGAAAGGCTACATACAGACACCGGTTAGTCAGGCTTATTGAGGTAGTATGTACATGTTGGTATGTTTAAAGTGACTATGCATATATGATGAACAGAGAGTAGCAGTAGCGTAAAAAGAGGGGTTGGTGGGTGGCGGGACACAATGCAGATAGCCTGGTTAGCCAATGTGCGGGAGCACTGGTTGGTCGGGCCAATTGAGGTAGTATGTACATGAATGTATAGTTATAGTGACTATGCATATATGATAAACAGAGAGTAGCAGCAGTGTAAAAGAGGGGTTGGGGGGAGCACACAATGCAAATAGTCCGGTCACCGTTTGGTCACCTGTTCAGGAGTCTTATGGCTTGGGGGTAAAACTGTTGGGAAGCCTTTTTGTCCTAGACTTGGCACTCCGGTACCCCTTGCCATGCGGTAATAGAGAGAACAGTCTATGACTGGGGTGGCTGGGGTCTTTGACAATTTTTAGGGCCTTCCTCTGACAGCTCCTGGTGTAGAGGTCCTGGATGCAGGCAGCTTTGCCCCAGTGATGAACTGGGCCATATGCACTACCCTCTGTAGTGCCTTGCAGTCGGGGGGCCGAGCAATTGCCGTGCCAGGCAGTGATGCAACCAGCCAGTATGCTCTCAATGTTGCAGCTGTATAACCTTTTAGGATCTCAGGGCCCATTGCCAGCAGCGTACCACCCTGCATACCACTGCTGGCTTGCTTCTGAAGCTAAGCAGGGTTGGTTCTGGTCAGTCCCTGGATGAGAAACAAGATGCTACTGGAAGTGATGTTGGAGGGCCAGTAAGAGGCACTATTTCCTCTGGTCTAAGAAAAATATCCCACTGCCCTATGCAGTGTGCTGTCTTTCGTATGGGACGTTATATGGGTGTCCTGACTCTCTGAGGTCATTAAAGATCCCATGGCACTTATTGTAAGAGTAGGGGTGTTAACCCCGGTGTCCTGGCTAAATTCCCAATCTGGCCCTCAAACCATCAAATCACCTAATAATCCCCAGTTTACAATTGGCTAATTCATCCTCGCCCTTGTAACTATTCCCCAGGTCGTTGCTGTAAATGAGAACGTGTTGTCAGTCAATTTACTGGGAAAATAACAGATAAAATAAAACATTTGAAAAGCCAAATCTTTTTTGTTTCCTGAGGGGGAATAGGCTTTGTTGTGCCCTCTTCACGACTGTCTTGGTGTGTTTGGACCATTCTAGTTTGTTGTTGATGTGGACACCAAGGAATTTGAAGCTCTCAACCTGCTCCACTTCAGGCCCGTCGATGAGAATGGGGACCTGCTCGGTGCTCCTTTTCCTGTAGTCCACAATCATCTCCTTGGTCTTGGTTACGTTGAGGAATAGGTTGTTATTCTGGCACCACCCGGCCAGGTCTCTGGTCTCTGGTCCCTGGGTGTCTCCGCCCTAACAATGGGAGTTGTTGTCTCAAAGGCGGGAAGGTGGGCGATAATCGTATGTTCACAATAAACACATAGAAACACATTGGACTTATTCTGGACATATTTTGTCAAGAGAGAAACCTCTTGTTTCGCCTCTTCCTCTCTGTTCACACACACACATCCTCCACATACACCAAGCCCTTCCCCCTGCCACTTACAATAACAAAGATGAGAGATAATTTCTTGCTCTCTGACAACAAGCGGTTTCAACTCATTATTTCCATTTAAAGTTTGGTCGAACAGAATTGATCATATGGAATTATTTTTTTGCTACTTTTTCAAACCATAGTCGCACACCTCATGTAGCCTAGCCCATAGGATATTATGTTTTGATAAGGTTTGTAAACAGAACTAAAGTGGCCAAAAAACTTCTTAAAATAAAGCACATTCATCTGCTTTAAAACGGGTGTAGAGCCTAACTGGCATTCATACTGTACATAGCGCTTGAGTTGCTTATAGCCTACTGCCATGTGGGCATTGCTGCGTTTATAATGTGAAGAAATACCTTAATAGTTTATCAACATGTTAAGCTAAAAGTTCTCATCTGTTGGGTCAGGCTCATTGCTTATAACAATTTGATTTATGCTAGTCGTTGTATTACTGTGGGATCTATCGCATCCCACAACTGGGAATATATATTTTTCGCACAGAATAGAATAAGTCAACGTTTGTACTATGGGGGATAATAGATTGACATAGGCTAATGCTTTTACTGTTTGTTAGGCCTTCTCATCTTGTTGGCTCTCGAAAAGTAAATGTGGACAGTTGTTCCAATATCTTCATTTTGCGTCTCGGAATTGAAGAAGGACTCGCACAGTTACATCCTCGATTTGTCAGTGTTCTCTTGTAGCCTGTGAGAAAAACCTGATCACCTGATGGAGAGCCATGTGAGTGAGAGGTGCTTGGGCACGCAGCTGGGAGAAGGGAATTATAATGATTATATTCAGCCAAAGGGTGCAACGACCACTGGCAGCAAAAGGCCTGGATGTTTTTATGGGGCAATACAGCCAAAAAAAGGGTATGCAGCCTGGAAAATTGAGGCATTATCAGGTGCTTGTCAAATTGTGAGTGAGAGACTGATGAAGTGTGTACAGTTTGCATAAAAATTAAGCAGAGGTCATGCTTTTCAATGCAACTTTTTTCAAAACATCATTAGCCTTACAATGTATTAGAGTGAAAACATACAGACCATAAATAACTCTACATTAAGCGTATAGAAGTACTTGTTTCCTTGTTAACTGCTCAACACAGAAAAGCCGCATGTGTTCACTCCCTCGGATCGGTTGGAGAAAATATCCTTTCTGTTTTATTCAGCTTTGTTCAATTGTATTCTTCATACTATAAAATAATATAAAATAATGCCACGGAATTCTAAGCAAAACTTGTCTGCTAAATACACTAGTGTAGCCCAAAGCCATATGGCCAGATCAGGGCCTAACACAAGGAGAACTCAGAGAATGATATTTTGTTCTTCTGAAATAGATTACATTTTCTTCATACCATGTTTCTTTAGACCTGTCTATAATACAAAATGAATTTACTGTGATGGTGTAGGCTATATTACATGGATTTGTCTGACTTTTTAAAATGTAGATGTTCCAAAGGTCTGCATCAGGGGCTTGTAGGTTATGTGTGGAAGCCCAGAGATGCTAAATGTGTTTATACCCTGCTCAAGAAAAGAAGGGAAACACTAAATGAACACATCCTAGATCTGAATGAATGAAATATTCTTATTAAATACTTTTTTATTTACACAGTTGAATGTGCTGACAACAAAATCACACAAAAATTATCAATGGATATCAAATGTATCAACCCATGGAGATTTGGATTTGGAATGACACTCACAATTAAAGTGGAAAACCGCACTACAGGCTGATCCAACTTTGATGTAATGTCCTTAAAACAAGTCAAAATGAGGCTCAGTAGTGTGTGTGGCCTCCACATGCCTGTATAACCTCCCTACAATGCCTGACATGCTCCTGATGAGGTGGCGGATGGTCTCATGAGGGATCTACTCCCAGACCTGGACTAAAGCATCCGCCAACTTCTGGACAGTCTTTCTTGCAACGTGGCGTTGGTGGATGGAGCGAGACATGATGTCCCAGATGTGCTCAATTGGATTCAGGTCTGGGGAATGGACGGGCCAATCTATAGCATCAATGCCTTCCTCTTGCAGGAACTGCTGACACATTCCAGCCACATGAGGTCTAGCATTGTCTTGCATTAGGAGGAACCCAGGGCCAACCGCACCAGCATATGGTCTCACAAGGTGTCTGAGGATCTCATCTCGGAACCTAATGGCAGTCAGGCTACCTCTGGCGGGCGCATGGAGGGCTGTGCGGACCCCCAAAGAAATGCCACACCACACCATGACTGACCCACTGCCAAACCGGTCATGCTGGAGGATGTTGCCGGCAGCAGAACGTCTCCAGACTCTGTCACGTCTGTCATGTGTTCAGTGTGAACCTCCTCCACGCCTCCTGATGCACTGGCCTGTCTCCTGGTAGCGCCTCCATGCTCTGGACACTACGCTGACAGACACAGCAAACCTTCTTGCCACATCTCGCATTGATGTGCCATCCTGGATAAGCTGCACTACCTGAGCCACGTGTGTGGGTTGTAGACTCCGTCTCATGCTACCACTAGAGTGAAAGCACCGCCAACATTCAAAAGTGACCAAAACATCATCCAGGAAGCATAGGAATTGAGAAGTGGTCTGTGGTCCCCACCTGCAGAACCACTCCTTTATTGGGGGTTTCTTGCTAATTGCCTATAATTTCCACCTGTTGTCTATTCCATTTGCACAACAGCATGTGACATTTATTGTCAATCAGTGTTGCTTCCAAAGTGGACAGTTTGATTTCGCAGAAGTGTGATTGACTTGGAGTTACATTGTGTTGTTTAAGTGTTCCCTTTATTTTTTTGAGCAGTGTATTAATTAACGGTCAATTAACTCTGTCTGTCTGTCTGTCTGTCTGTCTGTCTGTCTGTCTGTCTGTCTGTCTGTCTGTCTGTCTGTCTGTCTGTCTGTCTGTCTGTCTGTCTGTCTGTCTGTCTGTCTGTCTGTCTGTCTGTCTGTCTGTCTGTCTGTCTGTCTGTCTGTCTGTCTGTCTGTCTGTCTGTCTGTCTGTCTCGGTGTCTAGTGCCCTCTGAGGGACTTAGCACAGTGTGTTTTTTTAGGTGTGAAAGTATAGGCTCACAAGCAGCTCTTGGATGCCTCAGTGTCTGAGTTTTGGAGAAAACTAGCACACACAGGCACACACACACACACTCTCCCTCCCCCTCCCAGCCGCAGGTCATGGCTCCCAGTATGCATTAGGCCATCCATCAGCCTCACAGTGGATCCAGCCCTCAGCGCACATGGAGTGAGAAAAATTGACAGAACAAAAGAATGGAGAGAATGTAGAGACGGGCTTAATTTACAGTAATTAAGTACCTAAAAATGAAAATGAGTGAATAGAAGAAAGTAATTGGCTGAAGCTGATTTAACGCTCCAACCTGGTGATGCATAACCCACAGGGCTGTGGAGGGGTTTGGCTCCCACCTGGTGATGCATAACCCACAGGGCTGTGGAGGGGTTTGGCTCCCACCTGGTGATGCATAACCCACAGGGCTGTGGAGGGGTTTGGCTCCCACCTGGTGATGCATAACCCACAGGGCTGTGGAGGGGTTTGGCTCCCACCTGGTGATGCATAACCCACAGGGCTGTGGAGGGGTTTGGCTCCCACCTGGTGATGCATAACCCACAGGGCTGTGGAGGGGTTTGGCTCCCACCTGGTGATGCATAACCCACAGGGCTGTGGAGGGGTTTGGCTCCCACCTGGTGATGCATAACCCACAGGGCTGTGGAGGGGTTTGGCTCCCACCTGGTGATGCATAACCCACAGGGCTGTGGAGGGGTTTGGCTCCCACCTGGTGATGCATAACCCACAGGGCTGTGGAGGGGTTTGGCTCCCACCTGGTGATGCATAACCCACAGGGCTGTGGAGGGGTTTGGCTCCCACCTGGTGATGCATAACCCACAGGGCTGTGGAGGGGTTTGGCTCCCACCTGGTGATGCATAACCCACAGGGCTGTGGAGGGGTTTGGCTCCCACCTGGTGATGCATAACCCACAGGGCTGTGGAGGGGTTTGGCTCCCACCTGGTGATGCATAACCCACAGGGCTGTGGAGGGGTTTGGCTCCCACCTGGTGATGCATAACCCACAGGGCTGTGGAGGGGTTTGGCTCCCACCTGGTGATGCATAACCCACAGGGCTATGGAGGGGTTTGGCTCCCACCTGGTGATGCATAACCCACAGGGCTGTGGAGGGGTTTGGCTCCCACCTGGTGATGCATAACCCACAGGGCTGTGGAGGGGTTTGGCTCCCACCTGGTGATGCATAACCCACAGGGCTGTGGAGGGGTTTGGCTCCCACCTGGTGATGCATAACCCACAGGGCTGTGGAGGGGTTTGGCTCCCACCTGGTGATGCATAACCCACAGGGCTGTGGAGGGGTTTGGCTCCCACCTGGTGATGCATAACCCACAGGGCTATGGAGGGGTTTGGCTCCCACCTGGTGATGCATATCCCACAGGTATGTGGAGGGGTTTGGCTCCCACCTGGTGATGCATATCCCACAGGGCTGTGGAGGGGTTTGGCTCCCACCTGGTGATGCATATCCCACAGGGGTTTGGCTCAGAACAGAATTATTAACATAATTATAAACATGGCTATTGTGAAAACCGACACTGGCAGGCCTCATTATTTGCCTGGGTCCTGATGAGGGATAATACCACCACGGTAGAGGGGTACCTAGCAGGCCTCATTCTTTGTCTGGGTCCTGATAAGGGATAATACCACCACGGTAGAGGGGTACCTGGCAGGCCTCATTCTTTGTCTGGGTCCTGATGAGGGATAATACCACCACGGTAGAGGGGTATCTGGCAGGCCTCATTTTTTGTCTTGGTCCTGATGAGGGATAATACCACCACGGTTTAGGGGTACCTGGCAGGCCTCATTCTTTGTCAGGGTCCTGATGAGGGATAATACCACCACGGTGGAGGGGTACCTGGCAGGCATCATTCTTTGTCTGGGTCCTGATGAGGGACTTGTTTTGGACAATGGTTCTCCCATGGACGATAGTGTCCATGTCCTTGCTTCATGTTTGCTTAACTACCTTTCTCCCCACCCCTGTTCAGCCCAGATGATGTACACACTAATGGGTGTCGCTAGCTGTTAATGAATGACTGAGACTGGGGCTGGAGCTACAAACAGGCTGCTTGCTCACTGAGGGCTATCTCATATCATGATTTAACACCAGACATATTGGACAATCACACTCCTCTTTCTTCCCTCCCTCCCTAGTCATTGTCCCACTCCTTCTTCTCCCTTGTTCTCTCCTCATTCCCCTTGCTCCCACTCCTTCCTCTCCTCCCTCATTTTCTCCTACCTTATTCCCCCTTTCACTAAGGCTTGATAGTGTCACCGTGGATACCCACTATACTCTGTCATGTCTCTACTGTGACTGACTTGGTACTGCTCTGCTCTGAGGCATGGTACTGGTACTCTGTGTTGTTGTTCATGTAATTTTGGATGATGGTAGTTGGCCAGCCAAATGACCACAGTCTCCGTAATATTTAGAGACACATTTTCTTCTCACCTCTGCTCCTGACTGCATGTGCTACCATAAAAATAAAAAGACTAGTCAATTGACTGGTAAACTCATGGGTACACTCGCAATGGCTGCCTGGTATTGTGATGTAATCATGTCCATGGTAATGTAGCATGTTCAGGTTTCCTAGGTTTCTTCCTAGGTTCTGGCCTTTCTAGGGAGTTTTTCCTAGCCACCGTGCTTCTACACCTGCATTGCTTGCTGTTTGGGGTTTTAGGCTGGGTTTCTGTACAGCACTTTGTGACACCAGCTGATGCTAGAATGGCTTTATAAATACATTTGATTGATTGAAAAGTGATTGATGTTCATTCAAATGAAGCTAACTGATGTGGCTCCTGCAATGGAATGTATTTTTTATAAAGTCAGTTGAGTTGAATAAACAAATCACACCACATATTGATGGGTACACTTTCTGCTTTGCTCTCTCATCCTCAGAGGCCAAGAGAGTATTGGGGGAACTCAAGCGTAGTATTAGTGAGATTGAGGTAGAGATGGTGGGGCAAGGCAATGTAGGCCTTCAGGGTAATTTAGCTGAATTATGTAGGGACCTGTAGGGACCACTTTTTTCCAGGCTAAAGCAAAGGGAACATTTGTAAGAGCTAGGTTCTCCGTGGTCAAAGAGATGGACGCTCCCAGCTCCTTCTTCTTTGGTTTGGAAAGACAGAGCGGTGAAGCCAAGGGTATGCATTGTCTACGGCTGTCTGATGGGCGGGTGACCTCTGTGGTGGGTGAGATGAGGGAGCGGACTGGAGTTTTTTAATGAGTTGTATAGGGCAGAACTGTGTGATCCTATGTGTGCTCAGGTTTTGTTTGTATAACTCCCTAAGCTCTCTCTGGCACAGAGGGATGAAATGGACATTCCCCTGTTGTCCCATGAACTGGCAGAGGCCGTAACCTATATGTCCCCCGGCCGTGCACCGGGGGCCGATGGACTCCCAGTGGAGTTTTATAAACAATTCTGGGGAATAATTGGACTGGACTGTGTCAGGAAGAACTGGGAGGGGCTGTCACAGGCAATGGTGTCAAGACTGGCCAGGCGGAGGTGGCTCCTGTTCCAAGTGTCATATAGAGGGATGGTGCTGATAATCAACCATCTGGTGACATCTTCCCTGTGGCATAAACTGGCTGTCCTCAATCCCCGTAGGTCTGCTCGCAGCTGGTGGATTTTTCTGGTCTGGCCATCACTGTCTGAGGTCAGCAGTGTTGTATATGTCCGTAAACTTGGACAGGGCCAGGTGGAACTGGAGAGCTGGGTGGCTTCATTCCGATTAAAGGTGGCGCAGAGACTGCTGTACAATATTGATGTCGGCTGGAGGGAACCAGCATGCGCGCTGCTGAGGAGAGCTGGCGGATTATGGTTGAACTGGCAGCTATTCCTCATGAGGCTGGAGAGGCTGAGTACAGCAGGTCTCTCTGATTTTTACTCTGCACTGCTGAGGGCCTGGCAGCTGCTAAGGCCCACAAGAGAAGGGGGTGTGGAGCCTGGACGGTGGGTGTGGGAGAAGCCTATATTTTGAGATCGGTTCAGTTCACCACCCTGCAGAGGTGACTGTTGGCAGCGGCTGGGAGAGGGGATGGAATACCCCAGAAGTCCTGGCAGAACAAACAGGACTAGCATCTCTTAGGTTTCTGGACAGATTCCTGCAAGTGGTCCAGGAGGAACTGTCTGAGCCTGTAAGTGGGGTGTTTGAGCTGCCAAAGGGGAGGGGCCACCAATGATTCTACCACTGCAGGTGATGGAAGAGGCTGGGGACTGGCAAGGGGGTCTGGAGGATTTATTAGATTTGAACACTCTGAGCCTGGGGGAGTTTGGGGGGGTGGGAGATAAGCCTAAATCAACAACCTCTGCATTAAGGTAAGGAACATTAGGAGCCTAACAGGATTGAAAGCACATCAGCGGCAGGGGGGATGTGGGGCGAGAAGTATGGTGGGTTTTAGATGGAGGGGGCTCTACAAACTCCAAGTACCAAAGAGGTCAGAGGACCTCCAGTTGGAGGGTTCTACATGGAGCCCTGGCCACTAAGGGTGGAATAGGGTTGAATAGGCCTTAGGGTGGAATTTGAGTTCTATAAAATTATAAAAAGTGTGGAGATGTTTCAGGAGATATGGAGTGTTGGGGGGCTGTCTATACAGTTGGGGAAGATGGGTTGGATATACAGTTGTTTTTTGTGATGTGTGGTGTTGTTTTGTATTGTGTGGTAGAGTGGTAGATTGCAAGGTGAGTATGCAGTACTGCAGTACAGGGGGTATTAGTTGTGGGTGGTGGTGAGGTTTTAATGAAATTAGAATTTATCATTAAAGAAAGACAAAAAGTTAAGTCTCTCATCATCTCTCTCTCTCTCAATTCAATTCAATTAAATTAAATTCAATTCAATTAAAGGGCTTTATTGGCATGGGAAACATGTGTTAACATTGCCAAAGCAAGTGAGGTAGATAATATATAAAGTGAATATATAAAGTGAAATAAACAATACAAATTAACAGTAAACATTACACATAAAGAAGTTTCAAAACAATAAAGACATTACAAATGTCATATTATATATACAGTGTTTTAACAATGTACAAATGGTTAAAGGACACAAGATAAAATAAATAAGAATAAATATGGGTTGTATTTACAATGGTGTTTGTTCTTCACTGGTTGCCCTTTTCTCGTGGCAACAGGTCACAAATCTTGCTGCTGTGATGGCACACTGGAATTTCACCCAGTAGATATGGGAGTTTATCAAAATTGGAATTGTTTTCGAATTCTTTGTGGATCTGTGTAATCTCTCTCTCTCTGTCTATCTTTCTTTATCTCTCTCTCTCATTCTCTTTCTCTGCATGCTGGGAGTGTGGTGGATGCTGGGAATTGTATGAGCGAGTGATGTCTGGACTTAGATTGCCTTTGTTTTCCTTCTTGTTTACTTTTCTTGGTGGTTTTCCGTTTTCTTTGCAAGATTAAGGTTATCATTATTTTAATTTTTGTGTTAGAATTAAGTATATTGTATTTCTTGTCAGAATTGACATTGTTTGGCAGGGCTGGCGACCCACATGGGGACGCCGTCCCTGTCACTTCGGCGTGATACTGAAGCTACTGTCCCTGAGGAGGAGTTGTTGGTCGCCGTAGGAGAGAAGGTAGGCTATGAAAATGTTGGTTATGCATCGCGGATGAATAAAGCGGTGGTAGTTTTTCTTGAAGAAGAGCATCTTGTTGCAAACACCCAGCTTTGAAACAGGTTATGTCGTTTCCGTGACAGGTGTTTATGTTTTTGGACTCTGGAGTTTGGAGTTATTGTTTAAAGGTAGGTATGTCAACAGACTGTATATGGCTCATGCTAGTTCGGGCAGTCAACAGTTTTTTTGAGTGTGGGGATGTTGGCCATCAGTGACATGCTTGCCCGAAAAGAGAAAAGGCGGAGGGAGGGATGCAGGTGTTCCTCGTAACGCCTGGGCCCACTGATGCAGGGAGAGATAGACTGACAGTTGTAGAGGACCCACAAGCACCTGTTGCTGAGGAACATGTCTGTGTTGAGGGTACTGAGTTGCAGCTTGTACCAGAGGTGAACATAGTGTCTGTTAAGCAGCATAAAAATAATGTTGTAGGTGGTAAAGATGGATTTGGGGAGCAATTTCCCCAGACTGGTGAGGAGAGGCCCAGTACAAGTGATGGGGTACAGGAGGGGGTTCAGATGGAGCTAGTCTCCCAGGTAGTGGAGGAGATATCCATTATGAGTGATGGGGTACAGGAGGGGGTTCAGGTGGAGCTAGTCTCCCAGGTAGTGGAGGAGATACCCACTAAAAGTAATGGGGTACAGGAGGGGGTTCAGGTGGAGCTAGTCTCCCAGGTAGTGGAGGAGATACCCACTACGAGTAATGGGGTACAGGAGGGGGTTCAGGTGGAGCTAGTCTCCCAGGTAGTGGATGAGATACCCACTACGAGTAATGGGGTACAGGAGGGGGTTCAGGTGGAGCTAGTCTCCTAGGTAGTGGAGGAGATACCCACTACAAGTAATGGGGTACAGGAGGGGGTTCAGGTGGAGCTAGTCTCCCAGGTAGTGGATGAGATACCCACTACGAGTAATGGGGTACAGGAGGGGGTTCAGGTGGAGCTAGTCTCCCAGGTAGTGGAGGAGATACCCACTACGAGTAATGGGGTACATGAGGGGGTTCATGTGGAGCTAGTCTCCCAGGTAGTGGAGGAGATACCCACTACGAGTAATGGGGTACATGAGGGGGTTCAGGTGGAGCTAGTCTCCCAGGTAGTGGAGGAGATACCCTCTACGAGTAATGGGGTACATGAGGGGGTTGAGCTGGAGCTAGTCTCCCAGGTAGTGGAGGAGATACCCACTACGAGTAATGGGGTACAGGAGGGGGTTCAGGTGGAGCTAGTCTCCCAGGTAGTGGATGAGATACCCACTACGAGTAATGGGGTACAGGAGGGGGTTCAGGTGGAGCTAGTCTCCCAGGTAGCGGAGGAGATACCCACTACAAGTAATGGGGTACAGGAGGGGGTTCAGGTGGAGCTAGTCTCCCAGGTAGTGGATGAGATACCCACTACAAGTAATGGGGTACAGGAGGGGATTCAGGTGGAGCTAGTCTCCCAGGTAGTGGAGGAGATACCCACTACGAGTAATGGGGTACATGAGGGGGTTCATGTGGAGCTAGTCTCCCAGGTAGTGGAGGAGATACCCACTACGAGTAATGGGGTACATGAGGGGGTTCAGGTGGAGCTAGTCTCCCAGGTAGTGGAGGAGATACCCTCTACGAGTAATGGGGTACATGAGGGAGTTGAGGTGGAGCTAGTCTCCCAGGTAGTGGAGGAGATACCCACTACGAGTAATGGGGTACATGAGGGGGTTCAGGTGGAGCTAGTCTCCCAGGTAGTGGAGGAGATACCCACTACGAGTAATGGGGTACATGAGGGGGTTCAGGTGGAGCTAGTCTCCCAGGTAGTGGAGGATATACCCACTACGAGTAATGGGGTACAGGTGGGGGTTCAGGTGGAGCTAGTCTCCCAGGTAGTGGAGGAGATACCCACTACGAGTAATGGGGTACAGGAGGGGCTTCAGGTGGAGCTAGTCTCCCAGGTAGTGGAGGAGATACCCACTATGGTTAATGGGGTACATGAGGGGGTTCCGGTGGAGCTAGTCTCCCAGGTAGTGGAGGAGATATCCACTATGGTTAATGGGGTACATGAGGGGGTACCGGCGGAGCTAGTCTCCCAGGTAGTGGAGGAGATACCCACTAAGGTTAATGGGGTACATGAGGGGGTTCAGGTGGAGCAGGTCTCCCAGGTAGTGGAGGAGACAACGATAAACACCTGCCTCTGATTGAGAACCACTCTAGGCAACCATAGACTTACCTAGACAACTAAACTGAACACAACCCCATTAATTTAATAAAACTCCTAGACAAGACGAAACACAATAAATCACCCATGTCACACCCTGGCCTAACCAAAATAATAAAGAAAACAAAGATAGCTAAGGCCAGGGCGTGACACTCTATCTGGTTGAGGCCCCAGGAGGTTATCACTTCTACCTGGTGATCAGCCTCCTAATGATCCTGTGCAGAATGTGAGTCTGGCAGGGTCTGACCTGCAGGAATCCATACACTGCTACTTCTCCCTTCTGGGGATGAAGGTGACAGGGAACAGTGAGGAGAAGAAGACTGTGCTGATGGGAATCACAGACACTCATTGTAAACTAGAGCTTCACAACATTGTTGGGATAGTAGATCATGTGACAGCCTTCGGGCGGATAGCATTCTCCTGTCCACGTGAGCAGTTTGCAGATCTTGAAGTCTTGATGACAAAGGGGAACCATCAAATCTTTACTATCTTGGTTAGCCTGGACACCCCTGGGAAGGCTTGTTTAGCCTGGACACCCCTGGGAAGGCTTGTCTAGCCTGGACACCCCTGGGAATGCTTGTTTAACCTGGACACCCCTGGGAAGGCTTTTTTAGCCTGGACACCCCTGGGAAAATGCTTGTTTAGCCTGGACACCCCTGGGAAGGATTGTTTAGCCTAGACACCCCTGGGAAGACTTGTTTAGCCCGGACACCCCTGGGAAGGATTGTTTAGCCTGGACACCCCTGGGAAGGCTTGTTTAGCCTGGACACCCCTGGGAAGGCTTGTTTAGCCTGGACACCCCTGGGAATGCTACAGTAGAAGTGGTCATTTTGGCTGATTCAGATGCCCATGAGATCTGCTTTGTTGTTTGAGTGTTTATTGTGTTATGGATTCCCAGACCCAATAAAGCTTCTTTAAAACTCAAACTCTTCATCTCTTTCTCTCGTTCCCTCTCGGTCTATCTTTATCTCTCAAACTCTCTCTTTTGCTCTAACTTTCTTTATCTCTCAAACTATCTCTCTATCTTTCATTATTCCTAAAACTTTTACTCTCTCTCCTCTCTCTTCCTCTGTGGTCTTACCACTGTGTGTGCCGCGGCTCAGAAAGACTACGTTTTTATTTCTCATAGTGTCACACAGTTAACTGAGCTCTACTTATCTCTCTGTGTCTGTAGGTCTTTCTCTCATTCTCCTCCTCCTTCTCTTTTTCTCTCCCTCCACGGCTGGGAATGGAGAGATAACAGGAGGACATGCTCTGTTACTACAAGGGGTCGTAAAATTCAAAGTCATATAGCAAAATTGTCCTTGATATGACCCTGTTATGCAGGTGAGTGAGGACCCAAAAGCGGTTTAACAGAAACAGAGTCATTTAATGTCCAAACACAGGGAATACATATATCCTCTTCAGATGTATCGATAGACAAAATAGACAACCCGCAGAGAGGGCGACAAAATAAATCATATAGTCCTCTGATATATACAGGAGAGTCCCCTTCTAGCAGTAGAGGAGAATAGCAGGGTTAGCGGCAACAGACTGCTGGTCTCTCCGGGTAGGCGCGGGTTGTAGAGGACGAAAAGAAGGTTCCTAGGACAAGCGCGCGGCGACGGAGTGTGAGTGAGTGCTTGCTTTACCTGCCTCTCAATTCCCCAGACAGTCAACCCGACAACACGCCCCTCAGGGAGAATCCCCTCGGGGTCGGTGGAGGCTACAGAAGAACTGAAGAGATGGGATAAAGCATCAGGCTTTGTGTTCTTAGAGCCCGGACGATAAGAAATAACGAACTCGAAATGAGCGAAAAACAACGCCCAACGAGCCTGATGCGCATTAAGTCGTTTGGCAGAACGGATGTACTCAAGGTTCCTATGGTCAGTCCAAACGACAAAAGGAACGGTCGCCCCCTCCAACCACTGTCGCCATTCGCCTAGGGCTAAGCGGATGGCGAGCAGTTCGCGGTTTCCCACATCATAGTTACGTTCCGACGGCGACAGGCGATGAGAAAAATACGCGCAAGGGTGGACCTTGTCGTCAGAAGGGGAGTGCTGGGAAAGAATGGCTCCCTCGCCCACATCTGACGCGTCAACCTCGACAATGAACTGTCTAGAGACGTCAGGCATAACAAGGATAGGTGCGGATGTAAAATGCTTCTTGAGGAGATCAAAAGCTCCCTGGGCAGAAACGGACCACTTAAAGCACGTCTTGACAGAAGTAAGGGCTGTGAGAGGAGCTGCCACCTGACCGAAATTACGGATGAAACGACGATAGAAATTTGCGAAGCCGAGAAAGCGCTGCAGCTCGACATGTGACTTAGGGACGGGCCAATCGCTGACAGCTTGGACCTTAGCGGGATCCATCTTAATGCCTTCAGTGGAAATAACAGAACCGAGAAATGTGACGGAGGAGGCATGAAAAGAGCACTTCTCAGCCTTCACATAAAGACAATTCTCTAAAAGGCGCTGGAGGACACGTCGAACGTGCTGAACATGAATCTGGAGTGACGGTGAAAAAATCAGGATATCGTCAAGGTAAACGAAAACAAAGATGTTCAGCATGTCTCTCAGTACATCATTCACTAATGCCTGAAAGACAGCTGGAGCGTTAGCGAGGCCGAACGGCAGAACCCGGTATTCAAAGTGCCCTAACGGAGTGTTAAACGCCGTTTTCCACTCGTCCCGGAAGGAGATCAATACTACAATCATACGACCGGTGCGGAGGAAGGGAGGTCGCCCTGGACCGACTGAACACCGTGTGCAGATCGTGATATTCCTCCGGCACCCCTGTCAAATCACCAGGCTCCTCCTGTGAAGAAGAGACAGAGGAAACAGGAGGGATAGCAGACATTAAACACTTCACATGACAAGAGACGTTCCAGGAGAGGATAGAATTACTAGACCAATTAATAGAAGGATTATGACACACTAACCAGGGATGGCCCAAAACAACAGGTGTAAAAGGTGAACGAAAAATTAAAAAAGAAATGGTTTCGCTATGATTACCAGAGACAGTGAGGGTTAAAGGTAGCGTTTCACACTGAATCCTGGGGAGAGGACTACCATCCAAGGCGAACAAGGCCGTGGACTCCCCTAACCGTCTGAGAGGAATGTCATGTTCCCGAGCCCAGGCTTCGTCCATAAAACAGCCCTCCGCCCCAGAGTCTATCAAGGCACTGCAGGAAGCTGCCGAACCGGTCCAGCGTAGATGGACCGACAAGGTAGTACAGGATCTTGAAGGAGAGACCTGAGTAGTAGCGCTCACCAGTAGCCCTCCTCTTACTGATGAGCTCTGGCCTTTTACTGGACATGAAGTGACAAAATGACCAGCGGAACTGCAATAGAGACAGAGGCGGTTGGTGATTCTCCGTTCCCTCTCCTTAGTCGAGATGTGAATACCCTCCAGCTGCATAGGCTCAGCACCCGAGCCAGTGGAGGAAGATGGTAGTGATGCGGAGAGGGGGGCAACGGATAACGCGAGCTCCCTTTCACGAGCTCGGTGACGAAGATCAACCCGTCGTTCTATGCGAATAGCGAGTTCAATCAAGGAATCCACGCTGGAAGGAACCTGTGGTCCTGTGTAGCTCAGTTGGTAGAGCATGGCCCTTGTAACGCCATGGTAGTGGGTTCGATCCCCGGGACCACCCATACGTAGAATGTGTGCACACATGACTGTAAGTTGCTTTGGATAAAAGTGTCTGCTAAATGGCATATATATTATTATTATATATATATATTATATATTATATAACCTCCCGGGAGAGAATCTCATCCTTTACCTCCACGCGGAGACCCTCCAGAAAACGAGCGAGCAAAGCCGGCTCGTTCCAGTCACTGGAGGCAGCAAGAGTGCGAAACTCTATAGAGTAATCAGTTATGGATCGATTACCTTGACATAGGGAAGACAAGGCCCTGGAAGCTTCTTCCCCAAAAACAGAACGATCAAAAATCCGTATCATCTCCTCCTTAAAGTTCTAATACTGGTTAGTACACTCAGCCCTCGCCTCCCATATTACCGTGCCCCACTCACTAGCCCGTCCAGTAAGGAGAGATATGATGTAGGCGATACGAGCTGTGCCCCTGGGGTACGTGTTGGGCTGGAGAGAAAACACAATATCACACTGGGTGAGGAACGAGCGGCATTCAGTGGGCTCCCCAGAGTACCACGGCGGGTTATTAATTCTGGGCTCCGGAGACTCGGAAGCCCTGGAAGTGGCCGGTGGATCGAGGCGGAGATGGTGAATATGTTTCGAGAGGTCGGAGACATGGGCGGCCAGGGTCTCAACGGCATGTCGAGCAACAGACAATTCCTGCTCGTGTCTGCCTAGCATCGCTCCTTGGATCTCGACGGCTGAATGAAGAGGATCCGAAGTCGCTGGGTCCATTCTTGGTCTAATTCTTCTGTTATGCAGGTGAGTGAGGACCCAAAAGCGGTTTAACAGAAACACAGTCATTTAATGTCCAAACACAGGGAATACAAATATATCCTCTTCAGATGTATCGATAGACAAAATAGACAACCCTCAGAGAGGGCGACAAAATAAATCATATAGTCCTCTGATCTATACAGGAGAGTCCCCTTCTAGCAGTAGAAGAGTATAGCAGGGTTAGTGGCAGCAGACTGCTGGTCTCTCCGGGTAGGCGCGGGTTGTAGAGGACAGAGGTACCTGATCACACGTAGCATCTGATGAAGAGGCAGATTACGACAGGACGGGACAAGGGTGAAGCAAACGAGAATCTGACAAAGACAGAAGCAGAAACAGAGAGGGAAATAGAGACCTAATCAGAGGGGAAAAAGGGAACAGGTGGGAGAGAGTAAATGAGGTAGTTAGAGGAGATGAGGAACAGCTGGGGAAAGGAAAGGGAGAGAAGGTAACCTAATACGACCAGCAGGGGGAAACGAAGTGAAGAGAAAGAACAGGAACAAGACATAACATGACAATACATGACAGACCCTCTTAAAACAACCCTCTAAAGCTAAGTAGACCCTCCCCCCAGTTTAGACAGGGCTTTGACTGTTTAGTGCCAAAAATAAGGCGGTTAGATACATGTAAAGAATTGGGACTATCTGTTGTTCGATGTAGTGAATATGTTATTCAAAGTGTTTGTGGCTAATAGCAGTAACGCCATCATCAAATCATTTTGTTAGATTTTTTAAATGTATTTTGTATTATTTATTTCATTCTTCAATAGGTCTTACAATTCAAAATCAAATAGCTAAATCATCCTTGGTAGGATCTTCTTAAAACAATTCCATATAGCTTAGTAGAACCCTCCCTCCCCCGTCTTAGACAGGGCTTAGACTCTTATGGCTTTAATGGTTGCATGTGTACAGTCATGATGCAGGTGGTTGCCTTGTGGCTTTTATCCAGGTGGGAGAGGGGGAGAGCCAGACTGTGTGAATCCCAGCCAGAAAGAGAGAGCGGGGGGGGGGGGGGGTGAGGGGGAAACGTTAGAGGACAGCCATGCACGCAAGATGCGGTTTACTTTTTTGCAGCCAAAAGGGTAGATTATTTTTTTGGGTCAGTCACTGTATGAACAGTAAATTCTGCTTTGGGGCTTTTGTGGACTGAATCATTGGATAAAATAAAGCTCAACCAACCACAGTCTTCCTCTAAGAGAATACGTCTCGAGGCTAAAAGCAACACGGACCAAAATAAACACTAGAATAGTGATATCATATCCCATTCTCCCCCAGGTCTAACAGAGTAGGTACACTACTGTAGGTAAACAAAGCGTAACTCCCCTGCATGCGTCTGTGTGTGTGTGTGTGTGCGTGTGTGTGTGTGTTTGTGTGTGTGTGTGAGTGTGTTCTCCCTTTCTTGCCCCTTGCATATTTCAGAGGTAGTACCCGGTGCTACTCTCAACAAACAAGCCTTCCTCATCCCCAGTAGGGACTGCACATCTGATCCCGCCTAGGTAAGCCAGCCAACCTGCATCAGCCAGCAGAAGTTCCTGCTAGCACTGCAGCATGAATATTCAGGGAAACATACCCAACATTCTAATGACTCCTTTTGTATAACACACACACCTCTGCCGTCTATGTTTCCTCTACAGATCTTTTCCCTCCCTTTCTTCCCTCCTAGTTTCGCTCTCAATCCCTTTGTCTTCTTGCACGTGCATGATTCATAGCTACCCATTAAAGACACACCGATGGGCAACAGAGACCTTGCTTGTTAGGCGTGAAATAACAACCACAAATTAAATCACAAGAATATTAATACACTCTTCTGGACAGTGCTGAGGTACATGTGTTGATTTTCGACTGAGTGACCAAAACCTGGTCTCCCTAATGAGAATATTTATTATCTTTTGTTTCTTTGATTTCCAACTCAAGTACCTCCTGGCCTTGTGGGTTGGCATCTCATATTTTTTGGGGGCGCAATTTACTTGAGGAGGAGGATGATAAGAGAGGGAGAGAATGAGAGGTATGATAAAGGGTATAGTGAGAGAGAGAGAGGGGTGTGATACATTTTAATTGTATTTATTTAACCTGTATTTAACTAGGCAAGTCAGTTAAGAACGCATTCTTATTTACAATGATGACTACCCAAGCCAAACCCTACTCTATTGTGCATGCTCTGTGTGACTTCCGATCACGGCCGGTTGTGATACAGCCCAGGAAAACAGGGTCTGTAGTGACGCCTCTACTGCCTTAGACCGCTGCTCCACTTGGGAGCTAAAAGGGCATGAGAGAGAGAGAGAGAGAGAGAGAGAGAGAGAGAGAGAGAGAGAGAGAGAGAGAGAGAGAGAGAGAGAGAGAGAGAGAGAGAGAGAGAGAGAATCACCTGGAAGGAAGTATTTCCCAGCCCTTCCATATCAAAGCCATCACCTACAGAGAGATTAATCTGGAGAAGATTCCCCTAAGCAAGCTATTCCTGGGGCTCTGTTCACAAACACAAACAGACCCCGCTGAGCCCCAGGACAGAACAGGCAACAGAGAGGCAGAGAGAGAGAGTCAGAGGCAGAGAGAAATAGGCAGAGAGAGGGAGAGAGAGAGAGAGTGGATTTTGAATTGAAATTGAATTGAATTGAGAGCGACCGAGAGAGAGAAAGAGAGAGGGAAATAGAGATAGAGAGAGAAGGAAGAGGCAGAGAGAGAGGGGGGGGGTAGGAGGAAAGAGAAATAGAGATTTGAGTCTTCTGGCCTTACCACAGTAGGGGGTGGTGTGTGTGTGTGTGGTGTGTGTGTGTGTGTGTGTGTGTGTGTGTGTGTGTGTGTGTGTGTGTGTGTGTGTGTGTGTGTGTGTGTGTGTGTGTGTGTGTGTGTGTGTGTGTGTGTGTGTGTGTGTGTGTGTGTGTGTGTGTGTGTGTGTGTGTGAACAACAGCAAGGGATCAAAGCCACCCATGGGGCTTTAGTAGTGTGACAAGCCAGTGCTTTCGGGCGGGAGGTTAGGGGCGGGATGTGCGGGGTGTGCGTTGCGGGGCTGTGTGGCCCTGCTCTTGTATTAACCTCAATGGCTGTTGTCAAGTCTCAACACAGCCACATACATTTCTCCTTGTCACACATCACTGCTCGTCTTTGCAAGGTGAACTATGCCTCGACATAAGACCCTCAAAACAGACAAACAATACCCCGACCCAGGGTGAGGTGAGTAGGGACTAGGAAGCGAACATATTGCACCATAGAGAGAAGGGAACTTAATTAAACATAAATGTCAAGCCAGGCAAGGGTTTCATTCTGTTAGTAATTATGACCACACCAGCGCTGCTACCCAGACCGTTGGTTATCATTACCAGTTCCTGACGGTGTCCACACCAGATCGTTGGTTATCATTACCAGTTCCTGACAGTGTCCACACCAGAGCTGCTACCCAGACCGTTGGTTGTCATTGCCAGTTCCTGACAGTGTCCACACCAGAGCTGCTACCCAGACCGTTGGTTGTCATGGCCAGTTCCTGACAGTGTCCACACCAGAGCTGCTACCCAGACCGTTGGTTGTCATTGCCAGTTCCTGACAGTGTCCACACCAGAGCTGCTACCCAGACCGTTGGTTGTCATTGCCAGTTCCTGACAGTGTCCACACCAGAGCTGCTACCCAGACCGTTGGTTGTCATGGCCAGTTTGACCAGTGTCCACACCAGAGCTGCTACCCAGATCGTTGGTTATCATTACCAGTTCCTGACAGTGTCCACACCAGAGCTGCTACCCAGACCGTTGGTTGACAGTGTCCACACCAGAACCGTTGGTTGTCATTGCCAGTTCCTGACAGTGTCCACACCAGAGCTGCTACCCAGACGTTGGTTGTCATTGCCAGTTCCTGACATTGTCCACACCAGAGCTGCTACCCAGACCGTTGGTTGTCATTGCCAGTTCCTGACAGTGTCCACACCAGAGCTCCTACCCAGACTGTTGGTTGTCATGGCCAGTTCCTGACAGTGTCCACACCAGAGCTGCTACCCAGACCGTTGGTTGTCATTGCCAGTTCCTGACAGTGTCCACACCAGAGCTGCTACCCAGACCGTTGGTTGTCATGGCCAGTTCCTGACAGTGTCCACACAGAGCTGCTACCCAGAACTGCTCCTGACACACGCCAGAACTGCTACCCAGACCTGGTTATCATTGCCAGTTCCTGACAGTGTCCACGCCAGAACTGCTACCCAGACCGTTGGTTGTCATGGCCAGTTCCTGACAGTGTCCACACCAGAACTGCTACACAGACCGCTGGTTATCATTGCCAGTTCCTGACAGTGTCCACACCAGAGCTGCTACCCAGAAAGTTGGTTGTCATTGCCAGCCCCTGATAGTGGCCACACCAGAGCCCTTAATACCTTCCAAAACACTACTGACACTATGTGTTGTATTCTATCTCCCCATCTTTTCTTCCCCTCTCCCTCCCTCTCAATTCAATGGTCTTTATTCACACGGGAAACATATGTTTACACTTTTTTTCACCCTTATTTAACTAGGCAAGAATTAGTTAAGAATATATTCTTATTTACAATGACGGCCTAGGAACAGTGGGTTAAACTGCCCTGTTCAGGGGCAGAATAAAATATATATACATATTTTTTTACCTTGGCGGCTCGGGGATTCCAACACTCTAACCACAACTTTTTTGGTAAATTATTTCCACTTCGTCAAGTATGTATCTTTTTGGTTTTCATATGATTTAGTTGGGTCTAATTGTGTTGCTTGTTCTGTCCTGGGGCTCAGCGGGGTCTGTTTGTTTTTGTGAACAGAGCCCCAGGAATAGCTTGCTTAGGGGAATCTTCTCCAGATTAATCTCTCTGTAGGTGATGGCTTTGATATGGAAGGGCTGGGAAATACTTCCTTCCAGGTGGTTGTGTAATTTAAGGGCTCTTTTCTGGATTTGGATAATTCACAGCCTATTTCTGCTCTGCATTATCTGTTGTTTTACAACCTACACGGAGGATAATTTTGCAGAATTCTGCATTCATTCTCTCTCTCTCTCTCTCTCTCTCTCTCTCTCTCTCTCTCTCTCTCTCTCTCTCTCTCTCTCTCTCTCTCTCTCTCTCTCTCTCTCTCTCTCTCTCTCTCTCAATTCAATTTAAGGGTTGTATTGGCATGGGAAACATATGTTTGCATTGCCAAAGCAAGTGAAATAGATAATAAACAAAAGTGAAATAAACATTTTAAAATAAACTGTAAACACCACCCTCACAAACGTTCCAAAAGAATAAAGATATTTTAATTGTCATATTATGTGCGAATTATGAAAGGGGAAATAAATGCACATAAATATGGTTGGTATTTGCAATAGGGATTGTTCTTCACTGGTTGCTCTTTTCTTGTG
The DNA here is from genome assembly GCF_021184085.1 of Oncorhynchus gorbuscha. NCBI lineage: Eukaryota > Metazoa > Chordata > Actinopteri > Salmoniformes > Salmonidae > Oncorhynchus > Oncorhynchus gorbuscha. The sequence goes on from NC_060178.1 coordinate 96,413,066, forward strand.
GCAACAGGTAACAATTATTGTTGCTGTAATGACACACTGTGTTATTTCACCCAATAGATATGGAAGATTATCAACTTTTTGTGGTCTGTGTAATCTGAGGGATATGTGTGTCTCTAATGTGGTCATACAGGAGGTTAGGAAGTGCAGCTCAGTTTCCAGCTAGGTGTACCTCCGGTGGTCTCTCCCTATAGCAAGGCTATGCTCACTGACTACATAGTCAAAGCTTTTGGGTCAGTCTCTCCGTCTCTCTCTTTCCGTCTCTCTCTCCGTCTCTCTCTCTCTTATGTATAGATATATATATATATATTCACTCACACTCCTCAGCCCTGCGATCCTTCAGGCTGGTGATTAAACAGCAAACATTCACTTATCAGGAGCTCTCTAGTTTCTCTCTCTGTGCCATAAATTAATAGCAGCTCTGCTTCGCTCCCTAAATCAAATCTTATCTGCTAGCTGGCTGCTTGGGTGGCTGGCTGCATGGAGAGGAGGAGTAGAGGAGAGGAGCACCGGAAGAAAAGAGGAGGAGAGGAGGAGGAATAGTGGAGGAGTGACTTTGTTGCTTTTGTTTGTGTGAGATTCTCTATTTTACTCGGCAGCGTGTGAAATCTAATTAAACTAGACACACACAGACACTTTCTCCACTCCACTCCATCTCCACTTTCATTATTAGTTGCTGTCTCTTAACCCTTTCTGTTCATTCATTAGAAATACTTCCCACTGGACACACACTGGTTGAATCAACATTCATTGAATGAAATATACTTTGAACCATTGTGGAATAGACATTGCATTGATGTCTCTGCCCAGTGGGATGTAGCAGCACTTGGAACGGTTGCTCGACTTAAAGGTTTGCAATTATGCTGTGGATTTAGAGGTAATTTGTCGTTTAGTACAGTACCCTGCATCACAACTTCGTTGCTCCAAACCAGCACAAGGGGGAGGTAGAGCACTGATTATGCTTTTGGGCCCCAAGGCGCTACTGTCTCTAATTGACAAGAAATGGGTGACTTACCACCAAATAGAAACTGATAATTACAGTTGAAGTCAGACGTTTACATACACTTAGGTTGGAGTCATTAAAACTCGTTTTTCAACCCGCCACAAATTTCTTGTTAACAAACTATAGATTTGGCAAATCGTTTAGGACATATACTTTGTGCATGATACAAATAATCTTCCCAACAATTGTTTACAGACAGATTATTTAATTTATAACTCATTGTATCACAATTCCAGTGGGTCAGAAGTTTACATGCACTAAGTTGACTGTGCCTTTAACCTCTTGAAGCGAGGGGGCACTATTTTTATGTTTGGAAAAATAACATTCCCAAAGTAAATGGCCTATTTCTCAGGAACAGATGCTAGAATATGCATATAATTGACAGATTAGGATAGAAAACACTCTAAAGTTTCCAAAACTGTCAAAATATTGTCTGTGAGTATAATATAACTCATATTGCAGGCGAAACCCTGAGGAAAATCCAATCAGGAAGTACCTCTTATTTTGAAACCCTTCTGTTCCTATGCGTGCCTATCCTCCATTTAATTAAAGGGATATCAACCAGATTCCTTTTTCTCTGGCTTCCCTAAGGTGTCAACAGTCTTTAGACACAGTTTCAGGCTTTTATTTTGAAAAATTAGCGTGAAAGATCACATTGCGTATGTGGTTAGGTGGGGGCAATCAGAGTGAGTTTTGCCCTACAGAGTAAAGCCTCCATTGTTCCTAAAACAATGATGATGATCATGACTCACATGTGTTTTTTTCTCTTTGTCTGGTTTCTCTGTGATTTCTCCTGCTTTTCCTTTCTATATAGTGGGACGAAAGGTAGAATAATCTTATTTTACTAGGCAAGTCAGATAAGAACAAATTCTTATTTTCAATGATGCCCTAGGAACAGTGGGTGAACTGCCTGTTCAGGGGCAGAACAACAGATTTGTACCTTGTCAGCTTGGGGATTCAAACTTGCAACCTTTCGGTTACTAGTCCAACGCTCTAACCACTAGGCTACTAGAAGTAATGAAAGAGAATAGGCTTAATGTATTTTTCTACATGAGACACATAGTGATGAGGCTAATGTGTTTGACTGTGGTATGTGGTGGGAGGGGCAGCATGTACTCAGTCATGGTACTAATTTCAGTGCTGGGGTGGCAATTTTGTTTTCCTCAGGCTTAGGGCTGACTGTGGTATCTACAACAGAGTTTGTCAAGGGTCAAGTTTTATTGGTCAAGGCTGATGTTATGTATTTTTTGTAATTTTTATGCTCCTAATGAGGGTACAGAGCGTATTGCTCTATTTGGTCAAATAAAGGAAACCTTGAGACAGTGTAACCAAGAGGGGTGTATTGGTTTAGGGGGGGGGCGGAACTGTACAGCGGATTTTACTGTTGATCGCACTGCTGAAGAACCTCACCTGCGGTCAGCTACTTGCCTGTCTGGTTTATTAACTGAGTTTGAGCTTTCTGATGTGTGGAGAGTAAGGAATGCAAAAGTTAGGCAGTACACATGGTTACAAGTTAATGAAGGTGGAGTCAGTGCAGCAAGGTTAGACAGGTTGTACGTATCTGAGCACTAGGGTTGTTAGACAGGTTGTATGGGTTGCACTACTGAGTAGGGTTAGACAGGTTGTATGTATCTGAGCACTACTGTAGTAGGGTTGGAAGGTTAGATGGGTTGTATGTATCTGAGCACTATAGGGTTGGAAGGTTAGACAGGTTGTATGTAGGCACTACTGTAGTAGGGTTGGAAGGTTAGACAGGTTGTATGTATCTGAGCACTACTGTAGTAGGGTTTGGAAGGTTGTGTATCTGAGCACTACTGTTGGATAGACAGGTTGTTTGTATCTGAGCACTACTGTAGTAGGGTTGGAAGGTTAGACAGGTTATGAGAATGTTAGACAGGTTGTATGTATCTGAGCACTACTGTAGTAGGGTTGGAAGGTGTGCACTAGGTAGGGTTGTATGTATCTGAGCACTAGTAGGGTTGTAGACAGGTTGTTTGGGTGTAGTAGGGTTGGAAGGTTAGACAGGTTGTATGTATCTGAGCACTACTGTAGTAGGGTTGGAATGTTAGACAGGTTGTATGTATCTGAGCACTACTGTAGTAGGGTTGGAAGGTGTGACAGGTTGTATGTATCTGAGCACTACTGTAGTAGGGTTGGAAGGTTAGACAGGTTGTATGTATCTGAGCACTACGGTAGTAGGGTTGGAAGGTTAGACAGGTTGTATGTATCTGAGTACTACTGTAGTAGGGTTGGAAGGTTAGACAGGTTGTATGTATCTGAGCACTACTGTAGTAGGGTTGGAATGTTAGACAGGTTGTTTGTATCTGAGCACTACTGTAGTAGGGTTGGAAGGTTAGACAGGTTATCTGAGCACTACTGTAGTAGGGTTGGAAGGTGTGACATTCCTCCTGTGGGTTTTTCTGATCATCATAATGTGACTGTTGATATTCACTTGTCCTGTCCACGAAGCTCATCATCTTATTGGTATTTTAATGTTAAATTGTTGCATGATGTCATGATTTATTTCCTTGTTGTTTTGGGAAAAATGGAGGGTTATTAAATGGAATTTTGAGACCTTGAGACAATGGTGGGATGTTGGGAAGGCCCAGGATACGAGTGTTTTGTCAACAGTATACTGCACTGTCTCCTATTGAAGTTAAAGAGACTATCAGGGCCCTTGAACAGGACATCAAATCTATTGAGTTGAAGTTGCTCAGTCAGAATGACTCTGGACTAGTCATGAACTTACAGGACAAGAGACATGAACTGAGGTAGGTTTTACATGAAAGAGTGAACGGTGCCTTAAAACATGTTAGGGATAGGGCAGAATACTGCCCCCTTTGGAGGATTTGCGTGCCCATAGTAAACTGAAAAAAAATTGTCCAAAATTGCTAAAATATGCACATAATAATTATTATTGGATAGAAAACACTCTTAAGCTTCTAAAACCGTTTTGATTATGTCTGTAAGTATAGCAGAACTCACAGGGCAGCCAATCTTCCAAACTTTTTCTCTCATCAGGAAAGTTGGGCCAACTTTGACGTCATCGCCTCCACCCTTCCCAACCAGCTATGGATCTGGGATCAGTTTCTAGCTCTTCGGCGAGATGTCTTCTTTCAATAGAGCGTTTCATTGTGAAAATCCCGCGGTCTTTGACCCTTTGCCAAGGAAAATACTTGGTGTCGCGAGAAAATACATGCACTTTCCTGCGTGCGTTACGCTTGGAGTGTCCTTTGTTCCTTGAAGCACGAGACGATGTCAGTTTGTCTGTTCGAGTTGAGAATTGTTTTCTACGTTTAGAACATCATAAAGCTTGATTCTGCACTTAGTTTGACCAGTTTAGTCGACATATAATATGTAATTTTGATGCGCAACCCCTCGAATTTTGGCTGCATTTCAGCCGGAATTTGTAGCGTTTGATAACAGAAAGACACACGACTTGAAACCAAACGCTGTTTTTGGGTAAGTATGAGTCCTTCCACTACTTCTGATCGAAGACCATCAAAGGTAAGGGAATATTTATGTGGTAATTTTGTGTTTCTGCTGACTCCAACATAGCGGAGAAATATTGCTAATGTCTGAGCGCCATCTCAGATTATTGAAAAATGAATGATTTCTGTAACGTTAAAAATAAAGTTGACAAAGCGATTGCATTAAGAAGCAGTGTATCTTTCTAACTATATGTAGAACATGTATATTTATTCAAAGTTTATGATGTGTATTGCTGTTATCTGGCGTTATCTGGCGGAGTTATCGAAAATTCTCCGGACATTTTTGTAGCATTTTTTGAACGTGGCGTCAATGTAAACAGAGATTTATGGATATAAATAGCATATTATTGAAAAAAACATAAATGTACTGTGTAACATGTCCTATTACTGTCATCTGATGAAGATTTTCAAAAGGTTAGTGAATTATTTTTCTTTTAATCCTGCGTTTGTGATTGCATCTTTTGTACGACAAAATGGCTATATATTGGCTGTGTCTTTGGTGGTGGTTTGACATAAATATGTGCTATGTTTTTGCCGTAAAACATTTTAGAAATCTGACTCGCTGGGTAGATGAACAAGGTGTTTATCTTTCATTTGAGCTATTGGACTTGGAAATGTGTGGAGGTTAAATATTTCTAAGAATATTTTTGCATTCTTTGAGGCACTTTTTGAGTTGAGGGGGTGTGGGGGGTGCCCTTGGGGAACCTGTAGCGTGAAGAAGCTTTAGTAGGTGCCTTAATTAGGTCTCGCTTTGCTACCCTCAAGGATATGGATGCTCCTACCGCTTTTTTAATACCTAGGGCAGTCGACATTGAAACGCAAACAGATGGTTTGCCTTCGTCTCCCTGATGGGAAGGTGACCACGGATGACAGTGAAATGCGCCAACATGCCATGGATTTACACTCTGACCTGTGGGCAGGTCAGCTTCAGACGGGGTTCGCTCCACGGTTACCAGGGGGGATTCAGACGGGGTTCGCTCCACGGTTACCAGGGGTGATTCAGATGTGGTTCGCTCCACGGTTACCAGGGGGGCTTCAGACGGGGTTCACTCCACAGTTACCAGGGGATTCAGACGGGGTTCGCTCCACGGTTACCAGGGGGGATTCAGACTGGGTTTGCCGCACAGTTACCAGGGGGGCTTCAGTGGGGCAGAGATGGGATGAAGACTTTGTTTTTCTTTCTAGGCTCTGATGTATTTCAGAAAAAGAACTGGGAGGGTGTAGTGAAGTAAGTGTGTGCCAATTAGGGTGTGCAGGATAAATACATGGTCTGTTGTATGATAATTTGGTAATAATCAAATTTGACATTTGCTCAGTACAGTGTTTTCATTGAAGAAATGTACGAGGCTGCTGTTAATGATAATGCAGCTGTTTGCTGTTGACGCGTATCCCACGATAGTTATTGGGGTCAAATTTGTCTCCACTTTTTTTTGTGTATTGGGGAGATCAGTCCTTGGTTCCAAATATTTTGTCCTGTATCTGATTCAAGGTAATTGGAGAATCCAGTGGGTTCTGGTAGTCTTTAATAGTTGATTCTAAGATTTGTATTTGATCATGTATATGCTGTTTTGCTGTTTGTTCTTTGTTATATAGCCAGGTTTGAAGATGTGGTTTACCCATACATTTCCTTTTTGATTAGATAATTATTTGTGTTGTTTGTTTAGTCTTTTCCAATTTTCTATGGATTCTATGGATTCTTCAATTACATTGAAATGATTTCTGACATGCTGTTCCTTCTTTTTACGTAGTGTATTTCTGTATTGTTTAAGTTATTCACCATCGTGAAGGCATTGACTCAGGTTTTCCGGGTATTTATGTTTTTGGTTGGACAGGTTTCTCAATTTCTTTCTTAGATTTTTTTCATTCTTCATCAAACCCCTTGTCATTGTTAATTTTAATCGGTTTTCGATTTGAGATTTTTAGATTTGTTTATTTTAGGAAGCTGAGAGGTCAAATATACTGTAAAGATTTTCTACTGCCACGTTTACAACTTCACTATTACAGTGGAATGTTTTACCCAGGAAGTTGTCTAAAGGGATTGTATTTGTTGTTGCCTAATTGTTTTTTGGTAGGTTTCCAAACTGCATTCCTTCCATCTCTGTCTCTCTCTGTCTCTCTCTGTCTATCGCCAACTCTCTCTGTCTCTCCATCTCTCTCCGTCTCTTTCCATCTCTCTCTCTGTCTCTCCACCTCTCTCGTCTCTCTCCATCTCCCTCTCCTCTCTCTCTCTCTCTCTCTCTCTCTCTCTCTCTCTCTCTCTCTCTCTCTCTCTCTCTCTCTCTCTCTCTCTCTCTCTCTCACCCTCCCTCTCATCATCTATCGCTCTCTCACTCTGTCTAACTCTCTCTTTTTAAAGGGCTAAATTGCCTTTGAATAAAATGAAAATGAAGAGATGCTGTGACAAAATGAGATGTGATAATAGTGTGTGGACATTTTGCTGTTAAAATAAAAAATGTGGGCGTATTCAGGGGAGAGGGGTCCAGCTGCCTGTCACAGGAGTGTTCTGGCGCAGGCATGTCTCTCTGACAGCTCAGTAGACACTCCAACACCACCTGTCCTCCAGGCGCAAACACTCAAAAACACATACACATGCCACATTCAGACAGAGACATAGAAAGAGAGAGAGAGAAACCTGTCCAACCAAAAACGTAGAGACCCGGGAAGACCTGAGTCTACACCTTCACTGTGGCGAATCACAGAAAAAGAAGGAACAGCACGTCAGATATCAGCTCAATTTAATTTAATAATCCATAAACTCTAACCACTTTTGGGAAAATTGGAACACACTAAACAAACAAACAACAATGAGGATGTATGAACAAACCACTTACAACTGCTCTATAACAAAGAACAATCAGCAAAAACATAATCATGATCAAATTAAAATCTTAGAATCAACTATTAAAGACTACAGAACGCACTGGATTCTCCAATTACCTTCAATTAACTACAGGACAAAATAAAAACCCTCCAACCCAAAAAGGCCTGTGGTGTTGATGGTATGAAATGAAATGATCAAATATATAGACAAGAAATTCCAGTTCAGTTCATCACTTGGACTAAGCTGCCTGCCAACCAGGACCTCTACACCAGGTGGTGTCAGAGGAAGGCCCTAGAAATTGTCAAAGACCCCAGCAAGCCCAGTCATAGACTGTTCTCTCTACTACCGCATGGCAATTGGTACTAGAGTGTCATGTCAAGGACAAAAAGGCTTCTCAACAGTGTTTACCACCAAGTCATAAGACTCCTGAACAGGTAATCAAATGACTACCCGGACAATCTGCATCGTGTGCCTCCCAACCACTCTTGTACGCTGCTGCTACTCTCTGTTTATCATATATGCATAGTCACTTTAACTATACATTCATGTACATACTACATCAATTGGCCCGACCAACCAGTGCTCCAGCACATTGGCTAACTGGGCTATCTGCATTATGTACCTCCACCCACCACCCTCCAACCCCTATTTTACGCTACAGCTACTCTCTGTTCATCATATACATATGCATAGTCACTTTAACCATATCTACATGTGCATACTTCCTCAATCAGCACGACTAACCGGTGCCTGTATGTATCCTCCCTACTGTTATAGCTTCGCTACTGTTATAACCTCACTACTGTTTTTCACAGTCTTTTTACTGTTGTTTTTATTTTTTCACTTACCTATTGTTCACCTAATACCTTTTTGGGACTATTGGTTAGAGTCTGTAAGTAAGCATTTCACTGGAAGGTCTACACCTGTTGAATTTGGCGCACGTGACAAATACACTTTGATTCGATTTGATATTATCCTGTAACCTCAGCAATTACCACAATATATTATGTTATCCTGTAACCTCAGCCATTACAACAAGAGAGTATGTTATCCTGTAACTTCAGCAATTACAATAAACCTTCTAGAAGCTCTAGTCATACTTACTCATACAGTGCCAGTCCCATTTTAATATTCTGTATATTCATGCAGGGTTTTATATATGACATGTTGAACTGAGGCATTCTTAGTAATCCTCCGTTCTGCTTCTCTTTCTTCTGGTGTTATGTAGGAACTGGCTGTTGGTGGTAGAAATTTGAAGTTTTAGTCCCCTGGATGATCTGGTACATGGGACTGTAGCTGGTAGCATTGACTCAGTCAGGATGAGCTTGTCCTGGGCTTATAGCCTCAAAAAGTAGTGGGAGGGGGCTGTATGTGTGTGTGTGTGTGTGTGTGTGTGTGTGTGTGTGTGTGTGTGTGTGTGTGTGTGTGTGTGTGCGTGTGTGTGTGTGTGTGCGTGCGTGCGTGCGTGCGTGCGTGCGTGCGTGCGTGCGTGCGTGCGTGCGTGCGTGTGTGTGTGCGCGTATGTGTTTGTGTGCATATAGAAGGAAGGAGGAAGGACAATTCTTCAGCAGGGTTCAATGAGAGGTCCTCCCCTCTCAATTCCTTCCCTCTCCACTCCTCTCCACTTCACTTCACTCCACTCCACTCCACTCCACTCCACCCCTCTCCACACACCCCTCTCTCCACTCCTCACCTCTCCACTCCTCGCCTTCCCTATCCACTCCTCACCTCTCCACTCCTCACCTTTCCTCTCCACTCCTTGCCTTTCCTCTCCACTCCTCTCCTCTCCACTCCTCACCTCTCCACTCCTCGCCTTTCCTCTCCTCTCCACTCCTCCCCTCTCCACTCCTCGCCTTTCCTCTCTAGTCCTCCCCTCTCCCTCTCCACCCTCTCCAATCCTCACCCTCTCCAATCCTTGCCTTTCCTCTCCACTCCTTGCCTCTCCCTCCTTGCCTTTCCTCTCCACTCCTCTCCTCTCCACTCCTCACCTCTCCACTCCTCACCTTTCCTCTCCTCTCCACTCCTCCCCTCTCCACTCCACTCCTCCCCTCTCCACTCCTCGCCTTGCCTTTCCTCTCCACTCCTTGCCTTTCCTCTCCACTCCTTTCCTCTCCACTCCTCCTCTCCACTCCTCGCCTTTCCTCTCCTCTCCACTCCTCCCCTCTCAACTCCTCCCCTCTCCTCTCCAGTCCTCTCCTCTCTACTCCTCCCCTCTCGACTGCTTTCCTCTCCATGTATCCCCTCTCCTCTCTCTCTCCCCTCCTCTGAATGAATTGCAGTGCTAACTACTTCCCTCTCCTTATTACACCTAGCAATGATGGACCATTTGTTTGCTTTATCATGGCTTTAAACTCCTAGAGTCTAGTGAGTCAGTGAGACATGTAGAGATGCCTGGTCGACTGGAGTCTAGTGAGTCAGTGAGACATGTAGAGATGCCTGGTCGACTGGAGTCTAGTGAGTCAGTGAGACATGTAGAGATGCCTGGTCGACTGGAGTCTAGTGAGTCAGTGAGACATGTAGAGATGCCTGGTCGACTGGAGTCTAGTGAGTCAGTGAGACATTTTACAAAGATACACTGACTGTGGGCTGGAGGGTCTGCTCAGCTCTGTCCATAGGACTGTCAGATGTGTACTGCTTTGTTTGACAATGTGTCTCTTCCGTAATCTGCCTCTTTAGAAAATAGCTTAGTGAATAGGGCCGTTAAAGTGCATTTTGAGATTATGGTTTCTAGTGATTGGGAACAATGATGATGATGAACAGTCCTCTTAGCAGCAGTATTAGCTGTTCTTGTGTTGGAGTGTACAGTAAGGAATAAACAGCATCAGGAATGGTTTTGTAATAGAGTTTTATAGCATCATGTTGCCATTTCCGCTCTGTTTTCAGTGCTGTGTCTGGAGGCTTCATTATCAATACTTAACAAATGGCAGACAGATGTTCAAACGTCTGTTCTGTTCCTTCTACCTGAACGGGCTTGTATAGACACTGTCATGTCTTTACTATGGTTAAACTGAAGACTTTGTTTTTATCAAAGATACTCTGTAATTAGTTACTCGATTAAACTGAATAATCATGTAACTGTAATTAACTAGGAAGTTGTGGCACCAAGGAAAGTATTCAGATTACAAAGTTATAATTTCCCAATATAACCTTTCAGATATTTTCATATCTGATCAATAATCTTCTGATTAATGATTTATTTATTTTACCTCAGGTTAGTCTCATTCCACGTCATAAATTGTTGGTTATCTGCACAAATCCAGTCTTCACTCTGATTCATCCATACATCAATTGTCTTAAATAATTTATTTATTACTAACTAAGTAATTCACAGAAATGCATAAACAAATAGTAAATATGGTTACATGAAATGATAGAATGTGCCCTAGTGGGCTGACACGGCATGGCGGCTTGTTAGACAAAGAGTCAATGGGGGGTCGACTAACTAGTCCCTACAGAGTTAAATATAACAATTAAAATGCTAATCCCTTCCACATGAACGCTCACTCATTCGGGAACAATTGCAATCAATCAATATATTTACGCTCAGTGTGTCGTCTTGATCGCTGGTGAAAAGTATTTATTTTGTAGAATTGTCCGTCTCTCTCCCTCTCTCTCTCTCTCTCTCTCTCTCTCTCTCTGTCTTGGTTAGAGGGGACAGTTCAAAGTGACATTCGTTATAGGATGGATGTTTCGGCGGTTGTCGTTCTTCGCATTCAATGATACTGAATTCCTAGCTGCAGACTAGTAGTCAATATCAAAGCCTTGTTTTATTCTGTCGGTATCGATAGTCTAAGAGTTTAACCACGTGATATGGTTAACCTCTAGCGACGAGCAATCCCGTATCCGGGAGCGTAATCATAGCTTCAAGTGCATTACCATAACGCAACGTTTCCTATTCATGATAATCGCAAATGAAATAAAATAAATATATTGAAACACAAGCTTAGCCTTTTGTTAACAACACTGTCATCTCAGATTTTCAAAATATGCGTTTCAGCCAACGCTAGACAAGCATTTGTGTAAGTTTAGCATGGCATAATGCTATGCTAGGCTGTGCTGGCAGCAGGCAACATTTTCACAAAAATAAGAAAAGCAACCAAATTAAATAATTTACCTTTGAAGAACTTCAGATGCTTTCACTCAGGAGACTCCCAGTTAGATAGCAAATGTTCCTTTTTTCCAAAAATTGTGAAAAACGTCACGTTTGTTCATCCTGCTTGGCTGAGAAATCGACGGAAAAATACTTCAAATATAATGCATTAGCATAACGCAACTTTTTCTATTCATGAATATTGCAAATGAAATGAAATAAATATATTGAAACACAAGCTTAGCCTTTTGTTAACAACACTGTCATCTCAGGTTTTCAAAATATGCTTTTCAACCAAAGCTACACAACCATTGGTGTTACAGTATTGATAGCCTAGCATAGCATTAAGCCTAGCATTCAGCAGGCAACATTTTCACAAAAACAAGAAAAGCATTCAAATAAAATAATTTACCTTTGAAGAACTTCGGATGTTTTCAATGAGGAGGCTCTCAGTTAGATAGCAAATGTTCATTTTTTCCAAAAATATTATTTGTGTAGGAGAAATCGCTCCGTTTTGTTCATCACTTTTGGCTAAGAAAAAGAAAATTCATTCACTACAACGCCAAACTTCTTTCAAAATTAACTCCATAATATCGACAGAAACATGGCAAACGTTGTTTAGAATCATCCTCAAGGTGTTTTTCACATATCTATTCGATAATATATCAACCGGTACAGATGGCTTCTTAGTAGGAAAGAGAGAAACAATGGCCACATTTGTCCTTTACGCACAAAACACTCTGAGAGACTTCAGCTGACCACTGATGCGATGTTGACATTCAGGCTCATTTTTCAAAATAAAAGCCTGAACCTATGTATTGTGACACAAGACACATTAGGGAAGCCATAGAAAAAGGAATCTGGTTGATATCTCATTCACTGCCTATAGGGACACATAGGAACGCAGAGGTTTCTAAATAAGAGTCACTTCCTGATTTGATTTCTCTCAGGCTTTCGCCTGCAATATCAGATCTGTTATACTCACAGACCATATTTTTACAGGTTTGGAAACTTTAGAGTGTTTTCTATCCTAAACTGTCAATCATATGCATATTCTAGCATCTTGTCCTGACAAAATAGCCCGTTTACTTAGGGAACGTTATTTTTCCAAAAACGAAAATAGTGCCCCCTAGATTCAAGAGGTTAACTGACTTGCCTAGTTAAATAAAGGTAAAATATAATAATATAATAAATAAATAAAATATGCTAAGTACTACATATGATCGAGGGATACTACAGTGTATTCTACAGTATACTACATCATTTTACATCACAACCACCCGAGCCACTGCCTGTTCACCCCGCTATCATCCAGAAGGCGAGGTCAGTACAGGTGCATCAAAGCTGGGACCGAGAGACTGAAAAACAGCTTCTATCTCAAGGCCATCAGACTGTTAAACAGCCACCACTAACATTGAGTGGCTGCTGCCAACACACTGACTCAACTCCAGCCACTTTAATAATGGGAATTGATGGGAAATTATGTAAAATATATTTACATTTATATCACTAGCCACTTTAAACAATGCTACCTAATATAATGTTTACATACCCTACATTATTAATCTCATATGCATACGTATATACTGTACTCTATATCATCTACTGCATCCTTATGTAATACATGTATCACTAGCCACTTTAACTATGCCACTTTGTTTTACATCTCTTAAATGTAAATGTAAATATGTATATACTGTACTCGATACCATCTACTGTATCTTGCCTATGCTGCTCTGTACCATCACTCATTCATATATCTTTATGTACATATTCTTTATCCCCTTACACTGTGTATAAGACAGCAGTTTTGGAATTGTTAGTTAGATTACTTGTTGGTTATTACTGCATTGTCGGAACTAGAAGCACAAGCATTTCGCTACACTCGCATTAACATCTGCTAACCATGTGTATGTGACAAATAGAAATTTGATTTGATTTGATTTGATTTTTATTGTTAATACTGTAATATTCTATAGTAAGTGGTGTAGTATTTTTTATGTGGGCTACGAGGGCAATTCGTGTTAAATTATTTATAATCTGAGACACTCAACTGCTATTATCCCAACTCTTTAACTGAAATTAATATTTGATTGGTCCTTCTAGGCCCTCTCACCTGCCCTTACACTATTGGTCTGTTCATTGAAGAGAGTAATTGATTAAGGGGCCAGGATGGCTGTGGCCAAAAAAGGAGACTATCAATTAATAATTATCATTCATAGATTAGGCTGACACAATGTGTGAACTGTTTAAGGAAGGCGTTGAGAGTGGAAGTGGTTGTGGCGCTAGTGCTCTGTCTGACCACTCGGCCTAATGATAGAACCTTAATTCTAGGTCTTCTGAGACACACACAAGTGTGTGTGAACACACACACGTGCACACACACACAAAGACACACGTTTGCACATATACACATTAAAACAATGTATTTCACCTTTATTTAACCAGATAGGCTAGTTGAGAACAAGTTCTCATTTACAACTGCGACCTGGCCAAGATAAAGCGAAGCAGTGTGACACAAACAACAACACAGAGTTACACTTGGAATAAACAAACATACAGTCAATAACACAATAGCAGAAGTCTATATACAGTGTGTGCAAAGTAAGATAGGTAAGATAATGGAGGTAAGGCAATAAATAGGCCATAGTGGCGAAATAATTACAATTTAGTGATTAAACACTGGCGTGATATGTGTGCAGAAGATGAATGTGCAAGTGGAGATACTGGGGTGCAAAGGAAAAAAATAAATAAATAACAGTTTGGGGATGAGGTAGTTGGATGGGCTATTTACAGATGGGCTATTTACAGGTACATTGAGCTGTGAGCTGCTCTGGCAGCTGGTGCTTAACGTTATTGAGGGAGATATGAGTCTCCAGCTTCATTGATTTTTGCAATTTGTTCCAGTCATTGAAAGCAGAGAACCAGAAGGATAGGCGGCCGTAGGAGGAATTGGCTTTTGGGTGACCTGTGAAATATACCTGCTGGAGCACGTGCTACGGGTGGGTGCTGCTATGGTGACCAGTGAGCTGAGATAAGGCTGGGCTTTACCTAGCAAATACTTATAGATCATCTGGAGCCAGTTGGTTTGGCAACGAATATGAAGCGAGTGCCGGCCAACGAGAGCATACAGGTCAGAGTGGTGTTTAGTCGGCTTTTGTGACAAAACGGATGGCAGTGTGATAGACTACATTTGCTGAGTAGAGTGTTGGAGGCTATTTTGTAAATGACATCGCCGAAGTCATGGATCAGCAGGATGGTCCGTTTTACGAGGTTTGCTGAGTGAAGGATGCTTTTTTGCGAAATAGGAAGCCGATTCTAGATTTAATTTTGGATTGGAGAAGCTTAAAGTGACTATGGAAGGAGAGGTTACTGTCTAACCAGACACCTAGGTATTTGTGGTTTTCCACATATTCTATTAATGTAAAAAATGGCTGATATTTAAATAACGTGTCATAGAATGCTGCAGAAGCCCGCAAGGTGTGCTGCAGTATGACGTGAATTTTAAAGGAGGAACCACTGTAGAACAGCACATGAATAGAACACATACATTAGTTATGAGAAAAGCACATATATAATATTTCCATCACATTCCATCCTCTTAGATTTTAATGTAAGTATTTAAATTTTAGCTTCAATATCAAAATATTCTAAACTCCTATTACAGTAAGGGAAATCAACACAGAAAAAAATAATCTTCATCTTTTCAAACCCTTCAATCTGGGTTTTACAATCCAATTAGTATGGTAATACTATAATCATAATAAATGTTATACTTATATTAATGGGATTGAGTATATAAAAAGTACACACACATAGACAAGGGATCTGTAGATTCAGAGGTGAATAAATCTCTCAATGTTGACCATTGTTTCCTTATCTCTTACCACAATCGTGTTGGATTGAGCTGTTTTTCACTAACTGTCCCTGGGACATCAACGTAGTCACAATATAAAGCCCTGTTTTTCAATGATTACTCATCGTTTGTATCTACAGGGGAAATGGGAGCTCATCCAGAGTTGGCAGCTCATTAGTCTCACCATCCTCTGGAGGAGCAGAAAATATGATTGCTGCTGAAATCTTATCAGCCAGAGATGCACAGATAACCTTACAGCATGCTAATAAAATGTCACAGGGAACAGAGAGAGAACACATGTTATAACAGTTTCACATCAACCTTGATACGTATGAGATTGGGGCAACGTTAGCCCACGCTACAATCTAGTGGCTCTCCTCACATTTTAGGGCACAGCTATGTCTCTAGAAGCCTCGCCTTTCAGAATCATCAGAACTATTGATAAATTATCCAACCCAAATTTAGAATGACAGTCATTAGTGTTTCACATTGGTTATATCACTTTAATTTAAGACCCTCAACTTCGCACACACCGATACTTGCAGAATGTACATTTATATTTAACCTATTTTTCTAGCATGAACTTTTCTCATTATGGCCCCCATTTGTATTTGTGGTAATGACAGATTGGTATATCAATACATTCTTAGTCTAAATTACTATACATTCCTCAGTGTGCAGACCTCCACGATCAACCTGACACCCCAAATAAGCAATGTTGGATAAGCTAAATCAATTACAGGTTCGGTTGACCACCCCCCTCCTTCAAGACACTCATCCTTCTGGTGTTTGTTCATGTTCATCTTCAGATGTTCATCCGCCTAATGGTACATCTTCAATGTGGATGGCCCTTGATAATGACGCTCACCTGAGCCGCCACTGACCTTTACAGTCCATATCGCTCCCCATGCTCACTCCACATGGACTCATGTCGCACTCCCAAGAGAAAAGGCATGAAAGAAAAGGCAGTTGACAGCTTCGACTGGATGATGTGTACAGGCTGCTGACTCGGACCAAATTGAATGCCATTTTTGCCATTACTTCAGCCGGTTAGGGGTGATTGAGGTTCACACTGTTCTTGGTCAAATTGTCTAGACACCATCTGTGGTCACCCGTCACCATAACCTCGAGAGAAGACAGACCAGAGCAGTTTAGTTTAGGGCATTTCTAACTCAGGCAATCCAGACAAATTATTTACTGTATGACAAATTATTACTATTACCTGATTGTTAATACAGATTTCTAAAACAAATGACAAAGAGAACTACAACACACATTTGAAACCATTTTTCCCCACATATTGGCTTATGCTGCACTATCATCTTGGCGATCTCACTGCAGAGTTACAGGTTAGCGAGTCAGAGGGCTAATCCTTAGGGAGAAATCCTGACCATCCAATCTGGTGAGAGTTTTACTGAATCAAGACAAAAACAACGAAAAGAAAAGAAGAGAAACAACAACAGCAATACACTTCTTCATATAAAACTAGAGGAAAAACTAGAGGAAAAACTTCTATCCATATAGGGTGACTGTCAACCACTAAAAACATATTTTTTCCCCTTTTACATGCAGGCATGTGAAGAAGACCAATTTACATATTTACCAAAGGGCCCCAGGGGACTGGTAATGCCCCTTTGTACACATGACTCACAGTGGTTCATGCATCCCAAAAAACAACAACACTGCCTGTTAAAAAAATAAATAATAACGAATCAAATTAGAATTATAACTCTTAATAACTCCATAAGGTAATAATTGTATCCTTTAAGGGTAAGTCAAGTCCCGTACAATACTTTAACCATATCATACCTAAAATGATTTATAAAGGAACCTCTCTGAACTTTTCTCAGGATAATTTTTACACCACTTACATACATGTGGGTATGCAAGTTGTATATTATTATAATTGTTCTATTCTAACTTCATCAGATCATCATAATAACCCATTATACTCAATATCATGCTTTATCTCTAGTAGTCCCTTTTATACATTTGTGTTACATCACAAATTCCTCCTTTAGCCTATTCATACAGGGGTTTGGATATTTACACTAGTTGCTCTATTTAACAGCATACTCGGGAATAATACTCTCTTCTTCCATATCTTGACATATATAACAATGTTATACGTCAAACTCCATGTTAACCTCATGTAATGACAAATAATAAATCATGTTACCCTCAGAGATGTTATGTTATCCTTGTTACTAATGAGACATGCAATCTAAACGTGTTATCCTCATGACTAATCGAGACATCCCCTGAGACATGTTATCTCGAATGAGATTTCTGACATGTTATCCTCTACTTGTAGATAACATTAATAACGTTATAGATCGGCTCACACAGAACTGGAAAAGTCAGCTCAAATTCACTCCATATTCAAACTGGAGCAAGTCCTTTGGCTGCTCTCATTGACTTAATACTTTATAGCTATTTTTCAATCTTATTCTTCAATTTTCAATCAGCTTTTTATCCATATTTCAATGTTGTTATCCAAATTTCAATCCGCTTAATATCCAAATGTCAATCTTAATAATACTAATTTCCATTAATTTATTATCAACATTTCAATTATTTGTGTTATTGCTTAATTAATATGTGATATCTCACAATCACCCAACTTTCAAATCCATATTCACTTTGTACTATTACCAAACCCACTCGGTAATCTCCCTTATTACCCATGTGCATCTTCAACGATTCTCTTGTTGTTACTTGCTATGCACCATATGTATTGCCAATGGTTCTCTTGCCACTACCTCAAGTTATTTTGTAGTACCTTTAGACCTCGGCTTTTCTGAATACTGCCTTGCCTGGTTCACCATCTACTTTGCAGACAGAGTTCAGAGTGCAGAGTGCAGTTCGGAGGGCATGCTGTCCGGTCCTCTGGCAGTCTCTATGGGGGTGCCACAGGGTTCAATTCTCGGGCCGACTCTTTTCTCTGTATATATCAATGATGTTGCTCTTGCTGCCGGCGATTCCCTGATCCAGCTCTATGCAGATGACACCATTCTGTATACTTCCGGCCCGTCCTTGGACACTGTGCTATCTAACCTCCAAACTAGCTTCAATGCCATACAATACTCCTTCCGTGGCCTCCATCTGCTCTTAAACGCTAGTAAAATGAAATGCATGCTTTTCAACCGTTCGCTGCCTGCACCCGCAAGCCCGACTAGCATCACCACCCTGGATGGTTCCGACCTAGAATATGTGGACATCTATAAGTACCTAGGTGTCTGGCTAGACTGTAAACTCTCCCTCCAGACTCATATCAAACATCTCCAATCTAAAATCAAATCTAGAGTCGGCTTTCTATTCCGCAACAAGGCCTCCTTCACTCACGCCGCCGAACGTACCCTAGTAAAACTGACTATCCTTCCGATCCTCGACTTCGGCGATGTCATCTACAAAATAGCTTCCAATAATCTACTCAGCAAACTGGATGAAGTTTATCACAGTGTCATCCGTTTTGTGACTAAAGCACCTTATACCACCCACCACTGCGACCTGTATGCTCTAGTCTGCTGGCCCTCGCTACATAATCGTCGCCAGACCCACTGGCTCCAGGTCATCTATAAGTCCATGCTAGGTAAAGCTCCGCCTTATCTCGGTTCACTGTTCATGTTGGCAACACCCACCCGTAGCATGTGCTCCAGCAGGTGTAGCTCACTGATCATCCCTAAAGCCAACACCTTATTTGGTTCCAGTTCCAGTTCTCTGCTGCCTGTGACTGGAACGAATTGCAAAAATTGCTGAAGTTGTAGACTTTTATCTCCCTCACCAACTTCAAACATCTGCTGTCTGAGCAGCTAACCGATCGCTGCAGCTGTACATAGTCTATCGGTAAATAGCCCACCCAATTTTACCTACCTCATCCCCATACTGTGTAACGGCGTTCTTCGTTTGTCGAAAGAGAGTCGGACCGAAATGCAGCGTGGTGGTTACTCATGTCTTTAATGAAACAAATGACGATACATGAAATAACTTAATAAATACAAAAACAACAAACGGAACGTGAAACCTAATTACAGCCTATCTGGTGAACACTACACAGAGATAGGAACAATCACCCACGAAATACACAGTGAAACCCAGGCTACCTAAATTACGGTTCCCTATCAGAGACAACAAGAATCACCTGACTCTGATTGAGAACCGCCTCAGGCAGCCAAGCCTAAACTAGACACACCCCTAATCAACCACAATCCCAATGCCTACAAAAACCCCAATACGACAACACAATAAACCCATGTCACACCCTGGCCTGAACAAATATATAACGAAAACACAAAATACAATGACCAAGGCGTGACAGAACCCCCCCCCCTAAGGTGCAGACTCCCGGATGCAAACTCACAACCATAGGGAGGGTCCGGGTGGGCATCTGTCCATGGTGGCGGTTCCGGCTCGGGACGTGGACCCCACTCCATTAATGTCATAGTTCCTCCCCTTCGCGTCCTGGGATAATCCACCCTCGCCGCCGACCATGGCCTAATAGTCCTCACCCAGAACCCCACTGAACTGAGGGGCAGCTCGGGACTGAGGGGCAGCTCGGGACTGAGGGGCAGCTCGGGACTGAGGCAGCTCGGGACTGAGGCGAGGCTCGGGACTGAGGGGAGGCTCGGGACTGAGGGGCAGCTCGGGACTGAGGGGCAGCTCGGGACTGAGGGGTAGCTCGGGACTGAGTCAGCTCGGGACTGAGGGGAGGCTCGGGACTGAGGGGCAGCTCGGGACTAAGAGGAAGCCCAGTACTGAGATGAAGCTCAGGCAGGTAGTAGGCTCCGGTAGATCCTGGCTGGCTGGCGGATCTGGAAGATTCTGGTTGACTGGCAGATCTGGAAGATCATGGCTGACTGGCGGATCTAGCTGCATCATGCAGACTGACAGCTCTGGCTGCTCCATGCAGGCTGGCAGCACCTTCCAGACTGACAGCTCCTTGCAGACTGACAGCTCTGGCTGCTCCATGCAGGCTGACAGCTCCTTCCAGACTGACAGCTCGTTGCAGACTGGCAGCTCCTTGCAGACTGGCAGCTCCTTGCAGACTGACAGCTCTTTGCAGACTGGCAGTTCTGGCTGCTTCATGCAGACTGACAGCTCTGGCTGCTTCATACAGACTGACAGCTCTGGCTGCTTCATGCAGACTGACAGCTCTGGCTGCTTCATACAGACTGACAGCTCTGACTGCTCCATGCAGGCTGACAGCTCTGACTGCTCCATGCAGGCTGGCAGCACCTTGCAGACCGGCAGCTCCTTGCAGACTGGCAGCTCCTCGCAGACTGGCAGCTCCTTGCAGACTGACAGCTCTGGCTGTTTCATGCAGACTGGCAGCTCAGGCTGCTCCGAACAGGCAGGAGGCTCCAGCAGCGCTGTAGAGGAGGAAGGCTCTAGAAGCGCTGAACAGGCGGGGAGACTCCGGTAGCGCAGGAGAGGAGAAAGGCTCTGATAGCGCTGAACAGACAGGAGTATCCAGCAGCGCTGTAGAGGAGGAAGGCTCTGATAGCGCTGAACAGGCGGGAGTCTCCGGCAGCGCAGGAGAGGCGAGGCACACTGTAGGCCTGATGCGTGGTGCTGGCACTGGTGGTACTGGGCCGAGGACACGCACAGGAAGCCTGGTGCGGGGAGCTGCTACCGGAGGACTGGTGTGTGGAGGTGGCTCTGGATAGACCGGACCGTGCAGGCGCACTGGAGCTCTTGAGCACCGAGCCTGCCCAACCTTACCTGGCTCGATGCCCACTCTAGCCCGGCCAATATGAAGGGCTGGTATGAACCGCACCGGGCTATGCACCCGCACTGTAAACACCGTGCGCTCCATAGCATAACACGGTGCCTGCCCGGTCTCTCTAGCCCCCCAGTAAGCACAGGGAGTTTGCGCAGGTCTCCTACCTGGCATAGCCATACTCTCTGTAAGCCTCCCCCCAAATACATTTTTGGGGCTGACTCTCAGGCTTCCATCCGCGTCGCCGTGCTGCCTCCTCATACCAGCGCCTCTCCGCTTTTATCGCCTCCAGTTCTTCCTTGGGACGGCGATATTCTCCAGGCTGAGCCCAGGGTCCTTTTCCGTCTAATATCTCCTCCCAAGTCCAGAAGTCCTTTGATCGCTGCTTCTCACGATTAACAAGGAGAGTTGGCTCAGGTCTGACTCCTGACTCTGCTACTCTCTCCCTGAGCCCTCCCCCAATACATTTTTGGGGCTGACTTTCGGGTTTCTTTCTGCGCCGCCGTGTCTTTCTCTTCGACTCCATTCTCCTATAGCCCTCTTCGCACTGCTCCAGCGAATCCCAGGCAGGCTCCGGCACTCTCTCTGGGTCGACCGCCCACCTGTCTATTTCATCCCACGTCGTATACTCCATGCTTCTGCTGTCCATAACGTCCTCCCTTCGCTGCTCCTGCTGTCGTTGCCTGTAACCACGCCACTCGGTCCGTGTGTGGTGGGTGATTCTGTAACGGCGTTCTTCGTTTGTCGAAAGAGAGTCGGACCGAAAGGCAGCGTGGTGGTTACTCATGTCTTTAATGAAACAAATGACGATACATGAAATAACTTAATAAATACAAAAACAACAAACGGAACGTGAAACCTAATTACAGCCTATCTGGTGAACACTACACAGAGACAGGAACAATCACCCACGAAATACCCAATGAAACCCAGGCTACCTAAATACGGTTCCCTATCAGAGACAACAAGAATCACCTGACTCTGATTGAGAACCGCCTCAGGCAGCCAAGCCTAAACTAGACACACCCCTAATCAACCGCAATCCCAATGCCTACAAAAACCCCAATACGACAACACAATAAACCCATGTCACACCCTGGCCTGAACAAATATATAACGAAAACACAAAATACAATGACCAAGGCGTGACATACTGTTTATATTTATTTACTTTTCTGCTCTTTTGCACACCAATATCTCTACCTGTACATGACCATCTGATCATTTATCACTCCAGTGTTAATCTGCAAAATTGTCATTATTATTTACCTCCTCATGCCTTTTGCACACATTGTATATAGACTCTCTTTTCTTCTACCGTGTTATTGACTTGTTAATTGTTTATTCCATGTGTAACTCTGTGTTGTCTGTTCACACTGCTATGCTTTATCTTGGCCAGGTCGCAGTTGCAAATGAGAACTTGGTCTAAACTAGCCTACCTGGTTAAATAAATAAAGGTGAAAAAAATAAAAAATAAAGAATATTTCTTATAAATGCCAGCTGCCTACAGACAGCTGTCAGTGGTACCTGTCTAGTTTTCTCATAAAACTAGTGAATAGTCTTCTCTCTTTAAGACGATGGGTACCTTTTTATGCGTTACTCACCTTGATTGTTATTTTTGTTTTCCATTTATTTAAAATTTACTGCAGATTAATTTAACTTATTTTGGTATAGGGGACGGTTGTGTCCCACTTGGGCAAAAAACATGGAAAATGCAGCGCGGCAAATTCAAATAAATTATATAAAAATCAAACTTTCATTAAATCACACATGTAAGATACTCAATTAAAGCTACACTCGTTGTGAATCCAGCCAATGTGTCAGATTTTAAAATGGCCTTTCGGCGAAAGCATAAGAAGCTATTATCTGATGATAGCACAATAGTAAACAAAGAGGGTAGCATATTTCAACCCTGCAGGCGTTACACAATACGCATAAATAAAATATAAAAGATGCCTTACCTTTGACGAGATTATTTTGTTGGCACTCCAATATGTCCCATAAACATCACAATTGGTCCTTTTGTTTGATTAATTCCATCCATATATATCCAAAATGTCAATTTATTTGACGCTTTGATCCATAAAAAAACAGCTTCCAAAATGTCCAATGTCACTACAAAATATTTTAAAAGTTGCCTATAAACTTTGCCAAAATATTTAAAACTACTTTTGTAATACAACTTTAGGTATTTTGAAACGTTAATAATCGATCAGATTGAATATGGGTCTATCTGTTTTCAATAGAGGACGATGTCTTGGCCAACTCTCAACAGTTTTACTCAGTTCCTAGATGACATACTTCTTCATTGCACAAATGAATAACCTCAACCAAATTCCAAAGGCTGGTGACATCCAGTGGAAGCGGTAGGAACTGAAAACAGCTTCCTAAGAAGTATAATTTGCCAATGAGATTTCAGTGAACAGACAGAGACCAAAAACAACAACAATCTGAACGGTTAGTCCTCTGGGTTTTGCCTGCTACATAAGTTCTGTTATACTCACAGACATGATTCAAACAGTTTTAGAACCTTCAGAGTGTTTTCTATCCAAATCTACTAACAATATGCGTATCTTATATTCCTGGCATGAGTAGCAGAAAGTTGAAATTGGGCATGCTATTTATCCAAAAGTGAAAATGCTGCCCCCTATAAGTCGCTCTGGATAAGAGCGTCTGCTAAATGACTTAAATGTAAATGTAAATGTATACCTTAAGAAGTTAAATTGACTTACTGAAATCAGTTGCCGTCCCTCAGTTGTTCGCAGATGAAGTGTCTTTTCCTGGGCAGCTCACAGTAAGGGTAATTATAATGCAAGGTCCAGGCTGAATCACATCTGGCCATGATTGGGTGTCCCATAGGGCGGTGCACAATTGGCCCAGTATCGTCCGGGTCTGGCCGGGGTAGGCCGTCATTGTAAATAAGAATTTGTTCTAACTGACTTGCCTAGTTAAATAAAGGTTAAATAAAACAATATTTTAAAAAGGTTCTGGTCTGGTTGGGTCGTCGTTGTGATTTGTTCAATTAGTAATTTCCTTCACGCTTCTTAAAATGAGCCACCGGTTTTCCTCGCAGATCACCATTGGAAAGCTTCGCAGGCAGAATCAATCATCCTGTTTTTTGATGCCAAACTGTTGTTGAAATTCTTACACAGGGAACCTCAAAGTCTATTTTAAATTAATCATCCTTTTTTAACAGCATGCTGGAGAGGTTCCAACCAACACAATGAGCATAGTACACATGTCAATCAGGAGATCTGCTGGGGCAGTCCCAGCAGTTGTCTTATATACAGCTACACAGACAAGTTAGAGTTGCATGTTTCATTCATGTGACCGACCAATACTGGTTCATAACATGTGACAGACCAATTCCTCACGAGGCTTCCTCTCTCTAAGCTGAGTCCTTGAAACTGAGATATATTTTGTTCTCTAAACAAGGTCTGTGCATACTGCCAAATTACAGATACTGATAAGTGAATATTCATTCAATCAATCACTTGCATGAACACAGAAATTGGTTACTAGAACAACACATGAATAGAACACATAAATTAGTTATAAGAAAAGCACATGTATAACATTTCCATCAGACTCTTACAGCCAGTCCAGATTGTGTTATGAAGGATAGGCTGTCATTCAGCCAGGTAGGCAATTGATTGGGCACTCCATCGCCCATCTGAAGGCTGAGGTATCAGGAAAGCTCGTCACCAACTCTACTCACTGACTGCATCCCAAATAGGGACCTATTCCCAATGGGCTCTGGTCAAAAATAGTGCACTATATAGAAAGTAGAGTGCTATTTGGGACACATAAACTAGAATTCCTGTACTGACTAGATAAAGAGGAATGAGGAAAAATACAATTCTTGTGTTATATTTTATAGAGGGGGGAGGAACGGAGAGAGAGGATGGAGAGAGAGGGGTGGAGAGAGAGAGAAAAAGAGGTAAATAGAGGGAATAATGCTGTATCTCCGGAAAACAGAGAGAGAGAGAGAGAGAGAGAGAGAGAGAGAGAGAGAGAGAGAGAGAGAGAGAGAGAGAGAGAGAGAGAGAGAGAGAGAGAAAGAAAGAGAAAATATTACCCCCTGATCAACTATAATCAGGAGAAGTTTTCCTCTGCTTGACGTTGTCTTGATTAAATCTCCTATTTTAAGAAGGCCCTTGTGGCATTGTGATATGGAGATACAGAGCTAAATGAAAGGTTGCCATTTATCAGCTCTGATTCTGATATTGAATCTGGCAAAGCTTGACCCTCAGCTGCACCATTTTGCTCTGCTTCTCCTTCCTTCCCTCCCTCCCTCTCTCTCTCTCTCTGGAGGATGCGGGAAGTATAGGAGAGATATCAGGGCCTTGATGAATTTGGCACATGGCAGACTCCCACTGCAATCCACTGACTAATGGAGAGAACGGATAAGTGAATTGGTTTCCAGAAAGAGAGAGAGAGAAAGAGAGAGAGAGAGAGAGAGAGAGAGAGAGAGAGAGAGAGAGAGAGAGAGAGAGAGAGAGAGAGAGAGAGAGAGAGTGAGAGTGAGAGAGAGAGAGAGAGAGAGAACGATATTTCCGCCTGTAGCTTCCAGTCAGCAAGTTAAGGATCATGTGATGCTGCTTTCTGTTTTCATCCTGTCTAGTTAGTGTGGTCCATAGGGTCTGATCCAAGATAACACTCAAGTGAGATGAGTGCATTTATCTTCCTGCAGATGAGCAGGTGTGGCTGGCCTGCATCCAGTTTAGCATTAAACAGAGGACAAAACGTAGCTTCCTCCAGCACACCTACTAGACCAGTGTTCAACAAGTCAAGATCACTTTCTAAGTCATAATTCAAGCTGAGATCTACTGCTCAGATATGTTTTAAACATAAGCCTATACAACAGTTAAAACAGTTCTGTAGCAGTGCAGTTTGTGCTGCAGGCTATAGGCCCAATACATTATCACTGCATTTTGGATATGCTTGAATTGACCTGCCAATGTTGTTCTTCTCAGACCAATTTGAAATTATATTAAAAAAAATGTATGTATGTCATCACACTGGTAATAGAACAGTTGTTATATTACTTGTGAGGCACAGCTGAGTGAGCAGAATAATCTATTTTTAATGATTTGTATTACTATTTTTTATTCATTTTAGGGGGATCAGCTTTAATATTGCAAATAGATTGTGACTTCGATCAATGTAATTGTCTGCATCATTTCCAATGTGTTATTAATGTACACCGTTGAAGTTGGATGTTTCCATACACCTTAGCCAGATACATTTAAATTAAGTTTTTCACAATTCCTGACATTTAGTCCCAGTAAAAAATCCCTGTTTTAGGTCAGTCACGATCACCACTTTATTTTAAGAATGTGAAATGTCGGAATAATAGTAGAGAATGATTTTTTTTCAGCTTTTATTTCTTTCATCACATTCCCAGTGGGTCAGAGGTTTACATACACTCAATTAGTACTTGGAAGCATTGCCTTTAAATTGTTTAACTCTGTCAAATGTTTTGGGTAGCATTCCAAAAGCTACACACAATAAGTTGGGGGAATTTTGGCCCATTCCTCCTGACACAGCTGGTGTAACTGAGTCAGGTTTGTAGGCCTCCTTGCTCGCACACATTTTTTTCCGTTCTGCCCAAACATTTTCAATAGGATTGAGGTCAGGGCCACTCTTTGTGATGGCCATTCCAATACCTTGACTTTGTTGTCCTTAAACTATTTTGCCACAACTTTGGAAGTATGCTTGGGGTCATTGTCCACTTGGAAGACCCATTTGCAACCAAGCTTCCTGACTGATGTCTTGAGATGTTGCTTCAAAATATCAACGCAATTTTTCTACCTCATGATGCCATCTATTTTGTGAAGTGCACCAGTCCCTCATTCAGCAAAGCACCCCCACAACATGATGCTGCCACCCCGTGCTTCACGGTTGGGATGATGTTCTTCAGCTTGCAAGCATCCCCCTTTTTCCTTCAAACATAACGATGGTCATTATAGCCAAACAGTTATATTTTTGTTTCATCAGACCAGAAGACATTTCTCCAAAAAGTATGATCTTTGTTCCCATTTGCAGTTGCAAACTTTTGCAATTATGTTAGCACAGGCGAAAACTGTTGTCCTGATTAAAGAAGCAATACAACTGGCATTCTTTAGACTAGTTGAGTTGCTGGAACGTCCGTATTTCTGGGTACAATTACAGGCTCAAAATGACCAGAAACAAAGACATTTCTCCTGAAACTCGGCAGTCTATTCCTGTTCTGAGAAATGAAGGATATTCCATGCGAGAAATTGCCAAGAAACTGAAGTTCAACACACCATGCCATAATGACAAAGTGAAAACTGTTTTTCAGCAGTGTTTGCTAACTATTTAAAAGTAAAAACTTAAGGACTGTCACGTTCTGACCATAGTTATTTTGTGTTTTCCTTGTTTTAGTATTGGTCGGATCGTGAGCTGGATGGGCATTCTATGTTGTGTGTCTAGTTTGTCCGTTTCAATGTATGGCCTGATATGGTTCTCAATCAGAGGCAGGTGTTAGTCATTGTCTCTGATTGGGAACCATATTGAGGTAGCTTGTTTTGTGTTGGGGTTTGTGGGTGGTTGTTTCCTGTCTTTGTGTTCTCTGCACCAGATAGGACTGTTTTGGGTTTTGCCACATTTGTTATTTTTTTATTAGTGTAGTGTTCACGTTATCGTCTTTTATTAAACATGATGAACATGAACTACGTTGCACTTTGATCCTCCTCTCCTTCGACGGAAGAAAACCGTTACAAGTACCTTATTTACATACATATTTAGACTCATTTACATTACATTTACATTTAAGTCATTTAGCAGACGCTCTTATCCAGAGCGACTTACAAATTGGTGCATTCACCTTATGACATCCAGTGGAACAACCACTTTACAATAGTGCATCTAAATATTTTAAGGGGGGGGGGGGGGGTGAGAAGGATTACTTTATCCTATCCTAGGTATTCCTTAAAGAGGTGAGGTTTCAGGTGTCTCCGGAAGGTGGTGATTGACTCCGCTGTCCTGGCGTCGTGAGGGAGTTTGTTCCACCATTGGGGAGCCAGAGCAGCGAACAGTTTTGACTGAGCTGAGCGGGAACTGTACTTCCTCAGTGGTAGGGAGGCGAGCAGGCCAGAGGTGGATGAACGCAGTGCCCTTATTTGGGTGTAGGGCCTGATCAGAGCCTGGAGGTACTGAGGTGCCGTTCCCCTCACAGCTCCGTAGGCAAGCACCATGGTCTTGTAGCGGATGCGAGCTTCAACTGGAAGCCAGTGGAGAGAGCGGAGGAGCGGGGTGACGTGAGAGAACTTGGGAAGGTTGAACACTAGACGGGCTGCGGCGTTCTGGATGAGTTGTAGGGGTTTAATGGCACAGGCAGTGAGCCCAGCCAACAGCGAGTTGCAGTAATCCAGACGGGAGATGACAAGTGCCTGGATTAGGACCTGCGCCGCTTCCTGTGTGAGGCAGGGTCGTACTCTGCGGATGTTGTAGAGCATGAACCTACAGGAACGGGCCACCGCCTTGATGTTAATTGAGAACGACAGTTTGTTGTCCAGGATCACGCCAAGGTTCTTAGCGCTCTGGGAGGAGGACACAATGGAGTTGTCAACCGTGATGGCGAGATCATGGAATGGGCAGTCCTTCCCCGGGAGGAAGAGCAGCTCCGTCTTGCCGAAGTTCAGCTTGAGGTGGTGATCCGTCATCCACACTGATATGTCTGCCAGACATGCAGAGATGCGATTCGCCACCTGGTCATCAGAAGGGGGAAAGGAGAAGATTAATTGTGTGTCGTCTGCATAGCAATGATAGGAGAGACCATGTGAGGTTATGACAGAGCCAAGTGACTTGGTGTATAGCGAGAATAGGAGAGGGCCTAGAACAGAGCCCTGGGGGACACCAGTGGTGAGAGCGCGTGGTGAGGAGACAGATTCTCGCCACGCCACCTGGTAGGAGCGACCTGTCAGGTAGGACGCAATCCAAGCGTGGGCCGCGCCGGAGATGCCCAACTCGGAGAGGCTGGAGAGGAGGATCTGATGGTTCACAGTATCGAAGGCAGCCGATAGGTCTAGAAGGATGAGAGCAGAGGAGAGAGAGTTAGCTTTAGCGGTGCGGAGCGCCTCCGTGATACAGAGAAGAGCAGTCTCAGTTGAATGACTAGTCTTGAAACCTGACTGATTTGGATCAAGAAGGTCATTCTGAGAGAGATAGCGGGAGAGCTGACCAAGGACGGCACGTTCAAGAGTTTTGGAGAGAAAAGAAAGAAGGGATATTGGTCTGTAGTTGTTGACATCGGAGGGATCGAGTGTAGGTTTTTTCAGAAGGGGTGCAACTCTCGCTCTCTTGAAGACGGAAGGGACGTAGCCAGCGGTCAGGGATAAGTTGATGAGCGAGGTGAGGTAAGGGAGAAGGTCTCCGGAAATGGTCTGGAGAAGAGAGGAGGGGATAGGGTCGAGCGGGCAGGTTGTTGGGCGGCCGGCCGTCACAAGACGCGAGATTTCATCTGGAGAGAGAGGGAGAAAGAGGTCAGAGCACAGGGTAGGGCAGTGTGAGCAGAACCAGCGGTGTTGTTTGACTTAGCAAACGAGGATCGGATGTCGTCGATCTTCTTTTCAAAATGGTTGACGAAGTCATCTGCAGAG
Source organism: Oncorhynchus gorbuscha (assembly GCF_021184085.1). NCBI lineage: Eukaryota > Metazoa > Chordata > Actinopteri > Salmoniformes > Salmonidae > Oncorhynchus > Oncorhynchus gorbuscha. The sequence continues at coordinate 96,442,667 of NC_060178.1, forward strand.
AGGGAGGAGGGGTGGGGGGGGAGGATTCAGGAGGGAGGAGAAGGTGGCAAAGAGCTTCCTAGGGTTAGAGGCAGATGCTTGGAATTTAGAGTGGTAGAAAGTGGCTTTAGCAGCAGAGACAGAGGAGGAAAATGTAGAGAGGAGGGAGTGAAAGGATGCCAGGTCCGCAGGGAGGCGAGTTTTCCTCCATTTCCGCTCGGCCTTCCGGAGCCCTGTTCTGTGAGCTCGCAATGAGTCGTCAAGCCACGGAGCGGGGGGGAGGACCGAGCCGGCCTGGAAAATAGGGGACATAGAGAGTCAAAGGATGCAGAAAGGGAGGAGAGGAGGGTTGAGGAGGCAGAATCAGGAGATAGGTTGGAGAAGGTTTGAGCAGAGGGAAGAGATGATAGGATGGAAGAGGAGAGAGTAGCGGGGGAGAGAGAGCGAAGGTTGGGACGGCGCGATACCATCCGAGTAGGGGCAGTGTGGGAAGTGTTGGATGAGAGCGAGAGGGAAAAGGATACAAGGTAGTGGTCGGAGACTTGGAGGGGAGTTGCAATGAGGTTAGTGGAAGAACAGCATCTAGTAAAGATGAGGTCGAGCGTATTGCCTGCCTTGTGAGTAGGGGGGAAGGTGAGAGGGTGAGGTCAAAAGAGGAGAGGAGTGGAAAGAAGGAGGCAGAGAGGAATGAGTCAAAGGTAGACGTGGGGAGGTTAAAGTCGCCCAGAACTGTGAGAGGTGAGCCGTCCTCAGGAAAGGAGCTTATCAAGGCATCAAGCTCATTGATGAACTCTCCGAGGGGACCTGGAGGGCGATAAATGATAAGGATGTTAAGCTTGAAAGGGCTGGTAACTGTGACAGCATGAAATTCAAAGGAGGCGATAGACAGATGGGTAAGGGGAGAAAGAGAGAATGACCACATGGGAGAGATAAGGATCCCTATGCCACCACCCCGCTGACCAGAAGCTCTCGGGGTGTGCGAGAACACGTGGGCGGACGAAGAGAGAGCAGTAGGAGTAGCAGTGTTATCTGTGGTGATCCATGTTTCTGTCAGTGCCAAGAAGTCGAGGGACTGGAGGGAGGCATAGGCTGAGATGAACTCTGCCTTGTTGGCTGCAGATCGGCAGTTCCAGAGGCTACCGGAGACCTGGAACTCCACGTGGGTCGTGCGCGCTGGGACCACCAGATTAGGGTGGCAGCGGCCACGCAGTGTGGAGCGTTTGTATGGTCTGTGCAGAGAGGAGAGAACAGGGATAGACAGACACATAGTTGACAGGCTACAGAAGAGGCTACGCTAATGCAAGGAGATTGGAATGACAAGTGGACTACACGTCTCGAATGTTCAGAAAGTTAAGCTTACGTAGCAAGAATCTTATTGACTAAAATTATTAAAAATGATACAGTACTGCTGAAGTAGGCTAGCTGGCAGTGGCTGCGTTGTTGACTTTGTAGGCTAGTTGGCAGTGGCTGCGTTGTTGACACTACACTAATCAAGTCGTTCCGTTGAGTGTAGTAGTTTCTACAGTGCTGCTATTCGGGGCTAGCTGGCTAGCTAGCAGTGTTGATTACGTTACGTTGCGTTAAAAGAACGACAATAGCTGGCTAGCTAACCTAGAAAATCGCTCTAGACTACACAATTATCTTTGATACACAGACGGCTATGTAGCTAGCTATGTAGCTAGCTACGATCAAACAAATCAAACCGTTGTGCTGTAATGAAATGAAATGAAAAATGTGATACTACCTGTGGAGCGAAGCGGAATGCGACCGGGTTGTTGAGTGCGGAAGTTCTATTCAGTAGACGTTGGCTAGCTGTTGGCTAGCTAGCAGTGTCTCCTACGTTAAGGACGACAAATAGCTGGCTAGCTAACCTCGGTAAATTAAGATAATCACTCTAAGACTACACGCTCTAAACTACACAATTATCTTGGATACGAAGACAGCAAAGACAACTATGTAGCTAGCTAACACTACACTAATCAAGTCGTTCAGTTGAGTGTAATAGTTTCAGTGCTGCTATTCGGTAGACGGTGGACGTTTGCTAGCTGGCTAGCTGCTGGGCAGATAGCAGTGTAGACTACGTTAGGACGACGAAATACGAAGTTGCAATAGAAGTGCTGACTGTTTCACTTTGTTGTCCTCTTTCTTTTCCTTTTTCTTCTGTCCTTCTTTTGTCCTTATTTTGTCTTCCTTTCTTCTGTTAACTTTTCTTCTGTTGACTCTTTGCTGTGAGAATCGAAATTAAGCTCAGGGTATCCTGTTTCCATTGATCATTCTTGACATGTTTCTACATCTTGTTTGGAGATCCCCTTTGTAAATTAAATTGATTGGACATGATTTGGAAAGGCATACACCCGTCTGTATAAGGTCCCACAGTTAACAGTGCAAGTCAAGCAAAAACCAAGCCACGTGGGAAAATAAATTGTCTGCATGGTTCTGAGACACTGTCGAGGCACAGATCTGGGGAAGGGTGCTAAAAAGCATTTCAAGGTAACCAAGAACACTGTGGCCTCCATCATTCGTAACTGAATGAAGTTTGGAAGCACCAAGACTCTTCCAAGAGCTGGCCGCCCGGACAAACTAAGCAAAAGGGGGAGATGGGCATTGGACCAAGAGCACGATGGTCACTCTGACAAGCTCCAGAGTTCCTCTGTGGAGATGGGAGAACCTTCCAGAAGGACAGCCATCTATGCAGTACTCCACCAATCAGGCCTTTATGGTAGAGTGACCAGACGGAAGCCGCACCTCAATAAAAGACACATGAAAGCCCACTTGGAGTTTGCCAAAAGGCACCTAAAGGAATCTCAAATCATGAGAAACAAGATTCTCTGGTCTGATGAAACCAAGATTGAAACCTTTGTCCTGAATGCCAAGCATCACATCTTTGGGAAACCTAGCACAATCTCTACAGTAAAGCATAGTGGTGGCAGCATCATGCTGTAGGGATGTTTTCAGTAGCAGGGACTGGGAGAATAGTCAGGATCGAGGGAAAATTTTATGGAGCAAAGTACAGAGTGATCCTTGATAAAAATCTGTTCAAGAGTGCTCAGTACCTCAGACTGGGGCAAAGGTTCACCTTCCAACAGCACAACGACCCTAAGCAAACAGCCTAGACAACGCAAGAGTGGCTTCGGGCAACACTCCCCATCCAACATTACAGAGCTTGAGAGGATCTGCAGAGAAGAATGGGAGAAACTTCGCAAAAACCGGTGCGCCAAGCTTGTATCATCATATGCAAGAAGAGTCTAGGCTGTAATCGCTGCCAAAGGTGCTTCAACAAAAGAACTGAGTAAATTGGCTGAATATTTATCTAAAACATTTGCAAAACTTGTTTTTGCATTCTCATTATTGGTTATTATATGTAGATTGTCAATTGTTGAAATGTGGAAAAAGGTAAGGGGTCTGAATACTTTCCAAATGCACTGTAGGGTGCCAGTTGGGACAAGCTAAGTGTTGCCACTGTTTCTGGTCATAGTTAAAAACCTCTTCCCCTCTTCTCCCCTTGCCCTCTTCTCCTCTTCCCCACTTCCCCCTTCCCCCTCTTCTCCTTTTCACTTATTCTCCTCTACCATCATATATATATATATATATATATATATATATATATATATATATATATATATATATATATATATATATATATATATATATATATATATATATATATATATATATATATATATAGAGAGAGAGAGAGAATACAGTGGCATAATACCTGACCATTGTGGCTGACCCAAACTTAAGGATAGCTTTGACACCTCTTCAGTGAGCATAGCCTTGCTGTTGAGAAAGGCCGCCGTAGGCAGACCTGGCTCTCAAGAGAAGACAGGCTATGTGCACACAAAATGAGGTGGAAACTAAGCTGCACTTCCTAACCTCCTGCCAAATGTATGACCATATTGGAGACACACACAGTGCCTTGCAAAACTATTCACCCCCTTGGCATTTTTCCTATTTTTTTTGCCTTACAACCTGTAATTTAAATTAATTTTAATTTGGATTTAATGTAATGGACATACACAAAATAGTCCAAATTGGTGAAGTGAAATGAAAAAATCACTTGTTTCAAATCATAATATATTTTTTTAAATGTTAAATTGGTGCGTGCATATGTATCCAGCCCCTTTGCTATGAAGCCCCTCAATAAGATCTGGTGCAACCAATTACCTTCAGAAGTCACACAATTAGTTAAATAAAGCCCACTTGTGTGCAATCTAAGTGTGATTTGATCTGTCACATGATCTCAGTATATATACACCTGCTCTGAAAAGCCCCAGAGCCTGCAACACCGCTAAGCAAGGGGCACTATGAATACCAAGGAGCTCTCCAAAGGGCAAAGTTGTGGAGAAGTACAGATCAGGGTTGGGTTATATAAAGAAATGCTGAAAATTTGAACATCTAACAGAGCACCATTAAATCCATTATTACAAAATTGAAAGAATATGGCACCACAACAAACTTGCCAAGAGAGGGCCGCATACCAAAACTCACAGACCAGGCAAGGAGGGCATTAAACAGAGAGGCAACAAAGAGACCAAAGATAACCCTGGAGAAGATGCAAAGCTCCACACAGGAGATTGAAGTATCTGTCCATGAGACAACTTTAAGCCGTACACTCCACAGAGCTGGGCTTTACCTGAAAAGTGGCCAGAGAAAAATGAGCAAACATGTTTGGTGTTCGTCAAAAGGCATGTGGGAGACTCCCCAAACATATGGAAGAAGGTACTCTGGTCAGATGAGACTAAAAGTGAGCTTTTGGCCATCAACAAAAATGCAATGTCTGGCGCAAACCCAACACTTCACATCACTCCAAGTTTACCATCCCCACATTGAATCATGTTGGTGGCAGCAACACCTGTGGGATGTTTTTCATTGGCAGGGACTGGGAAACTGGTCAGAATTTAATTAATGATGGGTGCACTAAATACAGGGAAATTATTGAGGGAAACCTTTTTCAGTCGTCCAGAGAAGTGAGACTGGGACGGAGGTTCACCTTCCAGCAGGACAATGACCCTAAGCATACTGCTAAAGCAAAACTTGAGTGGTTTAAGGGGAAACATTTAAATGTCTTGGAATGGCCTCGTCAAAGCCCAGACCTCAATCCAATTGAGAATCTGTGGTATGACTTAAAGATTGCTGTACACCAGCGGAACCCATCCAACTTGAAGGAGCTGGAGCAGTTTTGCCTTGAAGAATGGGCAAAAATCACAGTGGCTAGATGTGCCAATCTTATTGAGACATTCCCCAGGAGACTTGCAGCTGTAATTGCTGTAAATGGTCTCTCTACAAAGTATTGACTTTGCGGGAGTGAATAGTCATGCATGCTCACGTTTTTTGTTTTTTGTCTTATTTCTTGTTTATTTCACAATAGAAAATATTTTGCATCTCCAAAGTGGTAGGCATGTTGTGTAAATCAAATGATACAAACCCCCCTAAAATCCATTTTAATTCAAGGGTGTATGGCAACAAAATATGAAAAATGCCAAGGGGGTGAATACTTTCGCAAGCCTCTGTATTTCCCTCAGATTACACAGATCCATAAAGTTTGAAATCAAATCCAATTTAGATTAACTCCCATATCTACTGGGTGAAATACCACAGTGTGCCATCACGGCAGCAATATTTGTGACCGGTTGCCGCAAGAAAAGGGCAACCAGTGAAGAGCAAAAACCATTGTAAGTACAACCCAGATTTTTGTGTATTTATTTTTCCATTTGTACTTTAACCATTTGCACATCATTACAACACTGTATATACAGTATACATAACATTACATTTGTAATGTCTTTATTCTTTTGGAACTTCTGTGAGTGTAACGTTTACTGTTAAATGTTATTGTTTATTTCACTTGCATATTACCTATTTCACCTGCTTTGGCAATGTTAACATATGTTTCCCATGTCAATAAAGCCATCACAAAGAGTGGCCCTGACCTCAATCCTATAGAAAATGTGTGGGCAAAACTGAAAAAGTGTGTGTGAGCATGGAGGCCTACAAACCTGACTCAGTTACACCAGCTGTGTCAGGAAAAATGGGCCAAAATTCCCCCAACTTATTGTGTGAAGCTTGTGGAAGGCTACCCGAAACATTTGACCCAGTTAAACAATTTAAAAGCAATGCTACCAAATACTAATTGAGTGTATGTAAACTTCTAGCCCACTGGGTGTGATGAAAGAAATAAAAGCTGAAATAAATAATTCTCTCTACTATTATTCTGACATTTCACATTCTTAAAATAAAGTGGTGATGACCGAAGACAGGACGTTTTACTAGAATTAAATGCCAGGAATTTTTAGACTGAGATTTCATGTTTTTTTGGCTAAGGTGTATGTAAACTTTCGACTTCAACTGTATGTGTGTTTGTAGTAGCGCTGTATGTTTGAAGATACAGTATGTTCAGAGGGAGGATCATAGGGGGTTTGTTCCTTATTTGGACAATATGGCTCGACAAAGCAAATCATTAATACCCAGCTAGCTGACAATGTAACAGGTTGGGGAGGCGGACATCTTTTCAGAGTCATACATAATTAACTCTTTAAGTTTTCATCTAATTAAAAAGACAAAAGAGCATACTGCACAGCCAACCCTGTCCATTGTGCCGTTTATTGTGATTTGTCTTGTCCTGGATGCAGAACTGAGCGATTCAGTCCTAGCTGCAAAGTTCAAATTGTCTTTATTTGACAATTTCATGAAAAAAGTAATATTGTTGGTCTTAGTTTAAGGTTAGGGTTAGGCATTAAGGCTGTGCCAGCTAGTGACCACTCTGCAGAGCTGCCTCCAGTATGAGATTCATGACGAAAAACGCTAAACATCAGTTTGGACTCAACTCTTTCTCACAAGTCTGACTCCTTTGTCACTAATCTGGTTCCTGGACACAGGGGCCAGACTTGTTACCCAGGGTGCCTTTGCAGTCGCAAGTGTGTGCCAGAAATGGTTCTGTGATCTCACAGTGTTTCCAATCTCTCTCTCTCTCTCTCTCTCTCTCTCTCTCTCTCTCTCTCTCTCTCTCTCTCTCTCTCTCTCTCTCTCTCTCTCTTCTCTGCCTTCCTTCCGTGGCTAAACACCATGACAGGTAAGATAGCAGTCAGTCTGTGTCATTCTGTTTGTTCTGAATTCTGTACTTTGGTTTTCTGCTCGCTGGCTGGCATTGTTTGTTTTCAGTTGGTGACATGGTGTGGTGTTAGTATTCCTCAGCAGCAGAACAGCAGCGAGGTAGAAAAAGTGTGTGCGCGTGAGTGTGCTAGGTGTTGTTTTGCATTGCACTACTGAGGTACTGTATTTCAGGCGGTGTGTGTGTTCTCTTCAGGCGGTGTGTGTGTTCTCTTCAGGCGGTGTGTGTGTTCTCTTCAGGCGGTGTGTGTGTTCTCTTCAGGCGGTGTGTGTGTTCTCTCAGGCGGTGTGTGTTCTCTTCAGGCAGTGTGTTCTCTTCAGGCATTGTGTGTTCTCTTCAGGCATTGTGTTCCAGCAGGTCTTCCGACCGTGGCCACCAACTTCTACTTGTCCCAGGAGAGATGTCTCGTCGTGTCAGTCCCTTGGACCTGGACATTACCAGCAAGTACAAAACTTTGGGAGGGAAGGCCCAACTGCGCTGTTCTCTTCAGGCAGTGTGTGTTTTCTTCAGGCAGTGTGTGTTCTCTTCAGGATGTGTTTGTGTGTGGTCTCTTCAGATTGTGTGTGTGTGTGTGGTCTCGTCAGGTTGTGTGTGTGTGTGTTCACTTAATACTGACTGGGGTTGGATCCCAGCGTGTTATCCCACTGTTATGATGATATACTAATACTTACTCCTTATCATTCTACCTTGTCTGCAGTTTCCCTAGTCAAATTTATACCCTACGGAGACAGACCCTGTGGAGCGCAGTGCAGTGTTGCAAGGCTGTTTTTCAACATACTCCCATGCCACATGAAAATTGTAACGCACTGTATCATTCCTTGCTTATTTCTGTGGGCAGTGTTGTGTAGGCTCTGAAGCTCTCTTGGTTCCTTCATCTGATCTGTAGGCTATGCATCAAAGTCGCCTATTTTGCATTTATAAGCAAACATTAAACCAAACATTGTAGCCTTATTAAATTCCCACAAAATGTATTTTGTTTAGAAGTAGGTACTGTTACGTATACACCGGGAGTCAGAAAGCAGGTGCAGAAGGTGAGTTTAATAAGAAATAGATACAAAATAACGAACATGGGAAGCGTACTGAATGTGCAAGACAATCAATAACACCTTAGAACTGATTAATACAGAGGGCTAAATAAAGGGGAAGTAATCAGGGAAGTGATGAAGTCCAGGGGTCCTAATGAAGATGCACAGGGGTGGGTGATGAAGGTTGCCAGGTGTGTGTAATGATGTGTTGCCAGGACATGTGGTTAGTAAACCAGTGACATCGAGCGGTGGAGTGAGATTAGACAGGACAGTATCACCCCTGACGCATGGCTCCAGATGCAGGGTGATGCCAGCCAGGGGACGGCCCTGAGTGTGAGGGGCAGGCTGGTGCGGACTGTAAAGGTGGAAATCTCGGATGATGTTAAGATCTAGAATGTCATCCATCTGAACCCAACCCCACTCCTCTGGGCCGTACCACTCCCAGTTCACCAGGTACTGTAGCCAATCCCCACAGCGTTGGGAGTCCAGGAGGGATTTATAGGCATAGGTGGGCCTCCCTCGATGTCCAGGGGTGGTGGAGTGGTGTCTTGGGGGGTGGAATCAGCCAGGGGACCAGGAACCACCAGCCTGAGGAATCATGAAAAGAGGGTGAGATCCGGTGGTCAGTGGGGAGCTGTGAATGGTATGTTACCTCATTGACCCTCCAAAGGACTTTGAAAGGCCCCACAAACCGGGGAATCAGCTTCTGGCATGGCAGGAGGAGCGGGAGGTTCCTGGTGGAGAGCCAGAAGCAATCACCAGGATGGAACACAGGAGCTTCACTGCCGTGGCGGTCCATCTTCTCCTTCTGTCGGCGGACGGCGTGATCCTGGCCCACTCCCCCTGTCAGTCCTGACATTGACTCCTAAGGAACCTCCCCAGATCCTGGTTCATTCTCTCTACCTGCCTGTTGGACTGAGGCCGGTACCCGGAAGCGAGGCTGACCGTGACCCCCAGCTTCTCCATGAATGCTCTCTAGACCTGTGTCGTGAATGGGTGGCCACGGTCGGAAGACCTGCTGGAACAGTGCCTAAGCGACCTGGAGAGCGGTAGGTGGACCAGTGAGAGGGATAAAACAGCAGGATTTATAAAACCTGCCCACATCAACCACAATACTAGTGTAACCATCAAAAGAGGGGAGATCAGTGATGAAATCAATGGACAGTTGAGACCAAGTTCACTGAGGCACTGGAAGGGAAAGGAGTTTCCCTGCTGGAGCGTGGAGATTTGGACTGGGTACATATGGAAGATGAATTGACAGTGGGCGATGTCCGGTGCCAAAGTGGGACACCAGTACTTCTCGGAGAGGGATTGGCTGGTGCAGGTAATACCTGGTTGTCCAGCGGCAAGGGATGGTGTGCCCAGGTCAAAAGCCGATCTCTCACCCTCGTGGGAATGTACATTTACATTACATTTAAGTCATTTAGCAGACGCTCTTATCCAGAGCGACTTACAAATTGGTGCATTCACCTGATGACATCCAGTAGAACAGTCACTTTACAATATTCCAGAAGGATTACTTATCCTATCCTAGGTATTCCTTAAAGAAGTGGGGTTTCAGGTGTCTCCGGAAGGTGGTGACGCGTTCTGGAGGGCAGGTAGCAGGAGCAGGGACCGTCTCCAGAGCTTGGCAGATGTCCACATCTACAGTACATCCCAAAACATGGGGCCAATGATACGGGAGGACCAGCTGATGGACTGGTGGGCACTCACAGGACTCTCATCCAGCGTGGAACCATAGGGTAAGGGGCAGAAGGTCTTCCGACATCCTGGTCCCCAGGCGGTGATTTTCGTGATCGACCATGAGATAGTGTGTTATGACGGGAGACCAATGATTAACTATTGTACGGGTGTGGTGGTAATGAAGAATGGAAGACTTTCCTGGTGCATCGGTCCCACAGTGAGAGTGAGTGGTGAATTGATGTGTGTAATTGTGCCGGATCCCAAAGGTCGCGTATCTAGGGCTTGTACAGGAAAAGGAGAGGAGAGCGGGTATGAGGTATAGTTCAGGGAGGAGGCGATGGCCTGGTCAATGAATTTCCCCCCGGCACCAGAGTCCACTAGAGCTGAGGAGACAACACTTGAGGTACAGCCAGTCAGTGAAATGAGAACCATAAAGGGTTTGGCAGAAAACAATGATACTGGAATACTCACACCTACCCTGGGGGATGGAAGGTTACCCCTCTGCTCTAGTGGACCCCGGATTAGAGCACACTGTACACCACTGAACCTGATGCCCCTCCTGGCTGCAATAGGAACAGAGCTCCAGCTGTCTCCGGCAACACTGCTCTACCGTGGAGAGGTGTGTGGCCCCTACCTCCATGGGTTCAGGCTCTGCCTCAGGACAGCCAAATGAGGGAGGTGAAGTGGACACCAGCGCACCAGCGCTTCCGGTGGACACCAGCGCACTGTCGAATAAAGTCTCATTCCAGGCTCATTCCATCTGCTGGAGGCTGCCACAGTGCAAAAGGTGAGTGTGTACCCCGCAGCGGTCTGGGCACCCTGACGGAGCTGGAAAGTATGCTCCCCTCCCTCTCTGCCCTCTGAAGGATGGTCAAAGACTGCCCTGTACAGAGTCATGAACCTCTCATACAAACCCCACTCAAACCCTCTCCTCTCTCCCAGACGGCCCGAGCCCACTCCATCGTCCATCCAGTCAGCAGGGAAATGATCTTGGACCTCTCAGTGGTGAGGGCTCCAGTCTGATAGACGAAATAGAGGGAGCACTGGAGTAGGAAGCCACGGCATTTCGATGGAGTATCGTCATATTTCTCCGAAAGTGACAGTCAGGCATCGCTGACCTGGGCGGATGGCAGGGTAGGCTGGGGGGCTGGCTCACTGGCGACCCGTGGTAGGAGGGTATGGAGAACCTCACTGGTGGCGTTGAGGCGGTGGAGAATGAGGATGATCTCCTCCATGGTCGTACCCAGTTTCGCCAGCTGATCGTGGAGTTGATGGAGTAGATGACCATCTGGAATAAGGTTGAATCTTCTGCTCCTTCCATATTGCTGAGGTGTTACTCTGTTATGTATATGCTAGGAGTCAGAAAGCAGGTGCAGAAGGTGAGTTTAATACGGAACAGATACAAAAGCAAAAACATGGGATGCATCCTGAATGTAAGAAACAACTTTTTATTAATCCCTTATTTTTCCAGGTAAATTGACTGAAAACACGGGGAATAGTTACAGGGTAATGACCACAGAGATTAAGATTCAGGCAATTGGTAAAAACAGCTGCGAGATATGTTATTTTTCTCCGCACCAAACCATAAAGGTATTGTATTTTTAGCTGGTTTTGCAGTGAATTCATTCAAGCAGCATAGTGTATCAAACTGGGATAACGTTGTAGGTTACACCGGCAAGTATAAGAATATTTCCCAGGGCACATTAATCAATTATAAATCAGATGATTTCACATAGCGATGTGGGAAACTAATCAACTTCAAAATCACTTCAACTTCAAGATTGCTGTCTTGGTTTAGATTGGCATTAAATAGGAAGTCTATTTTGCATTTTTAACCCAATATAATGTCATATTCTTCTATTTGGGGGTCTAAGAACACTTGGACCTGCGACGTTATCTATTTGCTTTTCGGGGTCTAAGAACACTTGGACCGGCGAGGGTATCTATTTGCTATTCGGGGTCTAAGAACACATGGACCAGCGAGGGTATCTATTTGCTATTTGGGGTCTAAGAACACATGGAACACATGGACCAGCGAGGGTATCTATTTGCTATTTGGGGTCTAAGAACACATGGAACACATGGACCAGCGAGGGTATCTATTTGCTATTTGGGGTCTAAGAACACATGGAACACATGGACCAGCGAGGGTATCTATTTGCTACTCGGGGTCTAAGAACACATGGACCGGCAAGGGTATCTATTTGCTATTTGGGGTCTAAGAACACATGGACCAGCGAGGGTATCTATTTGCTATTTGGGGTCTAAGAACACATGGACCGGCGAGGGTATCTATTTGCTATTCGGGGTCTAAGAACACATGGACCGGCAAGGGTATTGTCGTGTCTTTACTATCATTACATTTACATTTACATTTAAGTCATTTAGCAGACGCTCTTATCCAGAGCGACTTACAAATTGGTGCATTCACCTTATGACATCCAGTGGAACAACCACTTTACAATAGTGCATCTAAATATTTTAAGGGGGGGGGGGGGGTGAGAAGGATTACTTTATCCTATCCTAGGTATTCCTTAAAGAGGTGGGGTTTCAGGTGTCTCCGGAAGGTGGTGATTGACTCCGCTGTCCTGGCGTCGTGAGGGAGTTTGTTCGACCATTGGGGAGCCAGAGCAGCGAACAGTTTTGACTGAGCTGAGCGGGAACTGTACTTCCTCAGTGGTAGGGAGGCGAGCAGGCCAGAGGTGGATGAACGCAGTGCCCTTATTTGGGTGTAGGGCCTGATCAGAGCCTGGAGGTACTGAGGTGCCGTTCCCCTCACAGCTCCGTAGGCAAGCACCATGGTCTTGTAGCGGATGCGAGCTTCAACTGGAAGCCAGTGGAGAGAGCGGAGGAGCGGGGTGACGTGAGAGAACTTGGGAAGGTTGAACACTAGACGGGCTGCGGCGTTCTGGATGAGTTGTAGGGGTTTAATGGCACAGGCAGGGAGCCCAGCCAACAGCGAGTTGCAGTAATCCAGACGGGAGATGACAAGTGCCTGGATTAGGACCTGCGCCGCTTCCTGTGTGAGGCAGGGTCGTACTCTGCGGATGTTGTAGAGCATGAACCTACAGGAACGGGCCACCGCCTTGATGTTAGTTGAGAACGACAGTTTGTTGTCCAGGATCACGCCAAGGTTCTTAGCGCTCTGGGAGGAGGACACAATGGAGTTGTCAACCGTGATGGCGAGATCATGGAACGGGCAGTCCTTCCCCGGGAGGAAGAGCAGCTCCGTCTTGCCGAAGTTCAGCTTGAGGTGGTGATCCGTCATCCACACTGATATGTCTGCCAGACATGCAGAGATGCGATTCGCCACCTGGTCATCAGAAGGGGGAAAGGAGAAGATTAATTGTGTGTCGTCTGCATAGCAATGATAGGAGAGACCATGTGAGGTTATGACAGAGCCAAGTGACTTGGTGTATAGCGAGAATAGGAGAGGGCCTAGAACAGAGCCCTGGGGGACACCAGTGGTGAGAGCGCGTGGTGAGGAGACAGATTCTCGCCACGCCACCTGGTAGGAGCGACCTGTCAGGTAGGACGCAATCCAAGCGTGGGCCGCGCCGGAGATGCCCAACTCGGAGAGGGTGGAGAGGAGGATCTGATGGTTCACAGTATCGAAGGCAGCCGATAGGTCTAGAAGGATGAGAGCAGAGGAGAGAGAGTTAGCTTTAGCGGTGCGGAGCGCCTCCGTGATACAGAGAAGAGCAGTCTCAGTTGAATGACTAGTCTTGAAACCTGACTGATTTGGATCAAGAAGGTCATTCTGAGAGAGATAGCGGGAGAGCTGACCAAGGACGGCACCTTCAAGAGTTTTGGAGAGAAAAGAAAGAAGGGATACTGGTCTGTAGTTGTTGACATCGGAGGGATCGAGTGTAGGTTTTTTCAGAAGGGGTGCAACTCTCGCTCTCTTGAAGACGGAAGGGACGTAGCCAGCGGTCAGGGATAAGTTGATGAGCGAGGTGAGGTAAGGGAGAAGGTCTCCGGAAATGGTCTGGAGAAGAGAGGAGGGGATAGGGTCGAGCGGGCAGGTTGTTGGGCGGCCGGCCGTCACAAGACGCGAGATTTCATCTGGAGAGAGAGGGGAGAAAGAGGTCAGAGCACAGGGTAGGGCAGTGTGAGCAGAACCAGCGGTGTTGTTTGACTTAGCAAACGAGGATCGGATGTCGTCGATCTTCTTTTCAAAATGGTTGACGAAGTCATCTGCAGAGAGGGAGGAGGGGGGAGGGGGAGGAGGATTCAGGAGGGAGGAGAATGTGGCAAAGAGCTTCCTAGGGTTAGAGGCAGATGCTTGGAATTTAGAGTGGTAGAAAGTGGCTTTAGCAGCAGAGACAGAGGAGGAAAATGTAGAGAGGAGGGAGTGAAAGGATGCCAGGTCCGCAGGGAGGCGAGTTTTCCTCCATTTCCGCTCGGCCTTCCGGAGCCCTGTTCTGTGAGCTCGCATTGAGTCGTCAAGCCACGGAGCGGGAGGGGAGGACCGAGCCGGCCTGGAAGATAGGGGACATAGAGAGTCAAAGGATGCAGAAAGGGAGGAGAGGAGGGTTGAGGAGGCAGAATCAGGAGATAGGTTGGAGAAGGTTTGAGCAGAGGGAAGAGATGATAGGATGGAAGAGGAGAGAGTAGCGGGGGGAGAGAGAGCGAAGGTTGGGACGGCGCGATACCATCCGAGTAGGGGCAGTGTGGGAAGTGTTGGATGAGAGCGAGAGGGAAAAGGATACAAGGTAGTGGTCGGAGACTTGGAGGGGAGTTGCAATGAGGTTAGTGGAAGAACAGCATCTAGTAAAGATGAGGTCGAGGCGTATTGCCTGCCTTGTGAGTAGGGGGGAAGGTGAGAGGGTGAGGTCAAAAGAGGAGAGGAGTGGAAAGAAGGAGGCAGAGAGGAATGAGTCAAAGGTAGACGTGGGGAGGTTAAAGTCGCTCAGAACTGTGAGAGGTGAGCCGTCCTCAGGAAAGGAGCTTATCAAGGCATCAAGCTCATTGATGAACTCTCCGAGGGGACCTGGAGGGCGATAAATGATAAGGATGTTAAGCTTGAAAGGGCTGGTAACTGTGACAGCATGAAATTCAAAGGAGGCGATAGACAGATGGGTACGGGGAGAAAGAGAGAATGACCACATGGGAGAGATAAGGATCCCTATGCCACCACCCCGCTGACCAGAAGCTCTCGGGGTGTGCGACCATTAAAAATGGTGGCGGAGTAGCCTAGTGGTTAGAGCATCGGACTAGTAACTGAAAGGTTACAAGTTCAAGTCCCTGAGCTGACAAGGTACAAATCTTATGTTCTGCTCCTGAACAGGCAGTTAACCCACTGTTTCTAGGCCGTCATTGAAACTAAGAATTTGTTCTTAACTGACTTGTCTAGTTAAATAAAGGTAATTAATTAACTGAAGACTGATAGTTTTGTCAAAGATTCTCTGTAATTAGTTATTACGCAATTAACTGATTAATCACGTATCTAATTAACTAGGAAGTTGGGGCACCAAGGAAAAATATTCAGATTACAAAGTTATAATTTCCTAAAATACCTTTTCAGATATTTTATCTGATCAATTAGTCTTCGAATTAGTGAATTATTTACTTAACCTCACGTTAGTCTCATTCCAAATGTCGTAAATTGTTGGTTATCTGCACAAACCCAGTCTTCACTATGAGTCATCCATACATCAATTGTCTTAAATCATTTAAATCATTTATTTATTACTAACTAGGTAATTCACAGAAATGCATAAACAAACAAACAAACAAGGTAAATGTGGTTACATGAAATGATAGGAGAATGTGCACTAGTGGGCTAACCCGGCATTGACTAAGAAGTCACAACAGAATGATAATTATAACAATTGAAATGCTAATCCTTTGCACATGAACAATTGCAATCAATATATATTTTTACGCTCAGTATGTCGTCTTGATCGCTTGAGAAAAGTTGATTTATTTTGTATAATTGTTAATCTCTCTCCCTCTCTCTCTCGGTTGTGGTTAGAGGGGATAGTTCAGAGTGACATTCGTTATAGAATGTTTCGGCGGTCGTCATTCTTTGCGTTCAATGACACCGAATTCCTAGCTGCAGACACCGTCTCCCATGAGCTTTCCCAAGTTGTGACAATCGGACCAGTTTGTAGCTGGATTCTTCACCGATCTTTTATACTTTCTCCGGTACTTGAAATTTGTTCGTACCTCAAGTTCTGTGAGGTGGAAGGATTTCCTTTGTCCTCTGTGAAAATTTACTCTCTCTATACTTTGATTCTCAGGAATTTACGACATCTCTCTGACCACACCAACCTAGTTGAAGGAGGAAAGGGGGAGGCAGGGAGAGGGGGATGGGCTTGCTATACCCAAAGAGGCCAACGTCATGACAGTATCTATTTGCTATTCAGGGTCTAAGAACACATGGACAGGCGAGGGTGTCATGTTACAAAAGGTGTGCATTGATAAATACAATTCTGACTCCACCCATTAAGTGTGTGGAAACCTTAAACTGACAGCAGAACCTCCTCTTTCTCTTTCTCTCTGTCTCTTGCTCTCTCACAGCAAGTCTGTCATTTGTTTGTGTTTTACACTTCATTGTAGGCTGCCTGCATGTTATTGTGCCGGCTGTAATTGAGTCTTGGCCTCCCTACGAAGACAGCAATATGTCTGTAAAACATCCATTTAGGTAAACCATCAATGCTGTGGAGCGATTCTCTCTCACAATGTTTAAACGTAAACTTTTCCTTAGCACTTAACATCTCATGTTTAATTTGTGGTGGATACTGTGATGCTATGAGTGCTGTGTTTTCACTGAAGATGATACTGATGATGGATGCTATCGCTCTGATCATATCAGTGAAATCTGTTTTTTCTCTCATTACACATTTTACACCACTATTGCCGAAAGTAACACATACCCATCCAGATAAAAGGCTTTTATACAAGGAGCGTGTTCATGCTAATCACATGTGTTTTAACACAGTAAGTGAAATCACACATGACTGCGGGAGGCCCTCTCTCCCACAGGTCTGACTTTCAACTGGCTCACATACTGTTCATACATACACTATTACCCAGAGGAATGTGACTCGTGAGGGGTTGGACTGAAGCAGAAAACAGCCACTCGGACTGCTCAGTCAGAGGCCCCATAATTCTCTGCACCTTTCTCCGGCATGGCTTCGAGTTACGACTGAGACAGAGCCTCTCTCTCACCTGTTCTACTATAACTCATAGGCTGAACCTCAAACTGAACCCTTTGAGCACTTCAAGCACTCGATCACTCGATATGCGTGTTCACGAGTCAAACAAGTCGATCTGAAATGCTAGTTGATGAGTCATTGAGGTCTCCACTGCGAGACAATCTCAAAAACTAGTTGTTGAGTCATTAAGGGCTCCAGTTGGTGCTTTGGAAACATGCTGATGTACGGACTGACTGATGGGAACATGTCTACAGCTTCATCAGCAAGCTGTCAAACTCTCCTAGATAAGTGACACGCGACATGCAGTGCAGTGCCCAACATCATTAGCTAGCTAGCTAATAATCCATCCCTGTGTTTGTCACTGAATCTAGCTGGCAAAAGGCAAGCTACAACAAGCTAAAACAGCTGATGAAATCACTGGCGACCAATATACTTGCACATATTTTGTGCAGGAGTAGAGAGCAATTGTTTTGTTTAAACAACTTTCTCACTGTCTATCAGAGTACTTGTCTCTGTCTGCCGCATGTCCCCAGTGCCTGTGTTTCATAACAAGTGATTCATGCCACAAGACAGGTCACAGGAGACAATGCTTGCGGATAGATTTAGAATTTTGGATGTGGCAGTCGGGATGTCTCAAAGCTCTTTGTGGCCACAAATCTTGTAGACCCGAGTGATCACTATCGAACACAATAGTAAGTGCCCTCTCGATAAAGGGCATAGGGGCCAAGTGTTCGTTTTGAGATTCAGCCATGCTGTACTAGCCTCCCCTACCCTTCCACCTTGCATAGCTCATACTAAGACACATCCACTTCCTCCCACTGTAACTCATACTAGGCTCGTCCATCCCCATCCACTGTAACTCATTACTTCCATCTCCTACTCTCAGCAGTAGTGTTTCCAATGCTACTAACACAAAGAAACATGGATACACCCCTGCACACGGAGTAATAGCTGCCATTATGTCTAGCTGGGGATATTGTATATCTCCCTTCTTTCTCTCTCTTTTCTGTGCTCACCCAAACATGGTCATGATACTCCACTTTTCTCTGTCTATCTCATTCCTCCTGTCTCTCTTTCTCTCTTCCACTCACACCTCAAATTACACCTACTGCTGTGGTTCTCTCACTCTTTACTCCTCTAGTGGGAAACTTCACACCTCTCTCTCTCTCTCTCTTTCTCTGTCTCTGTCTCCCTGTCTTTCTCTATCTCCCTCTATCCCTCAATTAAATTAAATTCAAAGGGCTTCATTGGGATGGGAAACATGTTTACATTGTTTATTTCACTTTTGTTTATTACCTATCAAAAATGACCAATTACACTCACAAAGTTCACATTTACATTACATTTAAGTCATTTAGCAGACGCTCTTATCCAGAGCGACTCAGAAAGAATAAAGACAATATCAAATGTCATTATGTATATACAGTGTTGCAATGATGTGCAAATAGTACAAAAGGGAACATGAATAAACATAAATATGGTTTGAATTTCTGGGACGTTGTCACGTTCTGACCTTTATTTCCTTTGTTTTGTATTCATTATTTAGTATGGTAAGGGCGTGAGTTGGGGTGGGCAGTCTATGTTGATTTTCTATGATTTGGGGATTTCTATGTTTCGGCCTAGTATGGTTCTCAATCAGAGGCAGATGTCATTAGTTGTCTCTGATTGAGAATCATACTTAGGTAGCCTGGGTTGCAATGTTTGTTTGTGGGTGATTGACTATGCTAGTTGCTTGTCTCAGCACAGGTCTCCTTTGTAGCTTCACGGTCGTTATTGGTTTATTGTTTTTGTGTGCAGTGTTCAGTACTTCCTTTAATTAAATATTCACTATGAACACATACCACGCCGCATTTTGGTCCTCTGATCCTTCTCGCCTCTCCTCTTCAGATGAAGAGGAGGAAGACCGTGACAGACATTGTAAAGTCCATGGAGAATAAGAGCACCTCCTCCCAGCTGCCCACTGCACTGAGGCTAGGAAACACTGTCACCACCGATAAATCCACTATAATTGAGAATTTCAATAACCATTTTTCTACGGCTGGCCTTGCTTGCCACCTGGCTACCCCTACCCCGGTCAACTGCCCGGCACTCCCCACAGCAACTCGCCCAAGCCTCCCCATTTCTCCTTCACCCAAGTCCAGATAGCTGATGTTCTGAAAGAGCTGCAAAATCTGGACCCCTACAAATCAGCCGGGCTAGATAATCTAGACCCTCTCTTTCTAAAAATATCTTCCAAAATTGTTGCAACTCCTATTACTAGCCTGTTCAACCTTTTTCGTATCGTCTGAGATTCCTAAAGATTGGAAAGCTGCCGCGATCATCCCCTCTTCAAAGGGGGGGACACTCTAGACCCAAACTGCTACAGATTTATATCTATCCTTCCCTGCCTTTCTTAGGTCTTTGAAAGCCAAGTTAACAAACCGATTATCGACCATTTAAAATCCCACCCTACCTTCTGCGCTATGCAATTTGGTTTTAGAGCTGGTCATGGGTGCACCTCAGCCATGCCCAAGGTCCTCAATGATATCATAACTGCCATCGATAAGAGACATTACTGTGCAGCCGTATTCATCGACCTGGCCAAGGCTTTAGACTCTGTCAATCACCACATTCTTATTGGAGGACTAAACGGCCTTAGTTTCTCAAATGACTACCCCGCCTGGTTCACCAACTACTTCTCTGATAGAGTTCAGTGTGTCAAATCGGAGGGCCAGTTGTACGGACCTCTGGCAATCTCTATGGGCGTGCCACAGGGTTAAATTCTCAGAATGACTCTCTTCTCTGTATACCTCAATGATGTCGCTCTTGCTGCTGGTGATTCTCTGATCCAACTCTATGCGGGCGACACCATTCTGTATACTTCTGGCCCTTCTTTGGAGACTATGTTAATTAACCTCCAGACGAGCTTCAATGCCATTCAACTCTCCTTCCGTTGCCTCCAACTGCTCTTAAATGCAAGTAAAACTGAATGTGTGCTCTTCAACCGATCACTGCCCGCAGCTGCCCGCCCGTCCAGCATCACTACTCTGGACGGTTCTGACTTAGAATATGTGGACAACTACAAATACCGAGGTGTAAACTCTCCTTCCAGACTTACATTAAACATCTCCAATCCAAAATTAAATCCAGAATCGTTTTCCTGTTTCGCAACAAAGCATCCGTTACTCATGCTACCAAACATATCCTCGACTTCGGCGATGTCATTTACAAAATAGCCTCCAACACTCTACTCAACAATTTGGATGCAGTCTATCACAGTGCCGTCCTTTTAGTCACCAAAGCCCCATATACTACCCACCATTGTAACCTGTACGCTCTCATTGGCTGGCCCTCGCATCCTACTCGTCGCCAAACCCACTGGCTCCAGGTTATCTACAAGTCTCTGCTAGGTAAAGCCCTGCCTTATCTCAGCTCACCGGTCACCAAAGCAGCACCTACACGTAGCACGCGCTCTAGCAGGTCACTAGTCACCCCCGAATCCATTCTTTCTTTGGCTGCGTTTCCTTCCAGTTCTCTGCAGCCAATGACTGGAACGAACTGAAAAAAATCACTGAAGCTGGAGACTCCTATCTCCGTCACTAGCTTTAATCACCAGCTGTCAGAGCAGCTCACAGATCACTGCACCTGTACATTGCCCATCTGTAGTATATCCCTTCCAACTACCTCATCCCCATACTGCATTTATTTATATTGCTCTTTTGCACCCCGGTGTCTCTACTTGTACAGTCATCTTCTTCACATCAATCACTCCGGTGTTTAATTGGTATATTGTAAATACTTTGCCACCATGGCCTATTTATTGCCTTACCTCCCTTATCTTACCTCATTTGCACACACTGTATATATATATTCTTTCTGCTGCATTTTTGACTGTATGTTTGTTTATTCCATGTGTAACTCTGTGTTGTTGTATGTGTTGTACTGCTTTGCTTTATTCTTGGCCAGGTCGCAGTTGTAAATGAGAACTTGTTGTCAACTTGTCTACCTGGTTAAATAAAGGTGACATATAAAAAAAATGTATAATGGTGTTTGTTCTTCACTGGTTACCTTTTCTTGTGGCAACAGGTTGCAAATATTGCTGCTGTGATTGCACACTGTGGTTTTTCACCCAAAATATATTGGAGTTTGTCAAAATCTCTCTCTCTCTCTCTCTCTCTCTCTCTCTCTCTCTCTCTCTCTCTCTCTCTCTCTCTCTCTCTCAATGTCAATGGAAACATACTCAGGGATGTGTAGTGAATGGAGACATACTCAGGGATGTGTAGTGAATGGAGACATACTCAGGGTTGTGTAGTGAATGGAGACATACTCAGGGTTGTGTAGTGAATGGAGACATATTCAGGGATGTGTAGTGAATGGAGACATACTCAGGGTTGTGTAGTGAATGGAGACATACTCAGGGATGTGTAGTGAATGGAGACATACTCAGGGATGTGTAGTGAATGGAGACATACTCAGGGTTGTGTAGTGAATGGAGACATACTCAGGGATGTGTAGTGAATGCAAACATACTCATGGATGTGTAGTGAATGGAAACATACTCAGGGATGTGTAGTGAATGGAAACATACTCAGGGATGTGTAGTGAATGGAAACATACTCAGGGATGTGTAGTGAATGGAAACATACTCAGGGATGTGTAGTGAATGGAGACATACTCAGGGATGTGTAGTGAATGGAAACATACTCAGGGATGTGTAGTGAATGGAAACATACTCAGGGATGTGTAGTGAATGGAGACATACTCAGGGATGTGTAGTGAATGGAGACATACTCAGGGATGTGTAGTGAATGGAAACATACTCAGGGATGTGTAGTGAATGGAAACATACTCAGGGATGTGTAGTGAATGGAAACATACTCAGGGATGTGTAGTGAATGGAAACATACTCAGGGATGTGTAGTGAATGGAGACATACTCAGGGATGTGTAGTGAATGGAGACATACTCAGGGATGTGTAGTGAATGGAGACATACTCAGGGATGTGTAGTGAATGGAGACATACTCAGGGATGTGTAGTGAATGGAAACATACTCAGGGATGTGTAGTGAATGGAGACATACTCAGGGATGTGTAGTGAATGGAGACATACTCAGGGATGTGTAGTGAATGGAGACATACTCAGGGATGTGTAGTGAATGGAGACATACTCAGGGATGTGTAGTGAATGGAGACATACTCAGGGATGTGTAGTGAATGGAAACATACTCAGGGATGTGTAGTGAATGGAGACATACTCAGGGATGTGTAGTGAATGGAGACATACTCAGGGATGTGTAGTGAATGGAGACATACTCAGGGATGTGTAGTGAATGGAAACATACTCAGGGATGTGTAGTGAATTATATTTATATGTCGCTCTTGGCTCTATTTTCGTCTGTCGCTAAGGAGGCGCAAGTGAGAGATTACAATTGGAATATACCAATACAATAGAATGGCCCTGTTGTTCATTCACAATTGGTGATTACATAATTATGCAATGTTAGTTTCCCCTGGCTCATCAACTCACCCATTCACCCCTGTCATACTGTACTTTACTTAATCTGTTATACAGTATGTGTAAAATTAGTTTTGGTATAGTTTCAAAAAGCGTTGAAAAGGGACATGCCTTCGTAAAACTGGTTATAACTCCAATTCTCTTTGTGATAGTTGGATTCTAACATTTGCAATGTGTTATATATACTGATTTAGGAAAAGTCAAGGACGGATGGGGCTATGACTTAAAAATTGCAGAGTAATATTATTTTTACATTAATGAGCAGTCAGAGTGTTAATCAAGGTTTAGCAGCATCTTGTTATCCTGGCCATTACCCCAGTAGCCTATGAATAAAGGACTTTTAAATGGTCTACTGAGAGTGCTTTGAGGATTTTTGCACTCATGCTTTTTAGTTATTCACAATTCACATACCTGCATTTCGCTCTGTAAAATAGGCTATCCATCCCATTATTACAGACTCACCCCAAACCATTCTGTCCTCCTAAAATGCCATATCAACGGCAAATATGTTTGACAATCTGCCTCGCATATAGGCAATGTGACAATTGACAGGAGCCTAGTATTTTGAATAGACGTGCAAATGTTATGCGTAAAAACATTTAGGCCTGCGTGTGCACACAGTGCCATGGATCGAGGTTAGTGATTTATGATATCATGGTTAAGACCCCATCCTATTTCGAAATATTGTTTTTGGTTTAAAAACAGTAAGTGATTGTTTTTCATTTCATGTGATTACAGGGATACTTTGGTGTTTTTGGCAATGAGACCATTTATCTACTTTCCCAGAGTCATATGAACGTGTGGATTTCGTTTGTATGTCTCTGGGTAGGTAGTTTAATCTATTAGAAAGACTCACCATCTATGGCAGGGATTTTTCTGCCTTTGTAATCCTTGAGCAGGGCAGCCTAAGCGTTTTTTCGAGCCACCTTAGACCAAAATGTTTAATTTGTTTAAAAACATTTTCAGGATGGAAAAAACTATTTCAGTGTAAACTTCAACGACTAAAACCAGATAGAAAGTATGTCGAAAAGATAATACACCACCAAAATGAAAGCTTAACAGAATTGAACATTTGGCAGTATTCATTTTGTTGTTATGTTTAAGCATATTAAAACAGCATTAACCATGGCAGAATTCATAGAATTGCAGGATATTAGCATTACAACTACTAAATGTTATCTCAGCTCCTTGGAGAAATTGTGGAATTGCATGAAATTGGCTTTAAAATGCTAAATATTCTCTACACCACCAAGATGGGGTTGTAGACATATTCAGCGTCACCGACCCACGCCCCATGCAAAACCCCCTGAACACACCCACCACCTAACCCTCTTTGTTTAACCAGAAAAAACCCTGCATGGCTTTATGGTGCAAATGTACATGGCTCGAATGGAAATGCTTTTCCGTCTACTATTTCTGGAGAAGTGCAAATGTGACCTGTAAGATGGTTCCATGATGTTTAAAAAACCTTGCACATATATCAGTATCATGGTGTGTGGATTATACTCCCTTTCTCTTTACATTGGATCTGTATCCAGCTCCAGTGAAAATATGTATGTTGCCTTGTCTGTATTATACGACCACGGAGAGAAATTATGATGACTGAAACTGTATTTAGACGTGACTTTTTTACTACAAGTTGTTGTTACATATTTATTAGAAATTAATTAGAATTATACACTGTCTTGTTGAGCGTTATTAATAGCCTAGTGAGTTTAATCTTACTTACCTTTGGAATGTCCATGTCCAGACTGCAATTTACAATAGGCCTAGCCCCTATATCAGTGTGAATGCATTTCCATATTGAAGCAATGCAATTTGCATTAACATTTGTGACTCACAACCTGGATTCGGTCTTATTTAGTAACATTTGACTTAGTTTTTTACATTGGAGTAGAGACTCATAGCTACAAAATTATATATCATACATTGCATTTGAGGAAACAATGGGAGAGTAATTCTGCGTTGAAAGTTAATCAACTTGTAAACTCACTCTTGAGAAAACTGTCTCACTGTTTTGGTACTACTATTGGAGAGCGCTTCTTTGTCTACACCCATTTTTTAAACCTTTATTTAACTAGAAAAGTCAGTTAACCTTTCCGATAGCAGAACCCCTCGACAACAATCCTCTGAAATGGCAGCGTGCGAAATTCAAAAATATTTTGGGGAAATATGTCATTTTCACACGTTAAAAAGTCCAATACAGCAAATGAAAGATACATTTATTATTCAAAAGGGATTTACAGTGAAAGCACAACATATGATTATTTTAGTTCAGAGCCAAGTCACAAAAACACACAGCCATTTTTCCGGCCAAAGATAAGTCATAAAAATCAGAAATATAGATACAATTAATCACTAACCTTTGATGATCTTCATCAGATGACACTCATAGGACATCATGTTACACAATACATGTATTTTTTGGTCGATAATGTGTATATTTAAATCCAAAAATCTGAGTTTACATTGGCGC
The DNA here is from genome assembly GCF_021184085.1 of Oncorhynchus gorbuscha. Taxonomy (NCBI): domain Eukaryota; kingdom Metazoa; phylum Chordata; class Actinopteri; order Salmoniformes; family Salmonidae; genus Oncorhynchus; species Oncorhynchus gorbuscha. The sequence goes on from NC_060178.1 coordinate 96,467,598, forward strand.
GTTACGTGCGGTAATATTTTGATTACAAAACATCCGGTGTTTTTGCAGATAGCCACATCAAATCTCAGAAATATTCATAATAAACATTGATAAAAGATACAAGTGTTATTCACAGAATTAAAGATAGACTTCTCTTCCTGCAACCGTTGTGTCAGATTTCAAAAAAACTTTACGGAAAAAGCATAATCTGAGTACGGCGCTCAGAGCCCAATCCAGCCAAAGAAATATCCGCCATGTTGGAGTCAACAGAAGTTAGAAATAACATTATAAATATTCACTTACCTTTGATGATCTTCATCAGAATGCACTCCCAGGAATCCCGGTTCGACAATAAATGACTGATTTGTTCCATAAAGTTCCATAAAGTCCATCATTTATGTCCAAATAGCCACCTGTTGTTAGCGTGATCAGCCCAGTAATCCATTTTCATGAGGAGCGAGCACTACGTCCAGACCAAAACTCGAAAAGTTCCATTACAGGTCGTAGAAGCATGTCAAACGATGTATGGAATCAATCTTTAGGATGTTTTTAACAAAAACTTCAATAATGTTCCAACAGGAGAATTCCATTGTCTGTAGAAAAGCATTGGAACGAGAGCTAACTCTGTCGGGACCGCGCGTCACGAGCCTGAGACACTCTGCCAGACCCATGACTCATTCAGCTCCCATTTCCTCCTCCTTCACGGCAGAAGCATGAAACAAGTTTCTAAAGACGGTTTACATCTAGTGGAAGCCTTCGGAAGTGCAACTTGACCCCATAGACACTGTGTAATCGGTAGGCCAAGCTTTGAAAAACTACAAACCTCAGATTTCCCACTTCCTGGTTGGATTTTCCTTAGGTTTTCGCCTGCCATGCGACTTATGTTATACTCACTGACATCATTCAAACTGTTTTAGAAACTTCAGAGTGTTTTCTATCCATATTACTAATAATAGGCATATATTAGCATCTGGGACTGAGTAGGAGGCAGTTTACTCTGGGCACTCATTTCATCCAAAATTGAAAATGCTGCCCCCTATCCCAAACAGGTTAAAGAACAAATTCCTATTTTCACTGACGGCCTAGGAACAGTGGGTTAACTTCTTAAGCGCACCCGACATGCAGGCGTCCCATCTAGCCATCTGGAAATGCAAATGCGCTACGCTAAATGCTAATAGCACTCGTTAGAACTCAAACGTTCATTAAAACACACATGCAGGGTACTGAATTAAAGCTACACTCGTTGTGAATCCAGCCAACAAATCAGATTTTTAAATGCTTTTCGGCGAAAGCATGAGAAGCTATTATCTGATAGCATGCAACACCCCGAAATACCTGAAGGGGACATAAACAAAATAATTAGCATAGCCGGCGCTACACAAAACGCAGAAATAAAATATAAAACATTCATTACCTTTGACAATCTTCTTTTTTGGCACTCCTAGATGTCCCATAAACATCACTATTGGGTCTCTTTTTTTTCGATTAAATCGGTCCATGTATACCCTAAATATTGATCTATGAAGAGTGTGTTATCAAGGAAAAAACAGCGTTTTAAAACGCAACATCATTTTTTAAAATAAAAAAAGTTGACGATAAACTTTCACAAAACATTTCAAAATACTTTTGTAATCCAACTTTAGGTATTAGTAAACGTTACTAATCTATCAAATTGATCACGGGGCGATGTGTATTCAATAGCTCCACGTCTTAAAATCATGGTCGGAAATTTCTCATCCAAAACATCCTGTCGGAGACCGGAAGGAATGGGCTCTCTCTTACTCGTTTGACCAAGAAACAAAGCCCAGGCAATTGACAAGACTGGCAACATCCTGTGGAAGCTGTAGGACTTGCAATCTCAGCCCCATGTAATTTGGTTTCCCATAAACAATACATGCAAGTGGCGCATTGATACTTTTTCCAGTTTTCAGTGATCAGTTTGTCTTGCGCTTTTCGATGAAACACAGGCTCTGTTATAGTCACAGCCGTGATTTAGCCAGTTTTAGAAACATCAGAGTGTTTTCTATCCACACATACTAACCATATGCATATACTATATTCCTGGCATGAGTAGCAGGACGCTGAAATGTTGCGCAATTTTTAACAGAATGTTCGAAAAAGTAGGGGGTAGGCTTAACAGGTTTTAACTGCCTTGTTCTGGGTCAGAATGACATATTTTGACCTTTTCAGCTCGGGGCTTCGATCTTGCAAACTTCCGGATCCTTGTCCAACGCTCTATCTACTAGGCTACCTGCCACCCCATTCAGCATTGTTCACACCCTCTTAACTTCTTCGAGATAGGGGGCGCTCTTTTAATGTTTGGATAAAAAATGTTCCCGTTTTTAACAAGATATTTTGTCACGAAAAGATGCTCGCCTATGCATGTACTCTGACGTTTCCAAAACTGCAAAGATGTTATCTGTGAGTGCCCCAGAACTAATGCTACAGGCGAAACCAAGATGAAATTTCATACAGGAAATGGTCCAGATTTTGAATGCGCTGTGTTCCAATGTCTCCTTATATGGCTGTGAATGCACCAGGAATGAGCCTACACTTTCTGTCATTTCCCCAAGGTGTCTGCAGCATTGTGACGTATTTGTAGGCATATCATTGGAAGATTGACCATAAGAGACTACATTTATCAGGTGTCCGCCCGGTGTCCTCCGTCAAAATTATTGCGTAATCTCCAGCTCCATGCGCGTTTCAATTTTCTTCGGAGGAGAAAGTCAACTACCACGAATGATTTATCATCGATAGATATATGAAAAACACCTTGAGGATTGATTCTAAACAACGTTTGCCATGTTTCTGTCGATATTATGTTATGGAGTTAATTTGGAAAAAAGTTTGCGTTGTAATGACTTAATTTTCGTTTTTCTTTATTACCCAAATGTGATGAACAAAACGGAGCGATTTGTCCTATATTAAATAATATTTTGGGAAAAACTGAACATTTGCTATCTAACTGAGAGTCTCCTCATTGAAAACATCTGAAGTTCTTCAAAGGAAAATTATTTTATTTGAATGCTTTTCTTGTTTTTGTGAAAATGTTGCCTGCTGAATGCTATGCTTAATGTTATGCTAGCTATCAATACTCTTACACAAATGCTTGTTTAGCTATGGTTGAAAAGCATATTTTGAAAATCTGAGACGACAGTGTTGTTAACAAAAGGTTAAGTGTAACGGATGTGAAACGGCTAGCTTAGTTAGCTGTGTGCGCTAAATAGCGTTTCAATCGGTTACGTCACTTGTTCTGAGACCTTGAAGTAGTAGTTCCCCTTGCTCTGCAAGGGCCGCGGCTTTTGTGGAGCGATGGGTAACGATGCTTCGAGGATGACTGTTGTTGATGTGTGCAGAAGGTCCCTGGTTCGTGCCCGGGTATGGGCGAGGGGACGGTTTAAAATTATACTGTTACATAAGCTAGAGAGCTAATATATTTCTTTCATTTCATTTGTGATTTTCATGAATAGTTAATGTTGCGTTATGGGCTTGAGGCTATAAATAGGATCCCGGATACGGGATTGCTCGTCGCAAGAGGTTAAAGAGATGAGTGGAGCTAAGGCTTAAGGGTTCTGTAGTAACTTGCCAGCTACTTCACTTCCAGACATCTAAGAGAGAGTGAACAGCTCACTGAACATTGTAATGTTTATTGTTGCTTTTGATTGTTTATTTCACTCTTGTATATTGTCTACCTTACTTGCTTTGATAATGTTAACATATGTTTCCCATGCCAATAAAGCCCCTTGAATTGAATTGAATTGAGAGAGGGCGAGAGAGACTTCATAGAGAGGACTCCCTACTGGCTCTCCTTTTCTCCTCTCTCATCTGTACAGCGTTATTTATTCCCATCCCTCCATCCCACCTGCAAGAAGCATAAGAAAAAGAAGAGATAGAGGAGAGGTTTGCACAGAAATAGTGACTTCCTTTTAAATTAGACTCCCTGCAAAGTGCTCTATTTCACACTTCACACTGCGTTTTGATGCAATGCTTTCCTTCTTATTGCAAGAAAAGTCACCAGAGAAAATATCTTGTCTCTTGGAGAGAGAGAGTGGGAGAGAACGAGCGAGAAATAGAGGCAGAGAAATATGTAGAGTTAGACAGAGAGAGAGAGCGAGAGAGAGAGAGAGAGATAGAGAAAGTTATAGAAAAAGGCAGAGCGAGAGAAAGAGATAGGAGTAGAGAAAGAGGCAGAGAGAGGGAAAGAGAAAGAGACCAAGAGAGGGGAAGAGAGAGGCAGACGGGGAGAGAGAAAGGAAGAGAAAGAGGCAGAGAGGGAGAGAGAGGGGAAGAGAAAGAGGCAGACAGGGAGAGAGAGGGGAAGAGAAAGAGGCAGACAGGGAGAGAGAGAGGAAGAGAAAGAGGCAGAAAGGGAGAGAGAAAGGAAGAGAAAGAGGCAGAGAAAGAGAGGGGAAGAGAAAGAGGCAAAGAGAGAGAGAGTGGAAGAGAAAGAGGCAGACAGGGATAGAGAAAGGAAGAGAAAGAGGCAGACAGGGAGAGAGAGGGGAAGAGAAAGAGGCAGACAGGGAGAGAGATTGGGGATGAGAAAGAGGCAGACAGGGAGAGAGAGGGGAAGAGAAAGAGGCAGACAGGGAGAGAGAGGGGAAGAGAAAGAGGCAGACAGGGAGAGAGAGGGAAGAGAAAGAGGCAGACAGGGAGAGAGAGGGGAGGAGAACGAGGCAGACAGGGAGAGAGAAAGGAAGAGAAAGAGGCAGAGAGAGAGAGGAAGAGAAAGAGGCAGACAGGGAGAGAGAGAGGAAGAGAAAGAGGCAGACAGGGAGAGAGAGGGGAAGAGAAAGAGGCAGACAGGGAGAGAGAGCGGAAGAGAAAGAGGCAGACAGGGAGAGAGTTTGGAGGCAGAGAGAGTGGAAGAGAAAGAGGCAGAGAGAGAGAGGAAGAGAAAGAGGCAGACAGAGTGGAAGAGAAAGAGGCAGACAGGAGAGAGAGGGGAAGAGAAAGAGGCAGACAGGGAGAGAGATTTGGGATGAGAAAGAGGCAGACAGGGAGAGAGAGGGGAAGAGAAAGAGGCAGACAGGGAGAGAGAGGGGATGAGAAAGAGGCAGACAGGGAGAGAGATTGGAGGCAGAGAGAGTGGAAGAGAAAGAGTCAGACAGGGAGAGTGAGGGGAAGAGAAAGAGGCAGAGAGAGAGAGAGGGGAAGAGAAAGAGGCAGACAGGGAGAGAGAGGGGAAGAGAAAGAGGCAGACAGGGAGAGATTGGGGAAGAGAAAGAGGCAGAAAGGGAGAGAGAGGGGAAGAGAAAGAGGCAGACAGGGAGAGAGAGGGGAAGAGAAAGAGGCAGACAGGGAGAGAGAGGGGAAGAGAACGAGGCAGACAGGGAGAGAGAAAGGAAGAGAAAGAGGCAGAGAGAGAGAGGAAGAGAAAGAGGCAGACAGGGAGAGAGATGAAGAGAAAGAGGCAGACAGGGAGAGAGAGGGGAAGAGAAAGAGGCAGACAGGGAGAGAGAGGGGAAGAGAAAGAGGCAGACAGGGAGAGAGAGGGGAAGAGAAAGAGGCAGACAGGGAGAGAGAGGGGAAGAGAAAGAGGCAGACAGGGAGAGAGAGGGGAAGAGAACGAGGCAGACAGGGAGAGAGAAAGGAAGAGAAAGAGGCAGAGAGAGAGAGGAAGAGAAAGAGGCAGACAGGGAGAGAGAGGAAGAGAAAGAGGCAGACAGGGAGAGAGAGGAAGAGAAAGAGGCAGACAGGGAGAGAGAGGAAGAGAAAGAGGCAGACAGGGAGAGAGAGGGGAAGAGAAAGAGGCAGACAGGGAGAGAGAGGGGAAGAGAACGAGGCAGACAGGGAGAGAGAAAGGAAGAGAAAGAGGCAGAGAGAGAGAGGAAGAGAAAGAGGCAGACAGGGAGAGAGAGAGGAAGAGAAAGAGGCAGACAGGGAGAGAGAGGGGAAGAGAAAGAGGCAGACAGGGAGAGAGAGGGGAAGAGAAAGAGGCAGACAGGGAGAGAGTTTGGAGGCAGAGAGAGTGGAAGAGAAAGAGTCAGACAGGGAGAGAGAGGGGAAGAGAAAGAGGCAGAGAGAGAGAGGGGAAGAGAAAGAGGCAGACAGGGAGAGAGAGGGGAAGAGAAAGAGGCAGACGGAGAGAGATTGGAGGCAGAGAGAGTGGAAGAGAAAGAGGCAGACAGGAGAGAGAGAGGAAGAGAAAGAGGCAGACAGGGAGAGAGATTGGAGGCAGAGAGAGAAAAATAGAGGCGGCAAGGAGAGCAACATAAACGTGAGATGGTAGGGGGAAACAACATCACAGCATGCAGTTTGTTTGATGTCCTCTAAAGTTACAAATCAAATCAAATCAAATCAAATGTATTTATATAGCCCTTCGTACATCAGCTGATATCTCAAAGTGCTGTACAGAAACCCAGCCTAAAACCCCAAACAGCAAACAATGCAGGTGTAAAAGCACGGTGGCTAGGAAAAACTCCCTAGAAAGGCCAAAACCTAGGAAGAAACCTAGAGAGGAACCGGGCTATGTGGGGTGGCCAGTCCTCTTCTGGCTGTGCCGGGTAGAGATTATAACAGAACATGACCAAGATGTTCAAATGTTCATAAATGACCAGCATGGTCAAATAATAATAAGGCAGAACAGTTGAAACTGGAGCAGCAGCACAGTCAGGTGGACTGGGGACAGCAAGGAGCCATCATGTCAGGTAGTCCTGGGGCACGGTCCTAGGGCTCAGGTCCTCCGAGAGAGAGAAAGAAAGAGAGAATTAGAGAGAGCATATGTGGGGTGGCCAGTCCTCTTCTGGCTGTGCCGGGTGGAGATTATAACAGAACGTGGCCAAGATGTTCAAATGTTCATAAATGACCAGCATGGTTGAATAATAGTAAGGCAGAACAGTTGAAACTGGAGCAGGAGCATGGCCAGGTGGACTGGGGACAGCAAGGAGTCCTCATGTCAGGTAGTCCTGGGACATGGTCCTAGGGCCCAGGCCAGTTGAAACTGGAGCAGCAGCATGGCCAGGTGGACTGGGGACAGCAAGGAGTCATCATGTCAGGTAGTCCTGGGGCATGGTTCTAGGGCTCAGGTCCTCCGAGAGAGAGAAAGAAAGAGAGAAGGAGAGAATTAGAGAACGCACACTTAGATTTACACAGGACACCGAATAGGACAGGAGAAGTACTCCAGATAAACAAACTGACCCTAGCCCCCGACACATAAACTACTGCAGCATAAATACTGGAGGCTGAGACAGGAGGGGTCAGGAGACACTGTGGCCCCATCCGAGGACACCCCGGACAGGGCCAAACAGGAAGGATATAACCCCACCCACTTTGCCAAAGCACAGCCCCCACACCACTAGAGGGAAATCTTCAACCACCAACTTACCATCCTGAGACAAGGCCGAGTATAGCCCACAAAGATCTCCGACACGGTACAACCCAAGGGGGGAACCCAGACAGGCCGACCACAACAGTGAATCAACCCACCCAGGTGACGCATCCCCCAGGGACGGCACGAGAGAGCCCCAGCAAGCCAGTGACTCAGCCCCGTAACAGGGTTAGAGGCAGAGAATCCCAGTGGAAAAAGGGGAACCGGCCAGGCAGAGACAGCAAGGGCGGTTCGTTGCTCCAGAGCCTTTCCGTTCACCTTCCCACTCCTGGGCCAGACTACACTCAATCATATGACCCACTGAAGAGATGAGTCTTCAGTAAAGACTTAAAGGTTGAGACCGAGTTTGCGTCTCTGACATGGGTAGGCAGACCGTTCCATAAAAATGGAGCTCTATAGGAGAAAGCCCTGCCTCCAGCTGTTTGCTTAGAAATTCTAGGGACAATTAGGAGGCCTGCGTCTTGTGACCGTAGCGTACGTATAGGTATGTACGGCAGGACCAAATCAGAGAGGTAGGTAGGAGCAAGCCCATGTAATGCTTTGTAGGTTAGCAGTAAAACCTTGAAATCAGCCCTTGCTTTGACAGGAAGCCAGTGTAGAGAGGCTAGCACTGGAGTAATATGATCAAATTTTTTGGTTCTAGTCAGGATTCTAGCAGCCGTATTTAGCACTAACTGAAGTTTATTTAGTGCTTTATCCGGGTAGCCGGAAAATAGAGCATTGCAGTAGTCTAACCTAGAAGTGACAAAAGCATGGATTAATTTTTCTGCATCATTTTTGGACAGAAGAGAGAGGCAGAGGCTGATTTTTGCAATGTTACGTAGATGGAAAAAAGCTGTCCTCGAAATGGTCTTGATATGTTCAACACCTTTTGATTGTCTCCCTGTGAAGCAGAAAGAGTCACCAAGATGGTTGTTTCCTTATTCTGAGTCTGTCATCTGGCCTGCCTGACTGACTCTCATTGTTGGGGGGTACGTGCATGCATGTGTGCATGCATGGAAGAGAGTGCATCTGTTGTGCCATGGCCATAATGAGAAACTTTGTTTTGGCTGGATACAGCTTTCCGGCAATGACAAGCAACATAAGCCCATTGAACAACTCTGAACCTCTCCTTCCACTTCTCTCTCTATCCAGGCCATCATTGTAAATATGAATTTGTTCTTATCTGACTTGCCTAGTTAAATAAAGGTTCAATTAAAAAAGTCAAAATCCATCTCTCTTCCTATCCAACCCTTTCTTTCTCTCTCTCTCTCTTGTAGTGCATGCTGGGAGTTTTTTGGAGTTTGAGTGTTTGGTGTTGAAGGCTCTATCCTAACTAGCTTTCTTGATTATTTTATTTACATGTTATTTTCTATGGTCGAGGGTTAATGCAATATTTGTTTTAACGGTAACCACAGTTTTTTTCAAAGTTAGGGTGGAAGAGGACATAGTAACTTTCCTGGGGTTTGGAAGGTGTGTTGTGCGCGATGGCTTCTCAGCCTAGCGCGGAGGAGACGCTGTCGATACGGCATGGATTCAGGTGTGTTCTTGAGAATGGAGTTAAGGTGGAGGAGGTTCTGCTCACGGTCGGTGAACAGGTAGTTCCTAAATTTATACATTGTACATTCCAATGCTGTGGTTGTGTTCATGAAAAGGGCTAATTTGGTTGGCAGGCTAATTGATAGCGGAATATTTATAAGGGATGTGTTGGTGTCAATTTCACCTCTCTCTACCCCTTCAACAAGAGTCGCTGTTGCAAATTTGCCTCTGTTTATTACAGATGACCAAAGCAGGAAAGAGCTGAGTCGTTTTGGTAAGTTTGCTAGCGGTTTTCGTGTACTGTCAGCAGGCATTCAGGCAGATGCCGTTAGGATGTGTGGGGATTTGGGGCATAAGAGCTTTCCGTGCCCACGTGAAGCCCGTAGACAAGGTGAGGGTACAATCGCCAGTGGGGGAAATCAAGGTCAAAGTGCAGGGGGTAAGGAGAAGCAGACAGCAGAAGCTGGGCCTTGTCATGCCAGGCAAGGTGGTGTAGATGAGGCTGGGCCTAGTCAGTCTAGAGATGGTGGAGTAGCTGAGGCTGTGTCTAGTCAGGCTGGAAATGGTGGGGTAGCTGAGGCTGGGTCTAGTCAGGCTAGAGATGGTGGGATAGCTGAGACTGGGCCTAGTCAGGCTAGAGATGGTGGGGTAGCTGAGGTTGGGTCTAGTCAGGCTAGAGATGGTGGGGTAACTGAGGCTGGGTCTAGTCCGTCTAGAGATGGTGGAGTAGCTGAGGCTGTGTCTAGTCAGGCTGGAAATGGTGGGGTAGCTGAGGCTGGGTCTAGTCAGGCTAGAGATGGTGGGATAGCTGAGACTGGGCCTAGTCAGGCTAGAGATGGTGGGGTAGCTGAGGTTGGGTCTAGTCAGGCTAGAGATGGTGGGGTAGCTGAGGCTGGGTCTAGTCAGGCTATAGATGGTGGAGTAGATGAGGCTGGGTCTAGTCAGGCTAGAGATGGTGGGGTAGCTGAGGCTGGGCCTAGTCAAGCTAGAGTTGGTGGGGTAGCTAAGGCTAGGTCTAGTCAGGCAAGAGATAGTTGGGTAGCTGAGTGTAGGTCTAGTCAGGCTAGAGATGGTGGGGTAGCTGAGGCTAGGTCTAGTCAGGCTAGAGATGGTGGGGTAGCTGAGGCTGGGTCTTGTCAGGCTAGAGATGGTGGGGTAGCTTAGGCTGGGCCTAGTCAGGCTAGAGTTGCTGGGGTAGCTGAGGCTAGGTCTAGTCAGGCTAGAGATGGTGGGGTAGCTGAGGCTAGGTCTAGTCAAGCTAGAGACCGTGGGGTAGCTGAGGCTGGGTCTAGTCAGGCTAGAGATGGTGGGATAGCTAAGGCTGGGCCTAGTTATGCTAGGGAGGGTGGTGTAGATGATTATGGCCCTAGTCATACTATGGAGGGTGGTGTAGATGATGCTGGGTCTAGTCAGGTTATTCTAGTGGGTGAGAAGAGGATAGTGGGGAAATGTAAGAGATTAGGGGGGGAGGAGGAGGGTGTCAAGTGGAAAAGGAAAAAGGATGTGGACAAAGGCACTATGGAAATTTTGCCTGTTGCTGTGGGTGATGCCCTGACCAGAGAGGAAGGGCAGGTGGTCAGGTTGGGAGATAGAGATGAGGAGGAAAGTGAGTCTGAGGAAGAGGATGAAGAGTTATTTTTTTCAGACTCTTCTTCAATGGGCCCGGAGCTGACAGCCAGTCAAGCAGATGGGTCTAAGTACACGTTGAGAGAATTGACAAGGTTCCTGAATGAGACTAAAAAAGTTAATCTTGAGGCTTTTTTTCTGATCCTAGAAAGTGTGTAAGATCAGTGCAACATGCTATGAAAAATGAGGGGCATGGTGTCCTCTCACCCAGGAAACGGTTTAGGTTGAGGAAGTGGGTCACAACAGTGCCCAAAGGTTTACCTTCAGACACGGTTTAGATGTATATTTTCTTTCTGACACTGGGGCTTTTTGAGCTTTGCTCTTGGTCTCTTTCTCTGCTGTCTTTTCTCCCACTTCTTATGGAGACTCGTCGGGTAGGCTCGCTCAATATAAATGGCGCCAGAGATGCCGGAAAGAGGTGTGCTGGGTGAATATGTAAAAACAAAAAAAGTACAGGTGTTGTTTCTGCAGGAGACGCATAGTGATGTGGTGAATGAAGTCGATTGGGGGCTCTGGTGGAAAGGGGCAAGTGTGTTGAGCCATGGGACAGATCTTAGTGCAGGGCTGGCAGTCCTTTTTGCACCGGGGCTGTCTGTGTGTTGAGCCATGGGACAGATCTTAGTGCAGGGCTGGCAGTCCTTTTAACACCGGGGCTGTCTGTCTAAACTTCTGACCTAGTGGGAATGTGATGAAATAAATAAAAGCTGAAATAAATAATCATATCTACTATTATTCTGACATTTCACATTCTTAAAATAAAATGGTTATCCTAACTGACCTAAGACAGGGAATTTTTACTAGGATTAAATGTCAGCAACTGTGGAAAACTGAGTTTAAATTTATTTGACTAATGTGTATGTAAACTTCTGACTTCAACTGTATATGCATACTTGATCTGCGCAAATATGACTGAAGTGTGGTGGGCTCTCCTCCAAGCGAGAAGTTTATCCAGCTCAGTAAATCCTCATGCATAAATTGTCCGCAACGCTGAATTGGGCTACTTCTATGTGAATTAATGAGGAGGCGGAACACACCACTATTCAAACTGTTGTTTGAAAATTCGAATTGTTGGAAAATAATTAGATATTGACAAGTTGAAATATTGCATATAGATAATTAACAGGCAGCACGTGTCAACTGTCCTGTTGCGTAATAATCACTTTTTGGAACAGTGAGTGCATTCTGACATCACGTGCATAAAACAACTCACGCTGGGGCGACTGTTAGAGATATTTGGAATTCATATGTGAAAAGGTTAAAGGTATTAACCTGTTGCGACGAGCAATCCCGTATCCGGGAGCGTAATTATAGCCTCAAGCTCATTACCATAACGCAACGTTAACTATTCATGAAAATCACAAATGAAATGACATAAATATATTGGCTCACAAGCTTAGCCTTTTGTTAACAACACTGTCATCTCAGATTTTCAAAAAAAGCTTTTCAACCATATCTACACAAACATTTGTGTAAGAGTATTGATAGCTAGCATAGCATTAAGCCTAGCATTCAGCAGGCAACATTTTCACAAAAACAAGAAAAGCATTCAAATAAAATCATTTACCTTTGAAGAACTTCGGATGTTTTCAATGAGGAGACTCTCAGTTAGATAGCAAATGTTCAGTTTTTCCAAAAATATTATTTGTGTAGGAGAAATCGCTCCGTTTTGTTCATCACGTTTGGATAAGAAAAAAAAACCAAAATTCAGTCATTACAACGGCAAACTTTTTTCCAAATTAACTCCATAATATCGACAGAAACATGGCAAACATTGTTTAGAATCAATCCTCAAGGTGTTTTTCACATATCTATTAGATGATAATCACTCGTGGCACTTTGGTTTCTCCTCTGAACAAAATGGAAAAATGCACGCACCTGGAGATTACGCAATAGTTTCGACGGAGGACACCGAGCGGACACCTGGTAAATGTAGTCTCTTATGGTCAATTTTCCAAGGATATGCCTACAAATACGTCACAATGTTGCAGACACCTTGGGGAAAAGACAAAAAGTGTAGGCTCATTCCTTGCGCATTCACAGCCATATAAGGAGACATTGGAATGCAGCGCATTCAAAATCTGGCTCACTTCCTGTATGAAATTTCATCTTGGTTTCGCCTGTAGCATTAGGTCTGTGGCACTCACAGACAATATCTTTGCAGTTTTGGAAACGTCCGAGTGTTTTCTTTCCAACGCTGTCAATTACATGCATAGTCGAGCATCTTTTCGTGACAAAATATATTGTTTAAAACGGGAACATTTTTCATCCAAAAATGAAATACTGCCCCCAGACATTCAAGAGGCCGAGGTGAGGTGATGCAGCACTGTTGAAATTGCAGCCTCAGTGCCAGGGCATTAATTGAGCATTCAGTCCCTGGCGTGGCTGGTATTGTGAGGGATGGGATGGCAGGATCAGGATAATATCTAGGGTGGTGCTATGTTCTGGCATGGAAAGATGTGTTGAGGTGTTTGTGTGCCAAATGGCACCCTATTCCCTTTATAGTGCACTACTGTTGGTCATAAGTACAGTAGAGTATTGGAGTGTATAGGGAATAGGGTGGCATTTGGGGTAGATCCTGTGTGTTTCTACCAGGGTCATGTGTAGCCTGTAGTGGCTGGCCTTGCCTTGCCTTCACACCCCAGAGTCCTCCCAAGCTGCTTAAGGCCAGACCTGTAAACAGTTGAGGGATTATATTCCCCAGGTTCACCTTGGTAACACCTCCATTCTGATCCCTTCTCCCTTTCCTCAGGATTATGCATTCCCTCCTGGTTCACTCTTCTCCTCTCTTCTACCTCCACTATTCTCTGGCTCACTCTCTCCATCCACAACCACAGAGGAGGCTGGTGAAGGGAGGACAGCTCATAAGAATGTCTGGAATGGAATGAATGGAGTCAATACCATTACATTACATTGATTCCGTTCCAGTAATTTATAAGTGCCCATCCTTGAATTCTGCCACCAGCCACCACTGATTCAGAATGCTGAACCAGCCACTCTCCAATACGACGATAGGTAATGTCTGCTCTGTGAGGATGCGTGGCTTTATTACACCATGATTGACGACAGCTGCAAGGTTATTTCTGCCAGCTTTGTCTTTTACAACTCGTTCTTCTAGAGCCAAAAGCCTCGGTCTGATCACTGAACACACCAGTCACCAGACCACAATGAAGCCGTTCCTCACGTGCCTGACAGGATTTCACTGCTTTGTGGATGTTATGGGAGAGAGGAGAGCTTAATGTGTAATCAATTGCCAGACATATTGACATATCTGTAATAGGTGATTACAAGACAATGGATGTACATTGTCCTTGCGGAACAAATGAGGATGGCAGTTGGTGAGGAGAGGAGGGGGTTGGTCGATTAATAGGCTAGTGGATGTGTCTGCCTCACCAGTGTACTCTCATTCTCCGTGGGCCTGGAATTAATGACCCCCCCTTCACATTCCTGACCCGTTGATTCTCATTGAAGACTCTGCCTCTGTACAAAATTATCAGAGGCACGGAGCATAACGTTTTTATAATTTCTTGGCTCAAATCTCTGTTTGGGTCGCCTTGTTAGAGAATAAATTGTTTCTAATGTCTCACTGGTTTCATATTATGTCAGTCTTTATCCTGCTGCCATCAGATGTACCGTACAGGTTGGGATTGTTGCAAATCCTCCTTCAGAGTTCTGACTGACAATCTTCCAATGTTCTGAAGTTCAGATGTTCTAAGCTAACAGAAACCTGCCAGACAGAAGCCTTTGATATCCGGCGTACACTTGGGAATATCTCTGTAGGGATTGCTGTTTCATTACTTACTTTTGCCATCATATACATATACAGCAGAGGCAGGGTCTTCCTTTCCCTCAGTTTAATGTAAATCTTGCTCAGGCAACAGCCACCATACCGACGAATAGCACTATGAAATGAACCCTAATCACGTGAAATTAACCCTGACCCGGAGCCAAACCCAGAGCCAGAGCCAGAGCCAGAGCCAGAGCCAGAGCCAGAGCCAGAGCCAGAGCCAGAGCCAGAGCCAGACCCAGAGCCAGAGCCAGAGCCAGAGCCAGATCCAGAGCTGCAGTGTCATAATGTTTTCTATTACCTCCTGCCTTTCAAGCCACATTTCCCGCCCAGCGGACCTATGGCCCATAAAAGAGGATATTATAAATACATCATAATGTATGAGGACATCTCCGTTAGTGTATGACATGCAGTTCCATCTTGGTTATGAGATATCCTGGATCCCAGGACAGGGTTGAAACCTTCAAAATACAGTTTATGTATGTGTTTGTGTGTGACTCTGTGTGTGTATAGAATATAGAGTGAGTGGGATATTAACAATCATACACCATGACTTGCTAATCAGATGGAGACCGTTCTCTCTTTCATCTATTTTGTTCTACCGCAAAGCCATTATACGTGTCTTTGCGTTGCACCTGTGCAGTGGTCTTCATTAGGATGTTAATGGACTTTCTGTTCGCTTAGCTGTGTGTGTGTGTGTTTGCTGCAACCTTCACAGCATTAATTAAAACTCACTCTCCCCCTGAGATCAGCAGCCTCAATTAACCTCTCACAGCGTTCCACGATTGGCCAATTATGTCCTCCGTCTTCCCCTCTCCTCCCCCACCACCTCCTCCCTATTCTTCTCCCTCATCCTGCATGTCAGCAAACACAGACAAACAGACTGCACATATATACTGTGACTGCATCCAAAATTGCACAATTTTCCCTATTTAGTCCACTACTGTAATCCGACTCCTGGGACCTGGTCAAATGTAGTGCACTAAAAAGAGAATAGGGTGGATTGTGGCTACACAATAGGAGAAAGTGGCCACACAGAACCTCTCATGGTGGGCGAAGACAACTCAGAACACCTGCCAGGAATCGAAGGGACACGTAGGTAATGGTACCTCAGGGAGAGAGAGAGAGAGAGAGATGGACGACTGAACTCCATCAAACCTCTCTGATATGGACAAAAATCCATCGAACCTCTCTGATATGGACTGAACTTCATCAAACCTCTCGGATATGGATTGAACTCCATCAACCCTCTCGGATATGGATTGAACTCCATCAAAACTATTTGATTTGGATTAAACTTCATCAACCATCTCTGATACGGACTTAACTCCATCATTATTATTTGACATGGACTGATTTCCATCAACCTTCTCTGATGTGGACAAGAATCCATCATTCCTCTCTGATATGGACAAAACTCCATCACTCCTCTGTTAGTGACTGAACTACATCAAGCCTCTCTGATATGGACTAAACTCCTTCAAGCCTCTTATCTTTAAAAAAAAAATATATATATATATTTCACCTTTATTTATCCAGGTAGGTTAGTTGAGGACAAGTTATCTTTTACAAATTCGACCTGGCCAAGATAAAGCATAGCAGTTTGACACATACAACAACACAGAGTTACACATGGAATAAACAAACACAAAATAAATATTACAGTTGAAAAAGTATATGTACGTTGTGTGCATATGAGGTAAGTTAAGGGAGGTGAAGGCAATAAATAGGCCATGGTGGCGAAGTAATTACAATATAGCAATTAAACACATGAGTGATAGATGTGCAGAAGATGAATGTGCAAGTAGAGACACTGGGTGCAAAGGAGCAAGATAAATAAATTAATACAGTATGGGGATGAGGTAGTTGGATGGGCAATTTACAGATGCGCTATGTATAGGTGCAGTTATCTATGAGAGGCTCTGACAGCTGGTGCTTAAAGTTAGTGAGGGAGATATGAGTCTCCAGCTTCAGTGATTTTTGCAGTTCATTCCAGTCATTGGCAGCAGAGAACTGGAAGGAAAGGCAGCCAAAGGAGGAATTGGCTTTGGGGGTGAACAGTGAAATATACCTGCTGGAGGTAGTGCTATGGGTGGGTGCAGCTATGGTGACCAGTGAGCTGGGATAAGGCGGGGCTGAACCTAGCAAAGACTTGCAGATGACCTGGAGCCAGTGGGTTTGGCGACGAGTATGAAGCGAGGGCCAGGCAACGAGAGCGTACAGGTCGCAGTGGTGGGTAGTATATGGGGCTTTGGTGAAAAAAACAGATGGCATTGTGATAGACTGCATCCAATTTGTTGAGTAGAGTGTTGGAGGCCATTTTGTAAATGACATCGCTGAAATCGAGGATCGGTAGGATAGTCAGTTTTACGAGGGTATGTTTGGCAGCATGAGTGAAGGATGCTTTGTTTGCGAAATAGGAAGCCAACTCTAGATTTAATATTGACTGGAGATGCTTAATGTGAGTCTGAAAGGAGAGTTTACAGTCTAACCAGACACCTAGGTATTTGTAGTTGTCAGAACCTTCCAGGGTAGTGATGCTGGACGGACGGGCAGGTGCGAGCAGCGATCGGTTGAAGAGCATGCATTTAGTTATACTTGCATTTAAGAGCAGTTGGAAGCCACGGAAGGAGAGTTGTATTACATTGAAGCTCGTCTGGGGGTTAGTTAACAGTGTCCAAAGAAGGGCCAGATGTATACAGAATGGTGTCGTCTGCGTAGAGGTGGATCAGAGAATCACCAGCAGCAAAAGCGACTTCATTGATGTATACAGAAAAGAGAGTCTGTCCGAGAACCGAACCCTGTGGCACCGCCATAGAAATTACCAGAGGTCTGGACAATAGGCCCTCCAATTTGACACACTGAACTCTATCAGAGAAGTAGTTGGAGAACCAGGCGAGGCAGTCGTTTGAGAAACAAAGGATGTTGAGTCTGCCGATGAGAATATTGTGATTGACGGAGTCGAAAGCCTTGGCCAGGTTGATGTATACAGCTGCACAGTAATGTCTCTTATCGATGGCGGTTATGATGTCGTTAAGAACCTTGAGCGTGGCTGAGTTGCACCTGTGACCAGCTCTGAAACCAGATTGCATAGCGGAGAAGGTACGGTGGGATTCGAAATGGTCATTAATCTCTTTGTTAACTTAGAAAGGCAGGGTAGGATAGATAGATCGGTAGCAGTTTGGGTGTAGAGTGTCTCCCCCTTTGAAGAGGGGGATGACCGCGACACCATTCAAATATTTGGGAATCTCAGACGATACGAAATAAAGGTTTAACAGGCTTGTAATAGAGGTTGCAACAATTACAGCAGATGATTTTAGAATTAGAGGGTCTAGATCAGGGGTGTCAAATACCCAGTGGGCCAAAATGTAAAACTTGAACAAAGTCACGGGCCAACATTGAACAAATTAACCTTTTAATATGGACCCAAACAAGTTTTGCTTTAACATTGAATATGGAACAAGCATCGCTTATTACCATACAATATATAATTTAATAGTGGAGACATGCAAAATCGAATTTCAAATGAAAAAACACATCAATGGCATTCATTTATTAAATAAATAAAATTTAACTAAAAATTGTATGCCTCTTTTCTATTTGCAGCCTTCTGATTTAAATACCAAAATAAACGTTTTCCACTGGCTAATAATTTTACAAATAAAATGATAATAAATCAATCAACCATTCAAGCCCATGCCTTGTAGCAAGAAAAAGTGCATAAAGAAAACGTTAATTATTGCACACTGGTCTAATCTGATGTGCCCAAGCCAGATACCTGGCATCTCTTCTTGGATGCTAGTTCATCAATGTCTGGGCTCAAGCTCTGAGCTGAAGAAATCCTCAGTATCGAGCGAAGATGTTCATCAGTCAGACGTCTCCTGTGAGTTGTTTTGGTCATCTTCATCGAGGAGAAAAGTTGCTCGCATAGATAAGTGCTGTCGAACATGGAGAGCATCTGAGCAGCTTGGGTGCGGAGCTGAGGCATTGTGTCAGGGATGAACCGTGGAAACTGTGCGGCGCCCACAGCATCATACTTTGACTTCAGCGTGTCATTGCACTGGAGTTCAATCAGCTCCATTTGGATGTTGGTTGGTGCATTTTCCACATCAACTCCGAAGGGATTACTAAGCAGTTCAAACTTGCATTTCTGGGCATCGAAGTCGGCAAATCGCCGGCTAAACTCAGCGGCGAGAACACTGAGTTTTTCAGCAAACTGTGCACATGGGAACACGGCGGTAGAGATCTGCGCTTTTATGGATTGGCAGCAGGGAAAATGGCAAGGGTTTCCTTGCAGCATCTGATTCTCCCAGAGGCACAGTTTAGTTTTGAAGGCCCTCACTGCAGTGTACATGTCTGTGATGATGCGCCCCCGCCCCTGAAGCTGCAGGTTCAGCGCATCGAGATGGCTCGAGATGTCACAGAGAAAGGCCAGCTCACACAGGAACTTTTGCTCCCGGAGCTCTGCTGTATCCTTCCCTTTGGTTTCCAGGAATTGACATATTTCCTCACGCAGCTCGAAACATCTGTTCAGTACTTTTCCTCTGCTTAGCCATCTCACCTCTGTGTGATACGGCACGTCTGCGTATTCCGAACCACACTCCTCCAGAAAAGATTTAAATTGGCGGTGATTTAGAACTTTGGCTCTTATAAAGTTTAACTACCTGTGTTACTGTGGTCATAACATGTTCCATCTTTAGGGCTTTGGCACACAGTGCTTCCTGATGTATGATGCAGTGGTAAACAGTTAGCTCACCTGCACAGTTCTCTTCCCGCATCTTCTCCCGAACCATGCCCACCAGTCCACTCTTTTTACCGCACATCGCTGGCGCACCATCTGTCGTTAATCCAACGAGTTTATCCCACGGCAGCTTTATTTCAGTTACACATTTGGAAACCTCCTCAAAGATTTCCTTTCCTGTGGTTGTGCCATGCATTGATTTGAATCCTAATAGCTCCTCCGTAACACACAGATTTGAGTCCACTCCACGGATGAAGACTGACAGCTGAGCAGTATCGGATGCGTCGTAGCTCTCATCCACAGCGAGGGAGAACGCAACAAAATCTTTTCCCTTTTCCATCAGCTGGTCATACAGATTGGTGGCAAGATCACATGTGCGATCAGCTACTGTGTTGCTGCTCAGGCTCACGTTTGAAAATGCTTGTTTTTTCTCTGGGCATACGAGGTCACAAACCTTCATCATGCACTTTTTCATGAACTCTCCCTCATTAAAGGGCCGGGCTGATTTTGCGATCTCTGCTGCCACTATATAACTAGCCTTTACAGCAGCCTCGCTTTGTGATGTGGCTTTTTTAAACATATTCTGTTGTGAAACCAAACTTCTTTTCATCTCCTCTACTTTCTGGATCCTTTGAGTCATGTCCAGGTCCTTGTATTTGTCATGGTGTTTCGTTTCATAGTGTCGTCTAATGTTGTACTCCTTACTTACAGCCACGTTGACTCCACAAACAAGACAAACAGGTTTGTCTTTTACATATGTAAACATATATTCTGCCTCCCACTTGTCCAGAAAGCTCCTGTTTTCTGCCTTTCTTTTTGCCATTTTTGGGAAGGGTTACCTCGCTGACAGTTGTAGCGTCTATGTTGCTATGACTACTGTCACAGAGGAGAGAGCGTTTCTGGGTCCTGTCCAGATTGGCGCGCGAAAACCGCAGAGCATTATGGGATTCGTAGTATTAGTGGTGAATGCGCTGTATAATACCGGCGGGCCAGCTCTAGTAGTAATTTGGTATTGTCTCGCGGGCCAAATATAATTACCCCGCGGGCCAAATTTGGGTTTGACACCCATGGTCTAGATTGTTTAGCCTGGCTGATTTGTAGGGGTTCAGATTTTGCAGCTCGTTCAGAACATCAGCTATCTGGATTTGGGTGAAGGAGAAATGGTGGGGGGGGGCGGGGCTGTTGACCGAGGTAGGGGTAGCCAGGTCGAAAGCATGGCCAGTCGTTGAAAAACACTTATCGTGGTGATATTGTTTCTTAGCCTCAGTGCAGTAGGCAACTGGGAGGAGGTGCTCTTATTCTCCATGGACTTTACAGTGCCACAGAAATTTTGGGAGTTTGTGCTACAGGATGCAAATTTCTGTTTGAAAAAGCTAGCCTAAGCTTTCCTAGCTGCCTGTGTATAATAGTTCCTAACTTCCCTTGGAAAGTTGCATATCACGTTGACTATTCAATGCTAATGCAGTACGCGACACGTTGATATGAACTCCATCACTCCTCTTATAGTGACTGAACTCCATCAAGCCTCTCTGAATTGGACTAAACTTATTCAAGCCTCTTTTATATGGACTAAACTCCATCAAACCTCACTTAAATGGACGGAACTCCATCGACCCTCTCCGATATGGACTACATTTCATCAGTAATCTCTGATATGTACTAAACTCCCTAAATCCTCTCTGATATGGACAAAACTCCATCAACCCTCTCTGATATGGACACAACTATATCAAAGCCTCTCTGATATGGACTAAACCCCATCTAACCTCTCTGATATGGACTAAACTCCTTCAAGCCTGTCTTGTATCTTATATGAACCAAACTACATCAACACTCTCTGATATATTCTAAACTCCCAAAATCTTCTCTGGTATGGACTAAACTCTATAAATCAACTCTGATATTTTCAAACATTATAAATCCATTCAAATATGGAATGAAAGTTAAAAATCCACTCTTAAATGGACCACACTACATTGATTCTCTATTATATTTACTAAACTCTGTCAACCCTCTCTGATGAGGACTGAACTCCATCAAACCTCTCTGATAAGGACTGAACTCCATCAAACCTCTCTGAAATGTAATGAACTCC